>NC_045782.1:4617500-4927500 GCF_008692025.1 Phocoena sinus
CTTTTGGGCTGTGGTTTCAGGCTCCCGAAGGAGAGGGGGAATTCCTGCCCCACCGACCTTCTTGAAAAACACCCCACAATCTGTGGATCGGGGAGCAGGACTTCAGGTGGGTGTCAGGGCAAGAGTTTCTGTGGCTGACTTCCTGGGTTAGAGTCCTGGGTGGGTAGCAGACCCCAGAAAGGGCATGGCTGCATGCGGCATCTGGCCATTTGGGGCCGGAGTGATTCCAAATGAGATAACCTGTGAAGAGCACTTAGCAGATACAGAGCATGTGCTCAGAGAACTGCAGCTGTTGCTGTTTTTGTGGGGATGCTCATGTTTCAGATGCCTTTAGAATCACCAAAGCCAGCTCCCTGCGGGATGCTTCCTCAGCAAGGGACAGCCAACAGAGGACCCCTCCCCCCTCCCTCCCCCTTTCTACCTTTTCTCCCCACATCAGATAAGACGACTTTTAACTCAGTTTCCTCAATGAGCCAATCTAAATCAGTATGTTATGGTGAATTTTATATGTCAACTTGGCTAGGCCATGGTACCCAGATATTTGGTCAAACGTTATTCCAGATGTTTCCGTATATTTTTTGCATGAGGTTAACGTTTACATCGGTAGGCTTTGAGTAGATTACCCTCCATAATGTGGGTGGGCCTCATCTAATCAGGTGAAGGCAAGAAAGACTAACCATCCCAGGGAAAGGAGGGATTTTGCCAGCAGGTGGCCTTTGGACTCAACTACAACTCTGCTGGGTCTCCAGCCTCCTGGTTCACCCTGCAGATTTTGTTTTCAACTCTTTTTTTTTCTTTCTTTCTTTTCTTTTTCTTTTTCTTTTTTTTTCATTTGGTCTCACAGCACAGCTTGCAGGATCTTAGTTCCCCGACTGGTAATCAAGGGCTGAATCCACACCCTTGGCAGTGAAAGCATGGAGCTACAGACACATGAGCCAATTTCTTAAAATAAGTCCTTCTTTCAACACACACATACGCACACACACACACACCCTGTTGGTTCTCTGGAGAACGCTGATGAATAGACAATGATTCCACAAGACCATTATAGAATCCACAAATGAGGAAATCAGGGCCCTACCCCTACACTGGTGGATTGAAAAGTAGAATACTGGGTATCTACTGGTGAAAAATTGGGAGAGTAAATCTCTCTATTAGTTATGACCTTTGTAATCGTGGGCAAATTAATCCGTTTCTGCCTCAGTTTTCTCATCTGTGAAATGGGGTACTAATAGGCTCCACATGGCAGCACCGTGGTGAGGATTAGATGATTTACACATTTAAATTCATGGAGGCGTGCCCATCACAGTCAGCACTCACTGAACTACTGTGTGTGGTTCTCTGGATACACCCCCATCTTTCGTATCTCTCTGCTGTTCCCTCTGGCTGGAATAACTTTCATCTTGCCGTTCTGGAAATCTCCTATTCATTTTTCAAACTCCCAAGCATGCCACATGTTCTGTGAGAAGGCTCCTCTGACGTCATCCTCTGTACACAGAAAATAACTATCACTAACACACATGCTTATACTCTCAGCAAAAAAATCAACTGTGCAAACAAATATATATATATATATAAACTATATTTCTTCTACTTTTGCATATTTCTATTTTAAGCTACCACGCTGGGTTGGCAGAAAATTCAGACCTCAGGGTTTCTGAGTCCCCAGTCTCCTGAGGGGCCGTGTCAGCTTCCTGGAGGTGGCATGCATCAATCTGTTAGGCTGCCATACCAAAATACCACAGACAGGGGGGCTTAAACAACAGAAACTTATTTTCTCACAGTTCTGGAGGCTGGGAGAGTGAGATCAAGGTTTGGTTTCTTGCAAGGCCTCTCTGCTTGGCTTGCAGACAATCAGCTTCTCCTTGTGTCCTCACCTGGCTTCTCCTCTGTCCTGGAGCATCCCTGGTGTTTCTTTTGTGTCCTAATCTCCTTATCCTACAAGGACACCAGTCAGGTTGGATTAGGGCCCACCCTGATGGCTTATTTGGACTTAATGAACTATTTAAAGGCCCTAACTCCAATTACAATCACATTCTGAGTACTGGGAGTTAGGCTTCAACGTGTGAATTTTGGGGGAACACAATTCAGTCCGTAACATGGGGTATAGCGGCAGCTCACACGTTATCAAGGCAAATGGGGGTGGGGGGAACATCTGGTCCTCAGTCATCGGGCCACAGGGCTCTTCGATGCTCATCATCTTGATCAGAAATACCCTCGGTCCACAATGCCCAGATGCCCAGGCAGCCAATCTGCCTGGAGTCCTGCAGCCTTCAGGGGCTCTGCCAGGGAAAGGGGCACACGTCTCCCTGTGCCTCAGCCCACATTTGCCTTTCCTTCAGCCCAAGGGACTCTCCCTAGTTTCACAGAGAATCCTTTCTCTCTTCACGTTTTTGCCAGAGACATTGGTCTCTGTCCAACAAATTTATCCAACAAATCCTCTCTTCCCAGAAGCGGATGCTTTTGAAACAAAAGCAAGGGAGACTCTGGGGCTACTTTTGCCTTTATCCCGGCCACAGCCCCTTCCTGCGACTTTCAAGGGGGCTCGCCAGCTGCTTGAAGAGGGGAAGGTCAGACCCCCCAAAAAAATCTCAAAATAATATGCCTCGCTTTGTTCGACATGCATAAAAACAGCCCAGACTGTTGGATGGATGGAGGGATGGACAGAGGACAGATGTGTGAAAAAGCATGTACAGCAAATGTTAACAGCGGGATCTAAGCAGTGCGTGTGCAAAGGACGTTTGGCATTTTTCATTATCAATTGGTGTGCGTGTAGGGAGGGGGATATTACAGTTCACGTTTGCCAACCTTCCGTCTGTAAGCTCCTCGGTGAAATATGGGGGGGTTTGTTTGTTTGTTTGTTATTGGCAACAGTGTGCTCGGCACTTGGTACCGCTAGAAATAAGCTCTGAAAGGAGCGGACCCTGAAGGAAGGAGCCTCCTCCTTGGAGGTTCCGCACTCCTCTTGGCTGCAGCGCCACTGCGCCCTCTAGTGGCGAAGTCGCTCGCACTCCTCGGGACGTTTCCCTGAGACCCGGCCCTGGGCTGGGACCAGTCTCGGGGGGACCCGCCAGGCTGCGACCCGGGGACATGGAGGAAAGGCCGCAGGGCAGGTAGATGGTGGGAGCCACCCAGAAGATGCACAACGGAGGATGTGGGATGGATCTAAACGTGCGCTGAGGGACCTCCCTGGTGGTCCAGTGGCTAAAACTCCACGCTCCCAATGCAGGGGTCCCGGGTTACATCCTTGGTCAGGGAGCTAGATCCCACATGCCTCAACTAAGAGCCCGCATGCTGCAACTAAAAGATCCCAAACGCGGCAACAAGGACTTGGCACAGCCAAATAAATAAATAAATATTTTAAAAAATAAATAAACGTGCACTGAGGATCTAGAAGGCTTAAGTGTTCCAGCCTGGTGTCAATTGAGAGCACCTAACGACTGGGGGCGGGGTTAACGCCCCTCAACTGGGAAGAATATTCCAATCAGGTGGACAGGGAGTTGCCTCATGGCCTCTCTACCTCTGGGCAAGCGTCTGTGCAGGACCCCAACCCCTCATGTCAGACTCTGGTTCAGAGCTACCAGCTGGGATCATAG
The DNA here is from genome assembly GCF_008692025.1 of Phocoena sinus. Taxonomy (NCBI): domain Eukaryota; kingdom Metazoa; phylum Chordata; class Mammalia; order Artiodactyla; family Phocoenidae; genus Phocoena; species Phocoena sinus. The sequence continues at coordinate 4,621,097 of NC_045782.1, forward strand.
GAAAAGAGGGACCTTAAAGTTCTCCCCTTGAAGGTCGAGGGGCAGCAGACACAGGAAAGCTGAGGGGTTCTGAGTAGAAGGGGGCTGGGGGAGGAGAGGCTGGAGTGAGCTGTTTGGGGCTGAACTGTGTCCATCCCCCAAATTCATGTGTTGAAGTCCTAACTCCCAGTGACTCAGACTGTGACTGAATTTGAAGATAGGGCCTTTAAAGATGTGATTCAGTTAAAATGAGGCCGTGGCAGTAGGCCCTAGTCCAATCTGACTGGAGCCAAGACATTTGGACATACAGAGAAACACCAGGGATGCACAGTGCAAAAGCCATGTGAGGGCACAGGGAGAAGGTGGATGTCTGCAGGCCAAGGAGGGAGGCCTCAGGAAAAACCAGCGCGGCTGACACCTTGGTCCCAGACTTCCAGCCTCCAGAACTGTGAGAAAATTAACTTCTGTTGTTTAAGCCCCCCAGTCTGTGGTGTTGTGTTATGGTGGCCTGAGCAAACTAATACTAGGCACATCCTCTATGCCCTCAGCAAACGTTTCCTGTGCCCTGTCTAATATCTAATTCAGATCCGCTTAATGCTCAGTATCTAAAGAGGAATGAAGGGGCTTCCCTGGCGGTCCCGTGGTTAAGACTCCGTGCTCCCAATGGAGGGAGCACAGGTTTGATCCCTAGTTGGGGAACTAAGATCCAGCGTGCCACACAGCGTGGCCAAAAACAAACAGAAACAAAACAAAAACGTAATAAGATGGGATGAAGCCTGGGAGGCATTAACTATGGCAGAGCTGCAGTCTCTCAGAGCCTGATGCAGCCTGAGCCACCTTTTTTTTTTTTTTTAACATTCCTGGTATATTAAAAAAAAATACACCAGAGATTTTAAAAATGGTGGTACCTGAGTGGGTGTTGGCTGTGACTTGCTTTAACTTCCAAGCCTGAAGTCTCACTTTCAGTGAAACTTGGAAACTGACCACCATGTAAAAACCTTGGCCTGAATACTGAATGAGAACCGTCTACAGGGAGGGAGAGGCTTTGTGGAGGTGAAGCAAGGCACCCTGGCTCGCAGCCCAAACGTGGAAGTGAGGCCATGGTGGATATTCCATCCACCATGGAGCTGCCCTAGTAGCCACTGCGAGGAAGGGATAAGCCATCCCCAATGAGCAAAACTGTGGGCAAGAAAATGATTGAAATGGTGTTCAAGCAACTGGGTTGGAAAGTAGTTTGCACCCACAGCAGCGGACAATTAAGAGACTCAAAGCAAGAGGAAGTGGTTGGATTCTGTTAATTGCCGGTGTCACTGAGTTCTGAAAGCCCATTTTCTCTGTTGCCTCTCTCCCTGATGTCAGGCTCCCTCCACTCCAGCAAGTCTGGGGTCACTTTTCTGTCTCTGACTCTCTGATGTACCCTTTTGAACGTACCAGTCAGATGCCTCCCTCTGATAACACCGTCTTTGGCGTCCTGGTTGAATTTTGGGCCCTGCTTAATTGCAAGGCCACAGTCTGATTTAAGTTACTGGGCTCTTCCTAACTTCCTAATATTAATTGCCTGCCGTAAGCCAGGCCCAGTCCTAGGAGCTAATGATACAGGAGAGAACCAGACCAAGAGAGCCCTGTACTCAAGGAATTTAATTCAAGTATAACCTCAGACTAGCTTTTGTCTTCATATACCAGGCATAAAATGTGACCCAGAGTATCAGTGCAGAAAGGCATACCGTGCCCTGAAAACAAGCTGATAAGCACCCAGGCCTTCCCTAATTTCTTCATCCAGATCTCAGAATTTTATACAAGTACTTTATATAAGTGATTCATCCTATATTTAAAGGTATAAACATTCTGGGATTACCTGACAGATGTGAGCCTAGGGAACTAGTAAAATAGAACCAACATTTATTTTTTGTGTGTGGAATTTAAATTTTTTTTAAAAAGGATCAAAGTCGTCACCAAGGGGGGAAAAATCAATATTTTATTGCACTTCTGAACTTTTTTTTTTAAGTTTAGTATTGTTTCTGTCTTTACTCCAGCTTTATTGAGCTATGGTTGCCATATAACATTGTGTAAGTTTAAGGTTTACAGTGTAATGACTTGATATAAGTATGTATTGCAAAATGATTACCACCATGAGGTTAATTAATATGTCCATCACCACACATAGTTACCTTTTTGTGTGTGTGTGTGTGGTCAGAACTTTTAAGATCTACTCTTAGTAACTGTCAAGCATACAATACCGTATTGCTAACTGTAGTCACTATGTTGTACAGGACATCCCCAGAGCTTAGTCATCTTATAACCAGAAGTTTGTACAATTTGACCACCTTTACCTATTTTCCCCATGCTCCCAGCCCCTGGTAATCACTAATTTACTGTTTCTATAAGTTTTGTTGTTGTTTGTGTTTTAGATTTTCTATATAAGTGAGATGGTAGAGTATTTGGCTTTCTCTGACTTATTTCCTTTAGCAAAATGCCCTCAAGTTTCATCCATGATGTTGTAAATCTTTATTTGATGTGGCTAATTTGCATTGTATACGTATACCACATTTTCTTACCCATGCATCCATTAATAGACGCTTAGGTTGTTTCCATGTCTTGGCTATTGTAAATAATGCTGTAATTTACATGGGGGTGCAGATAACTCTTTGGGATAGTGATTTCACTTCCTTCATATATATACCCAGAAGTGGAATTTCTGGATCATATGGTAGATCTATTTTAAAAAAAAATTCTTTTTTGAGGAAACTCTATATTATTTTCCATAGTGACTGCACCACTTTACATTCCCACCAGCAGTGCACCAGGGTTCCCTTTTCTCCACATCCTGGCCAACGCTTGTTATCTCTTAACTTTTTGATAATAACCATTCTGATGAGCGTGGTGATATCCCATTGTGGTTTTCATTTTCATTTCCCTAATGATTAGTGATATTGAGCACATGTTCATGTACCTGATGGGCATATTGTATGTCTTCTTTGGAAAGATATCTATTCAGACACTCATTTAAAAATCGTATTATGTGGCTTTTTGCTATTAAGTTGTATGAGTTCCTTATGTATGTTGGATATTAACTCCTTATCAGATGATTTGCACATATATTCTCTCATTCTGTAGGCTGCCTTTTCATTTTGTTGATCAAATATTTATTTTGAATATTTATGGGGATGGTAGTATCATCATCATTTCAGGGCTTAAGCCCGTGAAAGGTGTAAAGTCACAGAAATGCAGTTTTCCTGATCCTTTTGGGGAAGGTTACTTCAAGTGCAAAATATGCTTTTTATACAGTTGGGTGGTAATCTTCCACAGAACCAGTTTCATATTTGAGTGAAACTTCCAAGTAAAGGATCATCCCCACTTAAGGAAGCTCCCTGTATTTCTAGTGGTTTAATTGAGCTCTCTCAGGGACAAACCCTCATTCGCTTTGTAGGGGGATAGTAGGTCTTTTTCTGGTTTCAAAAGGCCTGTATTGGGCCATCTGCCCCAGGACGTCCCTGGTCAACATTTCTTTAACCACCGTAGCTTATTTAAATATATTTTATGCGGGTTGAAACATTTTATTTCCTTTTCAATTTTACTACCATTTATTGAGCGGCTGTTCTGTGGCAGTGCCACTCAAAGAGCTGTCAGTATATTATTAGGTGATTTACAAAAAATGGGCAGAAGACCTAAATAGACATTTCTCCAAAGAAGACATACAGATGGCCAAGAGGCACATGAAAAGCTACTCAACATCACTAATTATTAGAGAAATGCAAATCAAAACTACAAAGAGGTATCACCTCACACCAGTTAGAATGGGCATCATTCAGAAATCTACAAACAACAAATGCTGGAGAGGGTGTGGATAAAAGGGAACTCTCCTACACTGTTGGTGGGAATGTAAATTGATAACAGCCACTATGGAGATTCCTCAAAAAACTAAAAAACAGAATTACCATATGACCCAGCAATCCCATTACTGGGCATATACCCAGAGAAAACCATAATTCAAAAAGACACATGCACCCCAATGTTCATTGCAGCACTATTTACAATAGCCAGGTCATGGAAGCAACCTAAATGCCCATCGAAAGACGAATGGATAAAGAAGATGTGGTACATATATACAATGGAATATTACTCAGCCATAAAAAGCAACAAAATTGGGTCATTGTAGAGACGTGGATGGACCTAGAGACTGTCATACAGAGTGAAGTACGTCAGAAAGAGAAAAACAAATATATTAACGCATATATTTGGAATCTAGAAAAATGGTACAAATGAACACGTTTGCAAGGCAAAAATAGAGACACAGATGTAGAGAACAAACGTATGGACACCAAGGGGGAAGGGGGGATGGGATGAATTGGGAGATTGGGATTGACATATATACACTAACTTACATAAAATAGATAACTAATGAGAACCTGCTGTACAGCACAGGGAACTCCACTCTGCTGTCCGGTAGAAACTAATACAACACTGTAAAACAACTATACCCCAATTAAAAAAAAATTAAAGGAGGATGTTCAGCTTTTAAATCATTAAAATAATTTTATAATAAAAATATATTATTAGGTGATTTAATTCTAAAAAACCTTATGAAGTGAATACTGTGACTATCCCCACTTGACAGATAAGGAACCAAGCTCAGAGAGGTCAAGATCACTCAACTAATAAGAGACCCAGGACTCGCTTATTCCAGAGCTTGTTCTCTTAACCCCATTCTTGCTTTTCTTTCCACAAGCCAGTAAAAACATCTGAAACGTGTATTCATGCGAATTACAATGGAAATAAAATTAGCAAAACTTCTGTGGTAAAGCTCTAGTTTACCTCCTGACATTTAATCCTAAAAACAACCACAAAGGGGTAACTTGTCTAAGGGGACACCTTGGAGTCGGTAGGGACGGGTCGATCACCCCTCAGCCAACTCCACTCCGAGAACCTGGTCTGGCTGGCATTGCCTTTTCCGGTCCTGCGCTCCCAGAAGTCCCGCCCAGGTGAGGGAAGATTTCCGGAAAAGAATTGACGCGGGGAAGCCGGAAAGAGACCAGGGGCGGGGCCGTTCAGGGCGCTCTAGCATTCCTCCTCTCTATGGCCACCGCCAATTGACACGTCCGGAGCGGCGAGGCTCCTCCCTATTGGACGCGCGGCCTCGCGTAGGCGGGCGGCCCGGCTGGCGGCGCGCTGACTGGCTGGGGCGCCACGCGGGCGGAGGGGCGGCGCATGGGGCACGCGGAGCAAGACCGCCGGCTGCGCCCAGGAGCGGGAGGAGGGGGCGCATGTTGGCTCTGCGCTCGCTGCTGGGGCTGCGGTGCGCGGCCGGGCGCGCCATGTCTCAGGGGCCGACTCGCCGGCCGCGGCCGCCCAAGGACCCGCTGCGGCACCTACGCACGCGGGAGAAGCGCGGCCCGTCGTGGGTGCCCGGGGGCCCGAACACCGTGTACCTGCAGGTGGTGGCGGCCGGCGGCCGGGATGCAGGCGCTGCGCTCTACGTCTTCTCCGAGTTCAACCGGTCAGTGAGCCGCGCCGGGGTCCGGCCGGCCCAGCGGGTCCCCTGGCCAAGCCCCGCCCCGCAGGCCGCAGTGCTGAGCGCCCAGAGCATCGGGGCCCCTTCCTGGGCATGGTACCCCGTCTATCCCCCCCTTACCAGTGTGGATGCGAGAGCCTAGATCCCTTATATCCCCGTCCGTGTGGCTCCGGGAGGCCCCGCTGACCTTTAGACAGACTCGGGTATAAGCGTTCCCTTCCGAAGCCTCGGCCCCGAGCCCCCTCCCGTGCACCCCAGGACCAGGGCCTCCTAGTTCGTGTTGGGGGTGGGCAGGCCTGCGGAGGAGGTGATGGGGAAAGGACGCATCTCGCCCCAGTTCGAGCCTACTCAGGCCCCAGATCCGTCCCTGCCTCTGCTGAGGAGGGTTCAAACCCCAGCATCCCAACAGCAGAAATGCGGTTGGTAGCACAGCACGTGTTTTTAGTTGTTTTCCCCTGTGGTGTACAACAAAGCATATAAACGGTGGCAGAGGTTTTACAGAACCGAATCTAATGACTCTCTGGTGTAATGTTCGTCCTTTAGGTATCTCTTCAACTGCGGGGAAGGCATCCAGCGACTCATGCAGGAGCACAAGTGAGCCAGCCATTTTCCTGCGGGGTGGGGAATGACTGCGGCTTTGAGGCAGGCAACTCTGCGGCTTTGAGGCAGGAGGGTTGTTACGGCAGGAGAATGGGTCCCTGGTCCTTCTGTTTTGTCCTGCTCCAGCGCTTTCTTTTTCTTAGGCTGAAGGTGTCTCGTTTGGACAACATATTCCTGACCCGAATGCACTGGTCTAATGTCGGAGGGCTGTGTGGTGAGTATATTCTTTCCCAGGTCAGGGGCTGGGGGGAGGTGTCTGGGATTTTAACCTGCCTGGCCCTTTTTTTGCCCGACTTTGGAATCCAGGGGCTCTGGAATACTTTTTATGCCGGCCCCGTCAGCTGCAGCAGGGAGAATCAAAAGCTGACTCAGAAAAGTAGATTTTAAAGTAGACGCTGCCTGCAGGTGTTAACCATCCACCTCATTTATTGAGTTGCTGGACTGGAGGTGTGGGACAAACTGGAGCGTGTGGGGATGCTGATTACAGTCAATATATCAGTATTCACCATTGAGACCTTCCCCTCGCTACACACAGATGCCCAGTGTCCAGATTACCCCCTTGTTTATGCCCATCAATTAGAAGGATCGAGATTGTTTTGCCACCAGATTCTGTAAGGTCTGTGGAGCAGGTAGGAGGGAGTGGAGGCTGAACCAGTCTCATTCCCAGAGCTGAGACTCAGGTGAGGCCAGGAAGCACCCAGGGTGCGGAATCTGTGGCCTGCCTCTGACTTGGCATGATTTTGCACCCGAGGTACCTCACCCTAGTATCAGGTCCTGCCCGTTCTGGAGGCATTTGAGTGATGGCCGGTGTCCCTTGTAGGTCTAGCCAGCATCCCTTCTGCTCTACACATGCACAACAAGCAGAAAACCAGCAAGTGGAGTAAGGAGTGCGCCTCCTGGCCGCAACTACGGGTCAGGGTGATGAGAGGTCTGATTTTATTCGTCCCTTTTAGGAATGATTCTTACCTTAAAGGAAACCGGGGTTCCAAAGTGTGTGCTCTCTGGACCTCCACAACTGGTGAGTCTCTCCTGACTCAGCTGTCAAAGCTAAGCCCTCCAGTTCAATGGGAGTAACAAGGGTTTCCAATTTTACAAATCAGCCTTCTGCCCTCCAGAGTTAATTGACGTTGGCATAAATACTTTGCCTTTCGAGTTAAAGACACCTGAGTCCATAAACCTTATTAACTCTGTGACCTTGATTGAGTTACTTTCCTTTCTGGAGCCTCAGTGTCTTCATCTGTGAGATGGTTTGCAGTTGTAAGGATTAAACGAGGTAACACGCAAGACACTCATTCTTTATCAGGTGTTTCACGCCATATGGACACAACAGATGTCAGCTTTTATCCTTATTTATTACATTTCAGACATCTTCGTCCCTTCCCAGCCAGCTAAGGACACTGTCGAGAGGTTGTGTACACATTGTTAGCGTAAGGGTTCGCTTCCCAGGTGCTAGGGTAAAAGGCCAGCCCTGTAAAGTGTGTCCCCAGAATAATGCTGCATGGCCGTCCCTCTGTCTTCTTCTCGTTGGTCTGTCCCTACACCTTCTACTGCCATTGCTTCCCATGTCCAGTCCTGCCCCCCGTGACCGTCCAGCACTGCGGCCAGAGGGACCCCTCCCAAGCGGAACCGCAGGCGGGTCACTTCATCCTAAAACACTTCAAGGGTCTTTGTTGTACACACAGTGCAAATGCCTTCACGTGGCCCACAGGTCCTGTCGGCCCAGGCCCTCGCCGGCCCTGGCATCTGTGCCCTGGTCACCAGGCGGGGCTGCGGGCCGGCTTTTAGCTCTTCACGGAAGCCCCTTCCTGTCTCAGGCCTTCGTCCACGCACCAGTTCCCCTCTTGCCACGCCTGTGTCCTTCTTTCAGGGCTCACCTCAAAGGGTGTTTGCTCAGGAGCTGCCCCTGGCTCTCCAGATGGGTCGGATCCCAGCTCCCCGCGTTTTTCATATCTGCAGGTCCCTCAGCACCATGGCTGCTGGTTGTCACTTGTATTGTTTCTGTCTCCCCCTGGATTCTTAAGTTCCATGAGGGCAGGGACCCCATCTTTTCACTGCTGACCCCTTGGCATCTAACATGTGGTGGACACTCAGTAAATATTTGTACGAAGGAAGTTCAAAGTACTCTGTGAACTGTGTTTTATGTCGGTACCTTTGATGCCTCTCGTGTACTTGGACGTGTTGCTGTGTCCTCCTGTGCAGCCATAACTGCTCACTTCTTTTTCTTTCTTAGGAAAAGTACCTGGAAGCTATCAAAATATTTTCTGGTCCACTGAAAGGAATAGACCTGGGTATGTCCTTGATTATGACTCATTGCCATTTCTGTCTCATATGTCCCCGTCTCTCAAATCAGAATCCATAGAAGCTGACGAAATTAAACCTTAAAGTCAAACGCTTCATCCACGTGAGATGAATTTTTAAACTATCCCTTGCTACGCCCTCACCTCCCGCTTCTCCCCAGACACGGGCAGGGGAGGCAGGAGTGAGTTAAAAGCTGCTGCGTGCTGGGTGGGGGTCTCCCTTGGGGCCCCGAGGCTCTGCCCTGGCCCTACAGGTGGTTCTCGTCATCGAGTGGCCTTGGGTCCCTTGTAGTTAGAAGGGCTGTGAGCGGCTGACTGGGCGGGAGGCGCGTGGCCGCTTGATGGGAGGAGGCCTGGCCGATGTGCCGGCAGAGCCCGGTGCGTCTCTGGCTTGTTCTTCTGTAGAAACACTAGTATTTTATTTCAGAATGTGTCCTGGGCCTCGCGATGCCGAGCGTTTGCCTGTGTCTCTCACGTTTAAGTCTCGGCTTCGTGTTTATTTTAGCGGGTTATCGCCTGTGATCGTCGTGTGTCTTCTCCCGTGGCTGACCTAAATATTAGTGGCTGATGACAATATGTTTTCGCCGTTTCCCTAAACACTTCGGTTGACTCAGAAATTCTGGCTTTAGCACAGACTCCCGCCAGAGTCGTGGGCAGCGATGCGGGCTTGATCCTCACGCCTCCCTCGTTCGCTGCTGCAGTCACTGTCCTGTGGTCTTTTCCCCGCAGCGGTGCGACCCCACTCCGCGCCGGAGTACCAGGACGAGACCATGACCGTCTTCCAGGTCCCCATCTACAGTGAGTGTGAGGCTGCGATTCCCAGGAGTGGGAGGACGTGGGTCCGGCGTCAGGAAGGCAGGTGGCAACAGAAACTGCCGATCACTGGCCTGTGTACCTGGCTTTGTGTTCTGAGCACGATTAGGAAGTTTATCCGAGGAGTTCCTGCCCTGAAGGAGCTTATGACCTTGAGGACAGACGCGTTTACCTCGTATGTAACGATCGTGATTGCACTTTGGGGCGTCAGGTAATCAGGCTGTGCCCTCAGATCTGCCCGTTTATCGCCAGGGATCATTGCCACAGGTGTGGGCGCCCTCCTGGGATGCAAGGGCTTGGAGAGGTGGGCACAGGCGAGCCTTGTTCGTAAGCGGCAGCGGCAGCCCGGCGGGAGTGCGGTTGGCGGTCAGAAGGGCTCGAGGGCCTCCTCAGGCCCCGGGGCCTGACGTGTGGTCCTGACACGGAGACAGGCAGGCTGCAGGCGAGGCACTGCTGCGTCCGTGCCGCCCTGGGGTCTGGCTGACGCTCTGCGTCGGTCTCCCGACTGTGGGCGACGTGCAGGGCCGGCTCCTCGCCCGTCACCTGGTCTGAGCTTGCTGCGTGCAGAGGGGGGCAGACGAGCCCGCACCCCCGGCCGGAGGAGCCCGGGACCCGCTGGGAGACGGGCCTGCGCCGGCCCAGCTCACTCTCCTCGCGTGTCCTCCCCCGGCCGCGCCCCTAGCCTGGCGTGCGCCCCACTCCAGCACGTGGCCCCGTACCCTCCGACACGTGCGAGTGATCAGTGCTGAGCCCGCCCGGTGAGCCCGGAAGACCGGGCAGCTCAGAGGGCCGGGCGGGGCGGGGGGTCGCCGAGACCAGCCGCCGTGTGCCCGTCTCTTGGGGCAGGGATTTCTTCCGTTCGCCACACGGCGGCCTGCGGGACCTTAGTTCCCCAACCAGGAATCGGACCCGGGGCCCCATGCAGTGAAAGCATGCAGCCCTAACCGCTGGAGAGCCAGGGGAGTGTTTTTCTGACCTTGACTGAACTGAGTGCCCAGTGGTGCCACGCCTCGTGGCGATGGGGAACCTTGGGCCAAGGTCTGGGCGGAGCGTGATGGCGGTGGATGAACCAGCCGAGTGCGCAGGTGCTCTCTGCTCAGCACGCTCTCGAGTCCCCGCTGCGGTCAGGCTGGGACCTGGGCAGAAACCTCAAGATGAGGAGGATGGGCGTGTAGCCCAGAGCCAGGCGGGGAGGTGGCCAGTAGAGGACAGGCCGGCACGGTGGGCGACCTGGCTGTGAGCTTGCCCTCGGCGTGTGTCACTCGCTCGTTTCCCTTCCCAACCAGGTGAACAGGTGAACGGGAAGCAGCAGCCGGCGCGGAGTGCAGAGAGGCTGAGTCCAGAGCCGTCTCCAGACCCGGGACCGGCAGAAGGGGAGCAGTACCTGGCGGATGGTAATGGCGCGCAGGCAGCGGCGCGCTGGCGGGGGTGCGAGCCCGTCCTAATCCGTTCGCTGCTTCTGCTCTACATTCGAATCTTTGTCATAAGGAAGTTCAGTGTGCAAAACAGACGCTTTTTCTTATCGCGTTAGGATTCGGCTGTGGGGGGCAGGTGAGAAGGTTGTCTTTAAAAGCGGCCACATGAAGCTGTAGGGGCCAATCCGCAGCCCTGGGGAGCCCCAAGCTTTGGCTTCAGTTTAACCAGAGGAAGAGCAGGACCTGGCAAATGATTGACTGGGAGGCTTTGTGTTTCTCTTTTTTTTTTTTGGTATAAAGTTACATTGTTTATTTCGCTTCAGTTTAACCAGAGGAAGAGCAGGACCTGGCAAATGATTGACTGGGAGGCTTTGTGTTTCTCTTTTTTTTTTGGTATAAAGTTACATTGTTTATTTCGTCATCCAGCATAGATCATTAAGTCTTTACGATTCGTTACAGTCTTGGGATTTTTTTTTTGAATTCCCATTTCACTTGTAGCAAGTCAGTGTCATCCCCAGATCAAAGTCACTTCGTTATATGTGCACCCATCATATCTGCAGAACCCCACACACCAAGAAGGTGCTCCAGCACTGTCAGCAGTGCAGAGAAGCCACGATGAACTTTTCATCTCTCGTTAAGGCAGCAGTAATGCAAGTTAATTTTTCCCGAGTGCAGAACCTAACAGCTAAGCAGGCAGAACAGTTACATCAACGAGTGGATTTGCACCTTTTCTTCCAGAATGACAGCCTACTGGGAAACTGGATTAAAATGCCAGGATGAGACGTATCAAACGAATTGGGCTGCTTGAGGATGCTGTTGTCCAGGGGTGGGCAGGGTTGATAAGTTACTGTCTCTGCCTCGAGGCCGTGTCTGTCTGAGGACCGACAAGGGGCTGGCCCTCCGTGCTGTCCTTTTTGGGTGGCTCAGGTGAGGGCTGACACACACGTCGTTTCTGCAGGCCTTGTAGCTTTTGTGTTATTTCCCATATTCCTACATTTGTTTGTAAAACACGTTACAACTTACTTTTCCCCCACATCTCTACTTCTAGGTAAATCTAGGTAAAATGTGTCATTTTTTTAAACATTTCACTTGCCATTTTCTGGTTGGCATTTTGCATTTTTGTTTACTCAGATCTCAACACGAGTAGGGAAAAGAAAAGATCTGCTTGAGGAAAAAATACCAGTGTTTCTTTGACCTTTGTATCCGAACAGTTCCATCCATATAAGTTTGTGTGAAGTCAGGTTAGGTATCAGACGATCACCGATCTGTGGCACCTGGAGACATTGCTATTTACCTTGTGTGGTCGGATTTGTTTCTCCTCAGGTGTTGGCCAGAAAATGCACGGCAGGGACCCCTCCTTGGTCGTAGCTTTTGTCTGTAAGGTAAGCACCTTGCTGGACGTTCTACCTGAACATGTGTCTGGTGACCTAAGGGTTTCCGGTGGTTTGAAGGTAGCAGCTCCTACCGTCACCTGTGTTCAGAGGAAACAGTTACCCTGGTTCCCAGTAAACCACCTATGCTTGTATGTACTTCCAGATTCTCTTCCAGCCAGAGTCAGGCTACAGAGACATGTTTCATATTTGGCTGTGAGCCTCTCTCTTGAACTTCAGAAATAGTTGATAAGTTTCTGAAGTTAAAGACTACTTTTTTTTTTTAGGAATTTTTTTTTTGTTTGAAGTATAGTTGATTTACAGTGTTCTGTTAATTACTGCTGTATAGCAAAGTGACTCAGTTATACACATATACATTCTTTTTTATATTTTCCATTATGGCTTATCACAGGATATTGAAGATGGTTCCCTGTGCTATGCAGTAGGACCTTGCTGTGTATCCATTCTATATATAATACTTTGCATCTGCTAATCCCAACCTCCCACTTCATCCCTCCCCCGCCCCGCACCCACCACAAGTCTGTTCTCTATGTCTGTGAGTCTGTTTCATAGATAAGTTCGTTTGTGTCATATTTTAGATTCCACATATTAGTGATAGCATATGGTATTTGTCTTTCTCTTTCTGACTTACTTCACTTAGTGTGATAATCTCTAGTTGGCATCCAAGTTACTGCAAATGGCATTATTTCATTCTTTTTTATGGCTGAGGAGTATTCCATTGTATGTATGTACCACATCTTCATTCATTCATCTGTTGATGGACATTTAGGTGGTTTCTGTGTCTTGGCTGCTGTGATCATAGGGGTGCACGTATCTTTTTGAATTAGACTTTTGTCTGGATATATGCCCAGGAGTGGGATTGCTGGATTGTATGGTAATTCTATTTTTGGTTTTCTGAGGAACCTCCATACTGTTTTCCGTAGTGGCTGAACCAATTTACATTTGCACCAACAGTGTAGGAGGATTCCCTTTTCTCCACACCCTCTCCAGCATTTATTTGTAGACTTTTGAATGATGGCCATTCTGACCGGTGTGAGGTGGTAGCTCATTGTAGTTTTGATTTGCATTTCTCTAATAATTAGCAATGTTGAATGTCTTTTCATGTGCCTATTGGCCAATCTGTATGTCTTCTTTGGAGAAATATCTGTTTAGGTCTTCTGCCCATTTTTGGATTGGGTTGTTTGGGTTTTCTGGTGTTGAGTTGTATGAGCGGTTTGTATATTTTGGAAATTAGCCCTTGTTTGTTGCATTGTTTGCAAATATTTTCTTCCATTCTACAGGTTGTCTTTTCTTTTTGTTTATGGTTTCCTTTGCTGTGCAAAAGCTTGTAAGTTTGATTAAGTCCCATTTGTTTGTTTTTATTTCTGTTGCCTTGGGAGACTGACCAAGAAAACATTGGTAGGGTTTATGTCAGAGAATGTTTTGACTATGTTCTCTTCTAGGAGTTTTATGGTGTCATGTCTTATGTTTAATTCTTTAAGCCATTTTGAGTTTACTTTTGTGTATGGTGAGAAGGTGTGTTCTAACTTCATTGATTTACATGTGGCTGTCCAACTTTCCCAACACCATTTGCTGAAGAGACTGTTTTTCCCATTGTATATTCTTGCCTCCTTTGTTGAAGATTAATTGGCGGTAGGTGTGTGGGTTTATTTCTGGGCTCTCTCTTTGGTTCCATTGATCCATTTGTCTGTTTTTGTGGCAGTACCATGCTGTTTTGCTTGCTGTAACTTTGTAGTTTTGTCTGAAGTCTGGGGGCGGGTTATGCTTCCTGCTTTGTTGTTTTTCTTCAGGATTGCTCTGGCAATTCTGGATCTTTTGTGGTTCCATATGAATTTTAGGTTTGTTCTACTTTGAAAAATATCATGGGTAATTTGATAGGGATCACATTACATCTGTAGATTGCTTTGGGTAGTATGGCCATTTTAACAATATTAATTTCTCCTATTCAAGAGCATGGGATATCTTTCCATTTCTTTAAATCATCTTCGACTTCCTTTATTAATGTTTTATAGTTCTCAGCATATGTCTTTCACTTCCTTGGCAAGGTTTATTCCTAAGTATTTTATTCTTTGGGTTGTGATTTTAAAAGGTATTATTTTTTTACATTCCCTTTCTGATATTTCATTGTTGATGTAAAGAAATGCAACTGATTTCTGTATGTTAATCTTGTATCCTGCTACCTTGCTGAATTGGTTTATCAGTTCTGGTAGTTTCTGTGTGTAGTCTTTAGTGTTTTCTATATATAGTATCATATTATTTGCAAATAATGACAGGTTTGCCTCTTCCCTTCCAATTTGGATACCTTTAATTTCTTTTTCTTCTTTGATTACTGTGGCTAGGACTTCCAGTACTACGTTGAATAGAAGAGGTGAGAGTGGAACATCCTTGTTCCAGATTTTAGCAGGAAGGCTTTCAGCTTTTCACCATTGAGTATTATGTTGGCTGTGGGTTTGTCATAAATAGCTTTTATTATCTTGAGACGTGGTCCCTCCCTACGCACTTTGATAAGAGTTTTTATCATGAAATGGATGTTGAATTTTGTTGAATGCTTTTTCTGCATCTATTGAGATGATCGTGTGTTTTTTGTCTTTTGTTGACGTGGTGTGTATCACATTGATTTGAGTATGTTGAACCATCCTTGTGAACTTGGGATGAATCCCACTTGGTCATGGTGTGTGATCTTTTTTGTGTATTGTTGGGTTCAGTTTGCTAATATTTTATTGAATTTTTGCATCTATATTCATCAAAGATGTTGGCCTGTAATTATCTTTTTTGGTGTTGTCTTTGTCTGGTTTTGGTATCAGGGTGATGATGGCTTCATAGAATGTCTTTGGGAGTGTTCCCTCCTCTTCAGTTTTTTGGAAGAGTTTGAGAAGGATTAAAGGACTACTTTTTCACAAAAAGCTTTGTTTCCCTTCAGATGAATCAGGCCTTTATCGAGGCTCCTTCACCTCTTTTAGTTTATATCATCTTCCTGTAGTTGTTACACTGCTGACGTACTAATTTTGTTTTATTGGAGTATAGTTACTTTACAGTACTGTGTTTCTAGTGTATAGCAAAGTGAATCAGCTATACGTATACATATATCCCCTATTTTTTTGGATTTCCTTGATTTACGTCACCACAGAATTGGGTAGAGTTCCCTGAGCTATACGATAGGTTCTCATTAGTTATCTATTTTATACATAGTATCAATAGTGTTTACATGTCAGTCTCAATATCCCAATTCATCGCCCCCCAACTTGGTAGCCATACATTTCTTCTCTACATCTCTGTGTCTATTTCTGCTTTGTAAATAAGATTGTCTACACCAATTTTTTCAGATTCGACATGTATGCTTTAATATATGATATTTGTTTTTCTCTTTCTGACTTACTTCACTGTTTGACAGTTTTCTAGATCCATGCATATCTCTACAGCTGACCCAATTTTGTTCCTTTTTATGGCTGAGTAATAGTCCATTGTATATATGTACCACATCTTCTTTATCCATTCATCTGTTGATGGACACTTAGGTTGCTTCCAGGTCCTGGCTATTGTAAATAGAGCTGCAGTGAACATTGTGGTGCATGTCTCTCTTTGAATTATGGTTTTCTCAGGGTGTATGCCCAGTAGTGGGATTGCTGGCTCTAGTGGGATTGCTGGGTCATATGGTATTTCTGTTCTTAGTTTTTTAAGGACCCTCCATACTGTTCTCCGTAGTGGCTGTATCAGTTTACATTCCCACCAACAGTGCAGGAGGGTTCCCTTTTCTCCACACCCTCTCCAGCCTTCATTGTTCGTCGACTGTTTGACAGTGGCAGTTCTGACCAGCGTAAGGTGATAACCTCGTTGTTTTGGTTTGCATTTCTCTAATACTTCGCAGTGTTGGACATCTTTTCATGTGGTTTTTTGTAAACGGGGTAAGTAAAACGCACCTCTTGAAACTGGCTTCTCAAGTGTCTGCCCTCTTCTGAATTCTTTTGCGATGCCCTACCTGGGGCATTTCTGGAGGACAGGTGTCTTTCCTTGACAGCCCCACAGGCCTTGTGAGTTTTCAGTGCCCATCAGCACGGGTTTCAAAGCTGTTGTTACAGGAAAGAGCCACAAGGCGGCAGCACTTCTCCATGCTCCACTCTTGTTTTTTCTTTTTCTTTTCTTTTAATTTTTATTTTATATTGGAGTAGAGTTGATTTCTTCCAAGGTTGTGTTTGTTTTAGGCATACAGGAACCTGATTTAGTTACACATTGACGTATATGTATTCTTCCTCGGTTTCTTTTCCCCAAAGTAAGTTCTTACAGTGTGTTCAGTAGCGTTCCCTGTGTTATTCAGTAGGTCCTTTTTGAATATCGACTGAATATAACCAAGCTCCTAAATTATTCCCCCCATCTTTCCTTTTCGATAACCATAAGTTTTCTTAGTCTGAGAGTCTGTTTCTCTTGTAAGTTAGTTGGATTGTACGAATGTGTAGATTGCACCTGTAATTGATATGATGTTTGTCTTTCTCTGACCTACTTCACTGAGTATGATAATCTTTCAGTCCATCCTTGTTGCTGGAAATGGCATTAGTTCATTCTTTTTTTATGGCCGAGTAGTATTCCAGCGCATATATGTACCACATATGCTTCATTTATCTGTCATTGGACGATTTGGGTGCTTCTATGTCTTGACTGTTGTAAATAGTGCTGCCCTGAAAGTAGGGGTGCTTGTATCCTTTCGAATTAGGATTTTCTCCGGATCTAAGCCCAGGACTGGGATTGCTGGGTCATATGCTAACTCTACGTTTAGTTTTTTAAGGAACCTCCATGCTGTTCTCCATAGCGGCTGTACCAATTTACATCCCCACCAACGGTGTAGGAGGGTTCTCTCTTCCCCATGCCCTCTCCAGCATTTATTCTTTGTAGACTTTTTTTTGACGATGACACCATTCTGACCGGTGTGAGGTGATACCTCATTGTAATTTTGATTAGCATTTCTTTAATACTGATTGATGTTGAGTATCTTTCCATGTGCTTTTTTATTAC
The DNA here is from genome assembly GCF_008692025.1 of Phocoena sinus. NCBI lineage: Eukaryota > Metazoa > Chordata > Mammalia > Artiodactyla > Phocoenidae > Phocoena > Phocoena sinus. The sequence goes on from NC_045782.1 coordinate 4,638,105, forward strand.
AGTGTGTGCATAACTTACCTCTTGAAATTGGCCTGTTGAAAGTCAGCCCCGTTTTGAATTCTTTTCCGATGCTTTACCCCAGGGCATTTCTTGAGGGCAGGTGTCATTCACAGCCCCGCAGGCCTTGTGAAGATCGAGCGCCCCTCAGCACTGGTTTTAAAGTTGTTGTTACGGGAAACGGCCACAAGGCGGCAGCATTTCTCCGTGACCGGCTCTGGGTCCCCGGCAACTAGAGCCTGAGGCAAAGTGCTGTTCCTGGGTTGCCAGTTACAGGCCAATGGGCCAGAAGAAACGCCCCAGGCTTGTGTCTCGGGACTTCTTCCCCTCACCCCTTCCGGCCCGCCTTCAGCCAGTCCCCACTCCAGCGTCACCGCTCTGCCGGGGTGCTGTCTGTCTGCCGTGGGTAGGTGGGGCGACCCAAAGGAGGCGTGGACTCGGAGCTCTTCCAGCGCGTGGGTTCCACCATCCTTTGGGCGCACCCTGCTTGGTTTCGCTGATCATATGGTTTTTATCCTTCCATTTGTTAATAGGAATAAACCCGCCTGGGTCTGGAGAGGGTGCGGGGCTCGTTTGCTGGCATGTCCTCCCTGGCTCCCTTAGCCCTTGGCGGTCCAGCCTTGGGCCCCAAGCCTGCTCGGGCTCCAGGGATGTGACACCAGCTCAGGGCACCAAGGCCTGAGGGGCACAGATTTGGCATTTCTTTTTTTTCTATTTTAAATTTTATTTTTTATTGGAGCGTAGGTGATTTACAGCGTTGCGGGTTTTGTTATCACTACTGTTTTTTCCTCCGTGTACAGGAACTTGATTTCCTTATACATAGACCTACCTGTGTGCTTTTTCGGGTCCTCTTCCCATATCGGTTATTCCAGAGTGTTGAGTAGGGATCCTTGTGCTGTAGCCTGGGTCCTTGTTGATTATTTTATAAACAGGAGTGTGTATATGTTAACCTCAAGCTGCTCATGTCTCCCTGCCCACCACCTTTGGTAACCACAGGTTTCTCCTCTGAGTCCGTGAGGCTGTGTCTGTTTTGTGAAGTTCATGTGTATCCACTTTTAGGTTCCACCCATGAGTGGTGTCATAGGATACTTGTCTTTCCCTGTCTCACTACCTTCACTTAGTATGATCACCTCTACCTCCTTCCCTGTGGCTGGAAATGGCATTATTTCATTTTTTTCTTTTTAATGGCTGAGTAATACTCCATTATGTCTATGGACCCCATGTTTTTTTAAAATTACAGCAGAAATATTGCTGAGGATTTGGGGATTGCTTTGTTTTCAAATTAATTTTTCTTGGACTATGGTTGCTTTCCAATGTGTGTTAGCCTCCACTGCACAGCAAAATGAATCAGCCATACACGTACAGAGATCCCCTCCCTTTTGGACTTCCCTCCCATGTAGGTCGCCACAGTGCATTAGGTAGAGTTCCCTGTGTTATATAGTGTGTTCCCATCAGGTGTCTATTTTAGACATAGTACCAATAATGTGTATGTGTCAATCCCAGTCTCCCAATTCCTCCCACCCCACCCGCTTCCCCCTGATATCCATACATTTGTCCTCTACGTCTGTGTCTCTATTTCGGCTTTGCAAATAAGATAACTTATACGTTTTTTCTAGATTCCACATATATGCGTTATTATATGACATTTGCTTTTCTCTTTCTGCCTTATTTCACTGTGTATGACACTCTGTAGGTCCATCCACGTCCCTACAAATGACCCAATTTCGTTCCTTTTTATTGCTGAGTGATATTCCGTTGTATATACATACCACATCTTCTTTATCCATTCCTCTCTTGATGGGCATTTATGTTGCTTCCATGTCTTTGCTATCGTAAATAGAGCTGCTATGAGCATTGGGGTGCATGTATTTTTTTGAATTATGGTTTTCTCTGGGTATATGCCCAGTAATGGGTAGTTCTATTTTTAGTTTTTTAAGGAAACTCCATGCTGTTTTCCACAGTGGCTGAATCAGTTTGCTTTCCCACCAATAGTGTATTGGAGGTTCCCTTTTCTCCACATACTCTCCAGCATTTATTGTTTGTAGATTTTTTGATGATGGCCATTCTGACCAGTGTGAGGTCATACCTCATTGTAGTTTTGAATTGCATTTCTCTAATAATTAGTGATGTTGAGCATCTTTTCACGTGCTCGTTGGCCATCTGTTTGCCTTCTTTGGAGAAATGTCTATTTAGGTCTTCTGCCCATTTTTTGATTGGGTTGTTTTTTTTTGATATTGAGCTGTTTGAGCTGCTTGTATATTTTGGAGATTAATCCTTTGTCAGTTACTTTGTCTGCAAATATTTTCTCCCATTCTGAGGGTTGTCCCTTCGTCTTGTTTATGGTTTCCTTTGCTGTGCAAAAGCTTTTAAGTTTCATGAGGTTCCATTTAATGGAACCTAATTTTCATTACTCTAGGGGATGGGTCGAAAAAGATGTTGTTGTGATATATGTCAGAGCGTTCTGTCTGCGTTTTCCTTTAAGAGTTTTATAGTGTCTGGCCTTACATTTAGGTCTTTAATCCATTTTGAGTTTATTTTTGTGTATGGTGTTAGGGAGTGTTCCAATTTCATTCTTTTATGTGTAGCTGTCCAGTTTTCCCAGCACCACTTACTGAAGAGGCTGTCTTTTCTCCATTGTATATATATTTTTTTAAGTTTTAAAAATTTATTTTATTTCTGTTTGGCTGTGTTGGGTCTTCATTCCTGCGCCCGGGCTTTTCTGTAGTTGCGGCGAGCGGGGGCTACTCCTTGTCGTGGTGTGTGGGCTTCCCATTGTGGCGGCTTTTCTTGCTGCGGAGCACAGGCTCTAGGCACGCAGGCTTCAGTAGTTGTGGCTCGCAGGCTCCAGAGCCACAGGCTCAGTAGTTGTGGCACACGGGCTTAGTTGCTCCGTGGCATGTGGGATCTTCCTGGACCCGGGCTCAAACCTGTGTCCCCTGCATTGCCAGGCAGATTCTTAACCACTGCGCCACCAGGGAAGCCCTCTCGATTGTATGTTTTTGCCTGATTTGTCATAGATTAGGTGACCATATATGCGTGGGTTTATCTCTGGGCTTTCTATCCTGTTCCATTGATATATATATATATATATATATATGTTTTTGTGTCAGTACCATACTGTCTTGATTACTGTGGCTTTGTAGTATACTCTGAAGTCAGGGAGGCTGATTCCTCCAGTTCTGTTTTTCTTTCTCAAGATTGCTTTGGCTGTTGGCGGTCTTTTGTGTTTCCATACAAATTGTAAAAGGTTTTCTTCTAATTCTGTGAAAAATGCCATTGGTAGTTTGACAGGGATTGCATTGAATCTGTAGATCGCTTTGGGTAGTACAGTCATTTCACAATATTGATTCTTCCAATCCAAGCACATGGTATATCTCTATATGTGTTTGTGTCATCTTTGATTTCTTTCATCAGTATCTTAAAGTTTTCTGCATACAGGTCTTTTGCCTCCTTAGGTAGGTTTATTCCTAAATATTTTATTCTTTTTGTTGCAGTAAGTGGGATATTGTTTCCTTAATTTCTCTTTCTGGTCTTTTGTTGTTAGTGTATAGGACTGCAAGAGAGTTCTGTGTATTAATTTGTATCCTGCAACTTTACTAAATTCATTGATTAGTTTTAGTAGTTTGCGGGCATCTTTAGGATTTTCTATATATAGTATCATGTCACCTGCAAACAGTGACAGTTTTACTTCTTCTTTGCCAGTTTGGATTCCTTTTATTTCTTTTTCTTCTCTGAATGACGTGGCTAGGACTTGCAAAGCTATGTTGAATAATAATGACGAGAGTGGGCACCCTTGTCTTGTTCCTGATTTTAGAGGAAATCATTTCAGTTTTTTCACCATTGAGAATAATGTTTGCTGTGGGTTTGTCACATATGGCCTTCATTATGTTGAGGTAGGTTCCCTCTGCCCACCTTTTGGAGAGTTTTTATTATACATGGGTGTTGAATTTTGTTGAAAGCTTTTTCTGCATCTATTGAGATGGTCATATGGGTTTTATCCTTCAGTTTGTTAATGTGGTGTATCACATTGATTGATTTGCATATACTGAAGAATCCTTGCATCCCTGGGATAAATCCCACTTGATCGTGGTGTGTGATCTTTTTTGTGTGTTGTTGGGATTCAGTTTGCTAATATTTTGTTGAGAATTTTTGCATCTATATTCATCAAAGATACTGGCCTGTAATTTTCTTTTTTGGTGTTCTTTGTCTGGTTTTGGTATCGGGTGATGATGGCTTCATACGATGTCTGGGAGTGTTCCCTCCTCTTCGATTTTTTGGAAGAGTTTGAGAAGGATCAAAAGACTACTTTTTCATAAAAAGCTTCATTTCCCTTCAAATGAATCAGGCCTTTACTTAGGCTCTTTCAAGTCTGTTTTATATCATCTTACTGTAGTCGTTAAGCTTCTGACATTGGACTAATTTTTTTTTTCTCTCTCATTTTATTACAACAAAGTGTAACAGTCCAGAAAGGTCACATGACCTTGGTGGGTCGACACTGGACTAGTTTTAATATTGGCTAGCATTCACAGAGGCCCAGATGGGTAAACTGAAGTTGGTCAAATCCTATGAAAATGTTATTACAATCACGTGTTTTTCAGATCTGACTAATTGCCTACTTTTAGTAGGACTTTGCATTAAAATTTTATTTTACTAGAACCTGCAGCAAACAGTTGTCTAATCTCCGGTAAGACTACGTTGCTTTTTCGTGAGCTTTGATTTTTTTTTTTTTTTTAAAGCAATATATATGGTTTAAAGTCGACTTGGTAAAGTTGATTTTAAAATACATTTGTAATTTTCATCCATTTGTAAAAAATTTTAACACCAGCAAGTGAACACAGATATGAAAGGTTAGTAGTAATATTAGTTGTTAGTTGTAAGACTGTTGCCAGTATAACTTCTATCAACTTACTTAGATAGTAAAAAGTAATATCTATATCTATAAAAATAGTTTATATCTATTTTACTTAGATATAAAAAGTACTTAACTTTTGTAAAAGTTAAGTACTGTTGCCCATAGGCTTGTTACTTCTGTGTGTCTGAATCTTTAGGCAGCAGAATAATTTTCTAGAGCAGTTTACGTGGTAATCTTTTGAGTGGCATCGCATCAGTCCTTCCTGAACAGATCACGTCGAGCATGGTGTGTCCTGTGCGATCAGGGCGCTGTCTGGGGGCAGCTGTCCTGGGAGCCGCGTCGCTGCGGGCTGCGTCCTGGCCTCTGGCTCCTCCCACCTGGTGCTTGCTGCTCCCGCTGTGTCATCCCGCGGCCCCTTTGCCCTTTCCTGAAAATGGGCTGCTTCTCGGCACAGGGTTCAGAAGGCGGTAAAGCAAAGCTAGTTCAAGTTCTGGGAGGTGGGAGAAATAGGCTCTGGGTGCGAGGGTCTGAGAAGCTCTTGTCCGATAGGAGCCTGAGCTTCGGGCAGCCGTCTGCTGCCCTGGGGCCTGTGAGCTGGCGTTGGGTTTTCAGAGGAGAACAACTTTCTCCACGGGTTGAACTGGGCTTGTCGTGGAGGCCCGGGTTTTGCCGGCCTTAGGCCTGACATTCCTGTGAAACGTTAGAAACATTTTGCCTCCATTCAGTTTCATCTGGGTCTGTGGTCACCACAGTGCTTGTTAATGTCGTTATCTGAAGGTGTCATCTAAGTTCTGTCGTCTTGTATTATGTGCTCACGTTAAGCTGTCATCATTCCTCTAGGATAACGTTTTCCAAGATAGAAAATCCTAGAGTCCTAATAACGCTTTCGGATCCAAACTGGAGACTCAGCCCTAAGAGTAGTGTCCTAAATGCAGGAAGTTAAAAGGAAAAGCAAATAGCTTCTAAAGATCTAAGGAAGAAAATGAAATTCAAATATAAGTCAACCCTGAAAGACGTATTAACATTTTATGCCATTTCTGACTTTTTCCTGTTATTAGGTGTGAAATATGTGGATTTCTAAAACGTTGGGACATGAGTTTTTAAGTACAGAATGATTATGAGGTTTTGTGTTAGGATTATTGGTTTCCCTTTTAACATAATAAGAGAATACTGAGAACTTTTTATCGTAACTTCGTATAAAAGCAACAGCACAGTTTTGCCAAATACATGAAAAGTAGAGGAGAAAAACCATCCACACACTCTACCCTGTCCTTGTCACTGGAATGCCGTGTCACGTGGTGGTTACGTGATCATTTCTGCTAGAACGTGTTCCGGTGACACTCCTTGGGCTGTTACTTGACCTGCGCAGGATGACAAAAGCAACAGTGTTTTCTCCTCCAGGTACTTGGAGGACACGTCTTATGTGATGTGGAAATGGATTGCATTTTATTAGATGTGTAAGGAGTTAATGGGAAATAAAACACCTTGGTTTTAAATCATTCAGCTTTAGTGCTAAACTCAACTGATTTCCAAACGAATGATGAAAACCAAGCTTCTTCATCAGTCGCTGGAATTACATGGAGATCTCTTCCTTACAGCTCCACATGAAGAAGGGAAACTTCTTAGTCCTCAAAGCGAAGGAGCTGGGCCTCCCAGTGTGAGTGGCGGGGACAGCTGGGGGGCCTCGCCGGGCTCGCTGAGCTCCCAGAGCCCCGCCCTCACCGAGGCCTCGCCTCTCGTTTCAGCGGAACAGCTGCCATCGCGCCCATCATTGCTGCTGTCAAGGACGGGAAAAGCATCACATTCGAAGGAAGAGAGGTGAGGTGCCCTGTTGCTGCGGTCTCAGCAGTGACAGGCAGGGGCCGGGACGCTGGACAGAGTCACTGCCTGGGTCAGGCCCCGCAGACACCACTTTTGAGGGCACCGAACAGCTTGGATTTCAGCACGTAGCTGAGCGATAAAGTGGGGTCTCTTGTCTAGGCTTCTGCACATCAGCGCTGGCCACGTGGGGCCGTCTCTGGAGGTTGTCTCTTTAGGATTTCGGGGCCTCCTTATAGGATGGATGCTTCCCCTTGTACTTGAGTTCAGGGTGGACCCCATAAGGGTGGAATTCAGACGCGTGGCCCAAGGGAATGAGGTTGTCACGAGATGTGAGGACGTCAGGACCACACGACCTGAGAGAACCGTGCGTGCCATGCCGGGCCGTCTGGCCACTTCAGGTGTGCAATGCCCTCTGCCAGCCGGCGGCCGCCTGTCTGCCTGTCAGCAGAGAGGGCGAGAAGGGCGCAGGTGGTGGTCTTATGTCGGCGCTTCTCTGGAGGGGGTGATGTGGCGTTAGCAGGTGACTCCAGGGCCTGCCCTGGGAGCACATCCTGACCTCAGTGACTTCACAGATTTTGCCTGAAGAGATCTGCACCGCCCCAGACCCCAGGGTCACTTTCGTTGTGGTAGAATGTCCAGACGAAGGATTCATTCAGCCCCTCTGTGAGAATGCCACCTTCAGGAGGTAAGGAGGGGTCTCTGGGCGGAGAGGTGAGAGCCGACACTGCTCGGGAAGGCCGGCCTGGCACTGACCTGTGGCTGCCCCTGCCGAGGCCCGGGCCACCACGGCTCCATGCAGCGCCCTCCCTGGCTGCCCGGCCCCGGATCCGCGTGTCCTGAGTTTGCACCACTTGACCCAACAGAGCCCCCTGCTTCCTTCCTCCCAGTTTCCAAGGAAAAGCCGAAGCCCCCGTGGCCCTGGTGGTCCACATGACCCCAGAGCATGTGCTCCTGGATAGCAGATATCAGCAGTGGATGGAGAGGTAGGAGCCCCGGCGCACGCCAGCCACGGTTCCACCGCCGCCCCTGCCCCCCGCCTGAGCTCTCCCTGGGGTTCCCGCCCTCCCTGGATCCTGGGGGCGTCCCCGCTGTGAAGACCGTCCCCGCTTGCCTGGGGCTGGTTTCCTGAGCTCTGAACAAATCCTGCCTCTGGACCATCCCGTGTGTGTTTCCTAAAGAAGAGTCTTGCAAGGATAAAGCCGCAGCTTCAGTTTATTGAACGTCCGTGACGCGTCAGGCAGCAAACACGCTTCATTTCCCTCTCCCGATCTTGCCGACAACCCACGTTCAGTGACCGGGAGGACGGGTCCTACTCTCCTGGTTTCGTTGGCTGAGGCCGGCGCCGGGTGGAAGGACTTGCTGGGGTTGGACCTGGGCGCATGATGACGTGTGGTGACGCTGCCCTCCCCCGCCAGCCCCGGCAGCCCCTCCTCGGCGCCCGGGTCCTCTGCCCCTCAGGGTCTGAGTGCTGACGCCCATCACAGTTTTCCTCTTTCTCCCCTCGTGCTCCCTGTGCGTCCAAGTCCCCAGCGCTGTACTTGCCCCCGGTTTTCCGGGTGCTCTTCCCCCACACCCAGGGCCTCTGACTTTGTAGAGACGCCGGGCTCGGAGGAGGAGGGGCAGGGCTGCGTCTGGCCACGTAGGGTGACCTCGGTGGACAGGTCGCTCACCCTCTTGAACATTCCCAGTACCTGGCCGCCCCACCCCCGCTGCCGCCCCGTGGGTGGGAGTCTTCCCAGAAGGACACTGCTGATGGTGTGCGCGTCCGTCTTAGGTTCGGGCCCGACACCCAGCACTTGGTCCTGAACGAGCACTGTGAGTCGGTCCACAACCTCCGCAGCCACAAGATCCAGACGCAGCTCAGCCTCATCCACCCCGGCATCTTCCCCCCGCTCGCCAGCCTCCGCCCCCAGGTAGTGGCTCAGCTCGGCCAGTTGCCCGCCCCCCAGGCAGCTGCCCCCCGCAGACCGCGGCTCTGTCTCTCGCAGGAAGGAGGGCTTGCCCCCTGCGTGCCCCTGGTCCGCGGCCAGTGTCTCCTCAAGTACCAGCTCCGGCCCCGGCGCGAGTGGCAGAGGTGGGTGTGGTCTCAGTCGGGGGCGGGGCGGGGGGGCAGGGCGTGTCAGGCTCGTTCGGGTGGGGCCCAGGAGTCTGACCTGGGGAGACGGGGGCTGACGGCCGTCCTTTCCTGACAGTTGCCTCTGCTAACAGCCGTGTGTGCGTTGTTTTGGAATGTGGAAAATGAGTGAGCGTAGGGTGAAGAAAGTCAGCCCTAATCCCATCACCCTGACACGGCGATGGTTAACATTTTGCATTTTTTATCTTTGAGTACGTGGGGATGTGTTAAAATACACGTCTACACCGCGGGTTCAGGGCCTGACCCGCTGCCAGTCTTTCCCGCGTCATGATAGGCTTCGTAAGGACACTGTCGCCCGTGTTCCAGATACGGGTGTTGGTGCGTTGGAGGCATTTCCAGCTTTTTGCTGTTGTAACGAGACAAGTGCTTTATATAAAAGTCCTCGAGGAGAACCGTGTTCCCTTAGGGTGACTGTGAGAGGGGTGTTAACGGGTCGGGGGCGGCACTGCCCGAGGCGCCTGGTGAAAGGTGCTGTAGCGTTCACCCCAGCCAGTCACCTGAGAGGTGCTTTCTGCCCTGCATCTTTAACTTTTAAAATCTCACCCCTGAATAACTGGAAGAGTCCTGTGCACGCCGTGGCGTCTGTGTCCGGGCAGACCCCGTTCCGGACCACTGCTGGACACCGGGCACTGTCGCGGTGAACGGTTGGGGCCCTTGAGGGGCCCGCTTCCCTCCCTCAGCCCCGGGGGATGCCCGATGCTAGCGGGTGTAGTGAGCAGAGGTCAGGAGGCTGTGTAGAGTGCCCACACCGTCCCCCCCGCCTCTCAGCTCAAAGCCCCGTCCCGCTTTGAGCTGAGAGGTTCTGAGCAGCCGGAACTGTGAGACCCCCTGAGCTGGGAGAAGGTCTGGCGGGCAGGAGAGCGGAGCTGCCCCAGGCCCCAGTCACTTAGATTTGAAAGCACTTTCTGCAGGCGGTCCCCAGGGATTGAGCTGGCTGTGCAGGGTGGTTGCCTGGGGCCGCACGCTCCCCTGATGCCCTGAGATGCCTTCTTGCAGGGATGCCATCATGACCTGCGACCCTGAGGAATTCATTGCCGAGGCCCTGGAGCTGCCCAATTTCCAGGAGAGCGTGCAGGAGTACAGGAAGACTGTGCAGGACGGCCCGGCCCCAGCGGGTGAGCCAGACTGGGACCAGCCCCTGTGTCTCCTGGCCTCTGCCCTCCTGCAGCTGTTCGCACAGCACTGAGTGGAGGGTCACCATGGCCCCGTCGAGCCCCGTGTACCTGTTGAAGCCACTGCTTCTCTGGCCTCCACTTAAGACCACCAGTGCCGGCCCCCGCCCGGACCGGTTAGGTTGGAGGCTAGGTGACAGTGCCCAGGCTGTCCTGGCGAGGCCCACGTTGAGCTGAGTGCGGCGGGTCTGGGGCCTCCTGTGCCCTGGGCAGGGCTGGCAGTCTAGTCCTGGTGTTGCCGGGGAGGATCCATGGAAGGTTCTGGCCATGGCACTCACCTTGCTGGGCTCTCACCGCCCTGACAGGAAGAGCAGTCTGGGGAACTCTGGGACCTCTTTCTAGTACTTGGTTTTCCCAGTGTTGTGTTCAGCTCACGAATGAGGCGGAGAAACAAGGCTGGACCAGAGGGCGGGTTCAGGTTTAACCCAGCTGGCACCAGGCCGGTGTTTTAAGATGCCCTCCTGGCTGCACGTGCCGTGGGCTTAAGATGGGTTTTTGGTTTGCACGTTAAAGGTCCATTTAGATTACATTCGTAAACGTGCACCCGGGGCCTGTCAGGCTGAGCGGGGCCCCATCTTCAGAATCTAGGCGGCTCTGCCTCTTCTCTGGGGAGCTGGTGCCCCTCGGAGCCACTGCAAAGTGCAGCAGGGCCTGTGCCGGGGGTCCCCAGCCCCAGGAGATAAATGCTGACTTGTAGCATGAAAAGGTGGCCTTTGCTATTTAACACTTAGAGCAACTCTGCTGAAGAAAGGCCCGTGGAATTCCTTCATTCTCCTTCCCAGGCAGCGCCGGGGCCCCTCGCCCCAGGCCCGAGTGTAAGGAGGTCAGACCACCAGCCCCTCCTGGGGAGCTGGACTTAACTCCAGTGCTGGCTCACTTCTGACCCGAAGAAGTGAACAACTTGACGTGTGTCTTTGCACAGAGAAGAGAAGCCGGTATCCAGAAGTGGTCTTCCTCGGAACGGGCTCCGCGATCCCCATGAAGATCCGGAACGTCAGCTCCACCCTCATCAACATCAGGTATTAATGCTGCACACGAGGCGCCCGTCAGTGGGGAGCCCGGGCTTTTCTCAGACCCTGCTCCACTAGGCTAACCTTGAGGTGCAGCCTTTATGTCCCTGGAGGCCCGTCTTGGCTGGGGGCCCGGCCGGGGTCGGGGGCAGGCGGTTTTCGGCCTCCGTAGCTAGCTGGACTGGAGGGAGTCACCCCAGTTGGCCGCCCGTCACGTCTTCAGATGCAAACCACTGACGTGTATCGTGTATGCCGTCGCCCTGCTGAGGGGCCGTCTCGCTGTGTTTCCACGTCCCTCCTGTGAACCAGTGACTGGCCACCTCCTGCACCCCCATCATCGGTGCACCTGCCCCAGGCTGCTCACGGCTGGCGGTGGGGCAGACCCAGGCCAGGACTCACGTCCACCTCTGTGTCACGTGGCCCCTCACTGGTGCCGCTGGGGTGCGGAGCAGCTTCGGGGCTCCTGGGTTTGCCTGGTGGTGTTGGTCCGCAGGGAGGCAGACCGGGGCCGTCTGCGGGAAGCCAGGCTCGTTTTTAAGTTTTGCTTTGTCACCCGGGTGCTGGTGGTAGATGGCTAACAGCCAAATAACGCGTTAAGCGTACTTGGCAGTTGTAAGGGGCACCCCGACAGCAGAAGCGCACGGGTCTGGGACGTGTTTCTCTTGTGACGGAGGAGCTGGCGGGAAGCGGCCCCGGCCTTTCCGGGAGGGCGTTGGTGCAGCCGCTGTCTCCGGGCCGCGCCAGCTAAAGCAGAGCCTCGGGGTCTCCTGGCGGCCACAGCGGCTGTCACCACGTTCCTTCTCAGTAGAGTTTTGTGGATTTCATGTCCTCACCGTCTCCTTCCGCAGAAACTCCCTTGGGTGCCCAGCATCTATGTAGTTCTAGGTACGCTCCGTGCACTTCACAGAGCGTCGCGACGGTATTTCGTGTCACGAGGATGGACGTGTGAGACCACCATCCCCTTGACAGCAGCTCCCGCGGGAGGAACTGAGCAGTCCCGGGAGACGGGCACCCAGCCTTGTCCTGCCCTCCTCCCTGAGGGCAAACCATCTCCTCCCATAGCTCCGACGCGTCCCTGCTGCTGGACTGCGGGGAGGGCACCTTCGGGCAGCTGTGCCGCCACTACGGGGACGAAGTAGACCAGCTCCTGGGCACCCTCGCCGCTGTGTTCGTGTCCCACCTGCACGCGGACCACCACACGGTGAGCGGGCTGCCTCCCTCTTCCTGGCTGTGCACCTCCGCCCGGGCCTGGGCTTGTCTGCAAGCCCGGCGCCATGTGCGTCTCACCTCGCCACGCGGCTGCTCGGAGCTGCCCTCGCCCGGAGGCGGGCGGCTGGGTCTGTTAGAGTGCCGGGCACCCAGGGGCCCCAACGCGGGAAGGAGGTCGGGTGTGGACCTGGCTGATCTGTGTCCCTCCTTTTCCCCAGGGCTTGTTGAACATCCTGCTACAGAGGGAGCGGGCTCTGGTGAGTGGTGCAGGACTGGACCGCCCTTTTGTCTTTCTTTGGAATGAGCGCATGCGCACAGACATGCGCACGCGCGCACAGACATGCGCACGCGCGCACAGCGGTACCTCGGGCCGCAGCACGCCGTTTTCCCTGCAACGCGCGCCGTGCGCTCGGCGCTCTGATCTCCCCGTTCCAGGTGTCGCTGGGGAAGCCGTGCCACCCGCTGCTCGTAGTGGCCCCCACGCAGCTGCGGGCCTGGCTCCAGCAGTATCATACCCAGTGCCAGCCGCTGCTACACCACGTCAGGTGAGCGCCCGGCCCGGGCCCTGGACGGTGAGCGTGCGAGGCAGGCTCAGACCGCAGGGAGCCGGTGAGGCGGTTCCCACCTCTACACGCTCCTCTGCCTCGACGTGTTTCTCCTCGGCCCGCCTCACGTCTGTTCCCGACCCTAGATCTTTGCTGACACTTCCCCCAGACACAGTTCCGGGGCCGAGTGCCCTCGCTCCCGGCCTCAATGACAGAATTAAATTTTCTTTATCATAGCGATTTGGGGGTCCTCTCCAGTCAGTGACTTGAACTTCTGATTAAATGTTTGTTTTTTAATCTTCTCACAGTATTATTCCTGCCAAATGCCTTCAGAAGGGAGCTGAAGTCTCCAACCCCAAAGTGGAAAAGTTGATTAGTTTGCTGCTGGAAACCTGTGGCTTGGAGGAGGTTAGGGGAGGGCCCGGGCATGGGAGGGCAGGTTGGGGGACAGGGGCGTGTGACGTGGGGAGGAGGGGGCGAGGCGTAGCTGGGCCATGAGCCCATCACCCGCTTCCTCAGTTTCAGACCTGCCTGGTCCGGCACTGCAAGCACGCCTTCGGCTGCGCGCTGGTCCACACGTCCGGCTGGAAGGTGGTCTATTCGGGGGACACCATGCCCTGTGAGGCTCTGGTCCAGATGGGTGAGCAGGGGCAGCTACCTCTGGTCCCCCCGACGATTCTGGCTGTCGTCCTGACTCGCAGCCTCCTCCCAGGGCCCGGGGACAAGTGGGCACCCCAGGCCGGGCGGTATTCTCAGAGGGCCTGTGCTTACGCTCTAGGGAAGGACGCCACCCTCCTGATCCACGAGGCCACCTTGGAAGATGGCCTGGAAGAGGAAGCCGTGGAAAAGACACACAGGTAGCGGAGCCCCCTGAGCCTGCGTCAGCCGGTCCCCGCTCCTCCCTGCTGATGCTGGGCTGGTCTGCTTCCCTCCGGGGGCCCTGGGGGCTTCTGACCCCAGGCAGTTGTCTCCCGAGCCTCTGTCTTTATTTCTGCAGCGCCCTCCAGGCAAGGTTCTGGGGGAGGCGCGGCTCGGGAAAGAACTGGAAATAACGCTGAATAAGTGGGAGGCCGGGGGCGGATCTTGCGCTATTTTAAGGGACGAGCGTGTTGCCCGAAGTCGGTAGCCCCTGCTTTTCTCAGAGGCCCTCACTGGTGGGAGGTCTGAGAGCACAGAGCCTGGGCTCCCCTGGGGGCGGTGGGAAGACCGGCTCGGCAGCAGGGAGCCCCGCCCCCGGGTGTCCGACGGGCAGAGTCTGGGCGGGGGGTCTGCGTGACTCGCTCCCTCCAAACTCGTGTTGCCCCATCTCTGCAGCACCACCTCCCAGGCCATCGGCGTGGGGATGCGGATGAACGCAGGGTTCATCGTGTTGAACCACTTCAGCCAGCGCTACGCCAAGATCCCGCTCTTCAGCCCCGACTTCAACGAGAAAGTCGGCATTGCCTTCGACCACATGAAGGTGCGGGACCGCTGGGGCGGGGCAGGGCAGGTGGGGTGGGCGGGGCTGAGAGGCCCTCCGTCCACGCGCAGCACGACTGGCATGGGGCCTTCTGGACACACTCCATTGAGAGCCTCTTGGAGGCCCAGTCGGTGCCCAGAGTGACATCATCTGAGCTTCTGCACAAGCCTGGGAGGCAGTGTCCTCCTGGGTGGTCAAGCTGGGCCTGTCCCCACTGCTGGGCATGGGGGTGCCCGGGTTCTGCCCGGCTGGGCCTGACATGATGGCTGCATCTGCTGATGGGGGCGTGGCCAGTGCCTGGGAGCCTTGATGGCCTCACCCCAGCCTCTGCTTCGTCTTGCTGCGTAGGTCAGCTTGGGGGACCTCCCAACAGTGCCCAAGCTGATGGCGCCGCTGAAGGCCCTGTTTGCCGGGGACCTGGAGGAGATGGCGGAGCGGCGGGAGCGGAGGGAGCTGCGGCAGGTGCGGGCGGCCCTGCTCGCTGGTGGGGGTGCGGAGCCCCTGCGGAAACGGGCCTCTGCCGAGCAGCCCCCGAGCCCGCAGAGCAAGAAGGTCAGGGCCCAGTAGCGACGCGGCACTGCGGAGCCGCTGTGCGCTGGAGGCGAGGAGGCTGTCGTCGACTCCGTGCACGTTGTGTCTTCGGTCTGTCACGTGCAGTCAGGGCGCACCCCACTCTGTACCCAGAGGCGGCTGTGGACGCGAAGCCTCCAGGAAAAGCGTCTCCAAGGACGGAACACAGTGAAGGTCGCGTTTGGAACCCGAGTGCTTTGTCCCTGTGCCACCGCTGGGGACCCAGGGTGCCCGGAAACAGTTTGATCGTGGTGAGGCCTTTTGGGACCTGCCCCCAGGGAGACACCACACCTCAGCAGACTGGTTTTTTGGCAGAAGTCAAGTTGTGCAGACTCACGGCCGTGGTAGGCCGGACCCGGCCATGCAGGGGCTCCGGGGAAACGCAAGCCTTCCCGTTGTTCGGGCGAAAGAGGAGGCCGGTTCCTTGCTTGCCCCTGATGAGAACCACTCACCGCCCTACGGAGTGAGTGCTGAGAAATACCGCGTCGGGTGGCTCCAGCGCCCTCCTTTTTGAGGCTGAACAACACTGAGGTTAGTGTTTGTGTGAAAAGTGAGAGAATTTTTCAAAGAAAGATGCCTCTAGCATTTGCATATTCTTCCCTCCGGGAGACTAGAGAAGGAGCTTGAACGTTTCAGGTGCTGGGAGACACAGACCAAGGACTGGACTTGCCGTGCCCTCGGGGTCCCTCCCGAGGCAGCACCTGGCATCAACTCCCGTGGGCCCTTGAGCTTGTTATTAAAACAAGATAGGCCACACTCAGGGATAATAAATCTATTTTAATACCATTACCATTGACGACTGTTTGTACATGTATTTAAAGGTAACTCACTTTCAACCCCCCCGGCCCTCATTACAAATTGGGTACTGAACTGCCCTGCCAGCAAGCGAGCAAAGCCGTTAACGTCGAAAGTCTGCAAACCCCACTGTCGGAGGAGGGTTAGTTTACACTTTCTGTTGGGAAAAATAAGCATTTAAGTTTCTCATTGTACACCTGTACACGGATTTGGATTGAATGGCTCAAATTAAACAAATATAGATTTCATATATACAAATATTATATCCTGTATAGGCCTGTCTATTGTAAAAGGAGAAAACTGTAAGGTTGGGCTTCGCATGCATGACCCGGATCTATTTCTCACTCCCTTCATCCCAGCTGTGACCAGGCTCCCCGGGTCTCCTCCCCGAGGGCGGTCGGGGGGGGGGGGGCCTCGTGGGGAGGGTGAGCAAAGCTCTCCACGCCGCAGGGCTGAGGGCACAGGCCTGGGGTCTCCGCGGGCTGGTTTCCCCTTCCTCTCTGAGCTTCGGGTAACAGGGTTATTGCTATTCACCTGGGACCTCCAGAAAGAGGCGACCCCACATCTTCGTGCCCTGGATGCCCCGATGCTCCTGGGTAGCTGCACTTAAGCTACACCTAGCGTTGGTGGGGAGGGGGGTGGCCTGGGGAGCTACCTTAGGACCCTCTTTAAAATTTAGAAATAGAAAAAACCATAAGATAGATAGGAAAGGGAGCTTCAGTCCACGGCGTGGAGAAGTAAAACTGTCAGATGTCGTTTTTAGCCATTCCCTGCAGAGCCCACAGATGAAGGTTCGCCCTCCCCTGCGAAGCAGCAGACCGGTCAGGGCCCCGGGCTTCTCGGCTCCTGTAAGCAAGCCCCCCACCCCGTCCCCATCCCCGCTCTGTACCATCAGGCTGGTCGCACAGGACTCGCCGTGGCCGTCAGCTCAGGTGACAGGCAGCCAGGGTGGAACGGCTGCTGGCCCCTCCACGCCCCACCCCGCGGAGGACGTTTCTGAGACACAGGCCCTTGGGTGGACGGGGCTGTCACTTGGCGTGGAGGCTGAAAGGGGGTCAAAATAGGCACAAAGTCGAAAGGCAAAGATCAAACAAAAGGCCAGAGTCCCCACCCGGAGGGAATGCACAAAATCCACGCGGCCGACACCTGCCACACGGGTGTCCGCCACGCTCCAGCCTCGCGGCGGCCGTGACGGCACGGAGCCGCGGGAACACGCGTGTGGCGGCGCCGCTCAGAGGGCCGTGCTCTCTGACTCCGCCGGGTCCCTCTTCTCAGCCACTGAGCGTCGCCGCACGAGCTCCCGGGGACCGAGGCGCAGCGCCGAGCCCAGCTCCACGTGGATGGAGGGGACGTCCAAGTGGACCAGATCTGGAAGGCGGCAGAGAGAGGCACTGAGGGGGCTGCCCGCCCCCGAGGCGCGGCTGGTGGTGGGCAGGACGGCGCGAGGAGCGGGCAGGGCTTCGGTCACGGAAGGGCCAGCGCGTCTGGGGGCCGCCGCGCCACCCACCACATTGCAGGGGGCAGGGCAGGGCCGGCCTGCTTTGCCTGTGGACCCAGACGTGCAGATCCTGTCCGTGGGCCAGCTTGCCAAGCCGGGCCATGTGACACACCCATAAAAGAAGGATGCTCCTGGCCGGGTCTCGGTGACACCTTCTGGGGAATTTCAGGGCTGCCTTTAGTTCCCTAAAGTCTGTGGGGCTAGGGTTACAGGCTGGGGAAGACAGCCTTCCCCCAAGTGTGTGAATGAGTGTGTGGGGGGGGTACCGCACTGAAGACCACGAATGGTACCCTTGGGGTGGCTGGTGGAGGCAGGGCGGGGTCCCCCCTCAAGACCCCAGAAGTAAGGGGAGCAAACTGCTCCCTGACTGTGGGCACCCCGCCACCCTGGCACTACGGAAACCACTCACCTCCAGTTACACCCCTACTGGGGGCACTTAAGGGTCACTTTCTGGGAGATGCTCAGGAGGAAGGTCCCTGAGGCAACAGGCTCGGCGTCTGTCCAGACCTCGGCTGGCAGCTCAGTGCAGGCCAGGCCACGGGGCTGCAGGGCCTGGAGGGGCGGCTGCCCCCAGGCGGGCACCGGACAGCCGCTCCCTGAGTCCTTGGGGGCCGCAGGGGGCTAAGGGGACCCTGGCATCCTTTGCTCAGGCCTGTTCCTCCCTCCCAGGCCTGCTCAGCCTCTGGCCTCCACACAGCCTCGCTGTCCCCAGGCAGCACGCCGTCCCCGGACCCAGGACCGAGGACATGCAGCTGGACGGGGAGCGGCCCTGGGCCAGATGGGATGGGGCACCCCGGTTTCTGCAAAGCGAACATGCCACCCAAGGAGGACCACCGCAAGCGGACAGACATTCAGACACTGTCCTCAAAGACACAAACATGGACGCTCTGGGACAAAGGTCCTTCTCTCTCCACCCAGCCCCCAAACGGTACCCCCGCCTGACCGAGCAGAGCCTGGGGGTCTGCCGGTGCCTCACCACCGGCCTGGAAGGGCAGCACAAGCCCCGGGGCTTGGATTCTGGATTCAAAGTTCCGTCCCTGTGGCCAGGGGAGCGTAACCCCGGGCGGTTTCCTACCCTGTCTGGGCCTCAGCAGTGGCTGGGGGGATAACAGGCGGGAAGGTGCCTGCAGGTGAAGGATGTGCAGCCCTGAGGCGAGCTGCCCAGCTGCCATCCTGGCCGCTCCCTTGGACACCTGAGCCAGAAGGCGACTCAGGTAGCCTACGCTTGGGGCGGGGAGAAGGCCCACTGGCTGCCGGGAAAGGGGAGGCCTGTCTCTGTGTCAGAGGCCCCAGAAGGGCCCATCCCGGGGCCCGTGTGGGTGCCGGACGCCCTGGAGCTGTGGCTGTCAGGGGTCTGCAGCCCGCAGCTCAGCAGCTTCCCTGGGGGGACTGGGGGGGACCCTCCCCTGCTTTGCTCTGGCTGCCCCTTTCTGACTCCGGCTTCCTTCCTGTTCTTGCCTTAGTTTTCCTTTTGAGCATCTACTTACAGGAGGAGGAGACCAGGCAGAGACTGGCAGCAAAGGCTCTCGAGTATTTCATTGAGTGGGACAGAAAAGCCCTGGCTGGCTCTATACACTGGGGAAAAACAGCTCGGTAAATTCTAGAACGAACACTATGGACTCTTCAGGACTTGCCAACTGTCCTAGCCGGAGCTCAGGCTCCAGGCCCCGCGGTGGAGGATGCAGCCATGGCAGCAGGCGGGTCCTGTCCCCGGGGCCCTTCCCTGAACCAGGGGTGCACATGCACCTCCCCGACACTGGGCACCTGTCGGTAGCAGGTCAGCCAGTGACACAAGGACACACGGGATGAGGGACAGGGCTGTCACCCCCTCAATCTAAACCAAAATGGGCGGGGGGAGCAGCTGGGATTAGGTGACTGGCCAGAGAAGGGGGGGGAGACCTGTTTCTCCCCCATCTCCTCCCTCAGAAAAGAAAGGAGGAGGCCACTGAGCCTCAAGGCCGCGGAGGCTGCCGTGCAGGTCGGGGTGCATGCAGAGCGCGGGGCTGCGGCCTGGCTGCGAGCGGAGGGGCGAGGCCGGGACCGCTTACCCTGGAATCCCCCTCACGTATCCACAACTGCGGCCCCCGTGTCACACAGCTGCGAGGACACAGCGACAGGATTCAGAGAAAGGAATAAATACGATGAGACGAATGGAACACGGACCACGCCCAGCCTCACAGTCAGACGGACCACAGTAAACCACCACCGACCACGCGGCTCAGACCCCCGCCCGCCCTGCGGGACTACGGGCCAGGCTGCCGCCGCCAGAGGACGTCGGGACAGGACAGACGGGGCACGAGATGACTGCTAAAGGGCAGTAGCTCTGAGCCGGGCAGGAGGGAAGGGGGCCGTCACACCTCCCCTGGGCCCCTCCCATCCATCAAGGGCTCCTCTAGAACCACCAGCGGGAAGTGGTGCTCACTGGTTAGAACTTTTCCTTAGCTTTTTATAAGCCCTCAGGGTGGATGGAGCAACTGGACCTGCATCGTTTATCACAGCAAAGATAAAGCAGCCGCATCACCGGACGGCCTCTCGGCACGTGTGTGCCTCTGCCCCACCGCGCATGCGCGCCGGGCCGGCCCTTCCTGCGCAGCGAGGCGCAAAGCCCGCAGGCTCACCTCCAGCTGATCGAGGGGAAAACGGCGCGCCTGGAGAGGGACGTGGCGGCAAAAGCTCGACCCGTTAGAAGTCCCAGGGCACCCGGGACCGAGGGCCAAACTGCTCTCTCTCTCGAGAGTGTGTGTGTATCTGGTGTGCATGTGTGTGTGTGGTGTACATGTGTGTATGTGGGGGGTGTGTGTGTGTGTGGGGTGTGTGTGTGTTATGCTTACACACTTTCCTGGAGGAAAACAGCTCGTCTTTGACTTTAAATTTAAAGCAAAACTAAGTTTAGTCCTCGTGGGCTTCTCCAACCAGGGGGCAGAATCTTTTCTGAAACTGACCCCTTTCTAAACACGTATTGCTAGAAAAACAGTTTTCTAAAAAGGCTTCTTTAGCGGAGAGGGAAAAAACAGCCTCTGCTCTGCCATCACAATCCAGCCACCCTGTAAGAGCCCCTCCAAGGACGCAGGGTGCTCAGCCCCCAGGTGAAGAGTAGGACCAGAACCCTGGGCTGGCGGGTGTTCAGCTGGGAGAAATCTCCCAGGGAGCCCCCCCCCACCCCCACCCCCGCAGGACAACCGGCCACCAGGGCTTTCCACAGCCTCACGGGGGCTTCTAAGGAGACCAGCCCGGGTGCCACACGCGTGGCACAGCAGGGCCATCCCTGGCAAGCAGGGTGCGCTAAGGCTCACGGAGACGCTGCGCGCGCGGCGGTTACCTGTGGACATGCTCTCCCCGGGGGACACACCGTCCAGCGCGGGTTGCTCAGCAGACTGCGGGCTGGAGGCTGTGAGGCTGACGGCGGGTGGCTCGGGGGGCGGCAGTGTGGGCCTCTGCCGGGGCTTCGGGGTGGGCCGCGACTTGCTGAGAGCGCCCACGAAGCCGGAGGGGGAGGCCAGCGGGGGCGCCGCGGCCGCCGGGGAGAGCTGGCCCGAGGCCAGGGAGTACCCCGGGGGGCAGCTCAGTCCGTAGGGTGATGGGGTGCTGGGGGGCGTGGGCGACAGGCTGAGTGGGGACGGCTGGCCGGCAGGCGTCTCAGGCAGGGACCCCGGCTGGCCAAAGGGGACCTTGGGCGGAATGGGTGCCAGCTTCTTGGAAACTGAAAGAGGAAGCATAGAACACGGGGTTCAGTGACACCCATCATCCCTGTGGCTGTCAGCAAGCTCCCCCCCTCGCCTCCACCCCCAGCTCCTGCCAAGCTGAGAGCAGCCAACACCGTTCCTTAAAATTCACCTAGAACTGCATATCCACCCATCTGTTCACTAATTTCTCCTCTTCTCCCCTGGATTCCTGCTGTGATCAGCACACCACCCCCCCACCCCCCCCCCCCCAAGCCAAACAGGAGAACACATTTCCCATGCCCAGGCCGTGGCTGAGTTCCCAGGGTCCTCCCATCACTTCAAAGTGGTGCACCTAACAGGGGGGCTCCGAGGAGGGAGGAGTCTGGGACGCAGCGTCCGGGACGGGACAACTAGAGATCGGCTTGCGGCAGTGGACCCTGGACAGAGCAACCGTCCTCGGGGTCGGAAGCTCTGACTTTTGGCTGAACCTGCCCAATGGCTCTGGGATCCCGTAACAGTGACCTATGACCAAGTCCTCTGGCCACAGAGGCCCAGAGCCTCCATCACGCTGCCTGTCTTGCCCTGTGCTTCCCCTCAGTCCTGTGGACTTGCCTCAGAAGTGTTTTCCCTTCATGAGCCCTGCGTGTAGACGTGTACAGACCTGCATTGTTTGTTCTAAGTGCGTCACCGCCTTCATTCCCCTCTTTTTATTTACTTAGTCATGCTAAAGGGTGACAAACACATTATGCCTTTAAATAGAAAGGAACTGGCAAGGATGACAAATTCTAATATTTACAAGATCCCTTGGTGGACAAATGTCTCGAGAAAGCGACCACTCATCTCTCAGATTGAGGGCTGGCTGTGGGTAGCACTTACTCTCGAGGAAACTGTCTTTTTAAGCCCTCAAGGAGGCATCGTTTTCCCCCCTACTCCCCACCCCGCCGACGGAACAGAATCTATTCCAAAGATGTCGCGTGCACCCCCCTGGCTCCTTGGTGCGGAAAAGTAAGGGTCCCGCTCTCCTGAGTCCCATCAACTTGGGTTCAAATTCCTATCCCGTCTCACCTGCTGCAAGCTGGGGGATTTTATTTAAACCTCTTGTATGGCCTTCCCTGGTGGCACAGTGGTTGAGAATCTGTTTGCCAATGCACGGGACACAGGCTCGAGCCCTGGTCCGGGAAGATCCCACATGCTGTGGAGCAACTCAGCCCACGCACCGCAACTACTGAGCCTGTGCTCTACAGCCCACGAGCCACAACTACTGAGTCTGCGTTCCACAACTACTGAAGCCTGCATGCCTAGAGCCCGTGCTCCGCAACGAGAAGCCACCGCAATGAGAAGCCCGCGCACCGCAACGAAGAGTAGCCCCTGCTCGCTGCAACTAGAGAGAGCCCGCACGCAGCAAAGAAGACCCAACACAGCCAAAATAAATTTTTTAAAAATAATAAATAAACATTTTGTATGCACTGGAAAGAATCACATTTCCTCCACAGTACTGTAACCATTACATGGGATCACGTATGTCAAGCACCACGCAGTCATGACTTAAAACCACTTTTCAGCCCTACTGGCTGATGCAGGCATTACGTGCTTCTCATCCAGTGGAGACTCTAGGGGTCAGTGCTTGAACACAGGGAGCCGGAAGACGGGGGATGCAGTGACATCACCGTGGTGTCTGTGGTGACATTTACCACCCCAGGCAGGGACAGGCCTAGGTCATGATGTAAGACTGTAGGCACACCGTCAAAAGACTGAGGGGGTACAGAACAAAACTCAGTGTGCCACTTGTGGGCAATGGTGTGCCTTTCAAATGATGGTGCCGAGCTGCTGAACGTCCCCTGGGAAACCCCTGCCTGGGTCCAATGGGCTGTGAAGAACGAGAGGGCCAATGTCCCACTGGCTTTGGGGAGCCGCGTGGCCTGGAGCCCCGACCCCACTGGACAGAAGAACAGCCTAGTCATCACCCTGCCCTGCACAGCTCGGGGAGGGTTAAAACCCGTGTAAACTAAGACAGCCAGAGAATTCGATCAGGACCGCAAGACAAATGTGTTATTGCTGGCTAAAGCCCTGGCACGCTCAAATCCCTCCACTGCCACTTTGGCCAACCCCCTGTGTTGCAAGGTGCCCTCACATGACCCTCGGTGTCCTGAGCTCACCACAGGCGGTCCAGCAGCAACACCCTTGTACTACGGTTCCACGTTCACCTGTCTGCAGAGGCCATGTCTGCTGCTCTGTTAGAGCCTCGGGGCTCTCTACACATAGCAGAGGCTCAACAAACATTTGTAGGGCGTACAAGGGATGAATGGGGGTGAGTAGGATGGAAGGGCTGGGTGAGGGCAGGCTCGGATGATGGGCTCACACAGCAGCCCGCAGCCGGGAGGGGCCCTGTGTCAGGATAAGGAAAACCAGCCCAGTCCCACATCCCGGAGCTAAAGGCACACCTAGAAGCCGGACAGGCCTGAACTGAGAACAAATCAGACAACGTGCTGTTTTAAGCACCTTACAGACTTCGTCATGACAGAAGGTGAAAAAAAAGGTGGCTCTGATTAACACACGTTCCATGCAGCCCCCATTTATGAAATATCACCATGGAGCATGTCTCGGCTTTGGGGAATCCTTTCAGGGAGAATAACGGGGCCTTCTGCAGTGGGTTTCAGTGGCAGAAATCTGGGGTGGGCAGCTCATGGGCCAGTGGACAAATGCTCAGGCCTCCACTAAAGAAATATCAAAGGGCAGGCCTCCTGCAGAAACAGTCTCAATTCCGCCTCTGTGTCCCCTTCTACAAATAATCCAGGGGTAGGCAGCTGGGCTGGACCCCAGCTGGGGCAGGGGGCTCCTGGGGAAGACTCCACACTGCATTTTAAGTGGTGGTGGGAAGCCTGGCAGAGTCGATGAAGACACGTGTCACCCTGGGTGATGATTCTGCAGAAAGGTCCTGGTGGACGGGAAGCAGAGCCCCGTGTCTGCCCCCCACCACACCCCCGAGCCCACTGTTCAAATGAGTAAACCGAGGAATAACGATGCAACGGCCCCTCTTGGGGTTGGCTAACTTCCCAAAGCTCTCAGGTGCAGTACTTTTTCATGAAACCAGCTGCTAAATCTCCGTGAGAATGCAGGGAAATGTTTCCAGGCGGTGTGACAGCTCTCTGGCCCGAGCCCCCCAAGCCCCCACGAGCCGGCGGCAGTGACATACCCTTCCGGAGGGTGTGAGGACTCTGGTCTGCGGGCAGCTGGCTGGGGCTGGCGCCCGGCTGCATCCCGGGCTGCATCGTTGCACTGGGCGTCCCCTGGCTGGAACCTGGACTTCCTTTCTGCCCAGATCCTGGAGAGAGTTCCTTGCTTTTAGAAGTGCTGAAACACAGGACAAAAGACAGCCCCTGAACTCAGGTAACTTCAGCATCAGCGCTGTGAACTGAACACATGTTCCTCTAGGCAGGTATGGTCCTCTCAGCCCTTCTGAAAGCCTTCCAAGATGCCCACGGAGGTGACCGTCCTCTCTTGGGGCTCTGAGGGCCTGGGTTCCACCTTCATCCCCGTGTGGCACCCGTGGCCAGCTCCCTCTCCTGGCCTCTGCTCTCTCTCCAGCAGGAGACCATCCCAGCAAGTCTCCTATTTGTCCATTTCCTCCACCAACCAGCAGCCGCTGCTTCCTGCTGACTCCCTCTCCCCTCCCACATCCCTCAAACGAAACTGAAGCCCATGAGTCCCAGCCAGAGCTGGCGACCCCTCGTCCTCTCCAGTGGAGCCATCAGCAACCACGCCATCCAGGGTCACCACCCTCCCGCCCCCCAACTCTGATTGTCACTTCCCCATTTCTCAGGGAAAATACCTTCTACTCATTAAAAAAAACAACAACAAAAAACCCTGCAATCCCTTCACTTAGGGGGTTTGTGTGTGTGTGTGAGTGTCTGTGTGTGTGTCTGTGTGTGTGTCTGTGTGTCTCTGTGTGTGTGTGCACACACGTGTACATGCGAAGACTGGCTTGAGAGGTTCGGCTTCCCAGAGTCTCCGGAGTGTTTTCAGCGGTGGCCGTGGAGGGATACTGCACACCCTAACAGAACGCACAGTGCCTCTGAGTGAAGGAACTTTCCCGCTTCTCTGAACTGCTGCTTTAGGACAGACAGAAACAAACGGCAAAGCAGCTTCCTGTGCAATCCCCACTCCTAGAATCTCCTCTGACCACGTCCCTTTCAAGGAAGGGCCAGGGATGGCCTCCTTCCCCTGCGCCCCGGGTACCAACGACCACATGCCGTGACGTGCGCCTTGATGGCTCAGACTGCGTTTTTCATCTTTGGAGTGACAAGGGCTGCCCTGCATAAAAGTTCATAGAACTAGCGCTGGAATGAGTGCGCTTCCCGTCTTCCTTCTTCCTCCGCAAGAACGAGATGCAGTCACACCACAGGCTGCAAAGATCCCCAGGCCCAGCGTGACCACGGCACCTCCATTCTTTACCTGATTTGCACCCATTTTAGCAGTAAAATGGTCCCTACGCGTCTAAAGGTAGAGGAGAGGAAGGGAGAAACACTGAAATTCTAAATTTCAAAATAGGGAAGCTGTAATAGCATAGGAGGGGGACACAGGGAGCTGGGGACTCAGATTCCTCGCCTGGCCGTAGCAAGCTGCCACCTTACCCGTGTGCCTGGGATGCTGTTCTGGGAAAGCCTGGCTTCCATCTGATGAAAATCCAGGGGTCTGTGAATGCCTTACCTGCTGCAGAAGCCAAACCAGGATGCTTAGGAAAGGGGGGAAATGACCAACTCCAAGAGGCTTTGAGTGGGTGCGGCAAACCCAGACCAGCACTGTGGTCTGTGCACCGCAGGCCAGGCTGACCCAGGCCAGGGGAGTTTGGTGGGGGGAGGACGACAGCGCCCTGCTTACCTGATCCGCTCAGCCCCGGGCTGGAGGCCGAGGCCGGATGGAGAGAGCGCGGGCACCGCGGGGCCGTCGGGGGGCTGCTCCGGGAGGGGTGACGGCAAGGGCGGGGCGAGCTCCGCGGATGGGGCTGGGGGCTGCATGGTGGGCGGGGCGCAGGACGCCTTCCGGCCGGCCGAGGAGCCTCTTCGAGCCACCCACGACGTGTCCATGACCCTCACGCCCATGCTGGCCAGGGACAGAGAGACCCAGGCTTAGCCGCGCGCGCCGGGCGCCGGGGTTCCCGCCCCCACCAAGCGCCCCGCAGCGCAGCCCGAGCATCTCCTGGACCAGGGAAGCGAGACAGCTGCCAGCCGTGCTCCGCGGACAGAGGTGCTTGAGCACCCCGGCGGCTCCGGGCGGGGCTCCCACCAGCGGCCCGGGCACCGCTGGCCTTAGGACCACTGCCTGCCCAACGAGCTCCCCAGAATCCAAGCTTCCCTCAGAGCAGAGAGTGGCCTCACTGGGGGGCACCCACTCCTCCCAAGTGGGAGGTGGAGGTGGGCGGGACAGCGAGGGAGGGGCAGCCTCAGACCACAACAGGGCACCAGCCAGCAGGGGACATCTAAACATCCATCTTTCTTCTTTTTGCCACTTGGGGATAGAGAGCACGGGACAGACTCGGGACTCCTGCACCAGCCCCAGGGTGCTGGCTGAGCTACAACCTCCGCAGGGTCTACACAGCAGGGAAGGGCTGAACATGCCTCTGGTCAGTCTCCACCCCGACTCCATTTTAACGAGGGGAAGACAGACAGCTTTGAGTAAATCGGCCAAAGCAACCAGCCATACACATTCACCCCCTTGCAGAGCTCCCTAAGGCATAGCTCGCTTAGTGGTAAGAGACTGAGCGTGGCCTCGTAGCTACCCAAGGATACCGTACCTTTGGATTTTCCTAAGGCTGCAGGGACAGAAACATACAGATATTAGTGTGGAAAAAACTGCGCCCTCCTTGGGACACACAGCTTGTCCCTGTCAAGGTCTGTCTTGTCTCTTGTGTCTGTCAAGGCTAAGCCTGGGGCTTTTACTGAAATTGTTTCAGTTTAGCTGGTCTTTCTAGTTGAAGTGACTTTTCTGTTTGTACAGGTGAAAAATCATCCTACCCCTGCAGGGGAATAAAGAGAGAAGCCAAAGAGCTCACACTGGTCAGGAATAAGGGAGGAAAACAAATCCATGGAAGCGGCAGTCCGCTCTCTTCTCAGTTAATGATTTAGAAGGTGGTTAATGCCTTCCTCGGGTCTAGGAGGTAACTGGTTCCACGGTACGCAGTCGAGGCCTTCACTGACTAAGGCCAGAGCCAATCCTTCCAGTATTAAGGGAGACACGGACATTCACGCAGGGTGAACACCAGCCAGCACCGGTCTCCCCTGCATACATGCACAGAGGGTCGTACTCACACCCACGCTGGTCAGAAGCAAAGAGCTATTACACCATGACATTCTAGCCACCTCACAGAGGGGCAGCAAGATTCACAGAAAAGGTCCACGTTTGGGGATCGGCTGTAGCAGGTGGGATATGGGTCCTGTAAGGAAATGTGCGGGGACGGACTCTCCGTGAGGCGCACAGAGGAGAACAATGCTACAGCCGCGCACATAGGGGACGGACGGCTTCTGACACACTTTCCCCTGGGGGGCGGGGACCCAGAGACCCTCCCTTCCTGTTGAGTGTCACTGTTAATATTTCTCATCTCCAAGGCATTTTGGGGGCGTTCAGTCTCTCTCCAGGACCCACCTTGCAAGTCATCTTGCTTCTGAGGATCCCCCACCAATAAACAAGCACCTTCTATACGAGATCCAATCACCCCTAGAGGCCACTCAAAACTCTGGGACAGAGTCCGACTGCGTCCCCCGGTATTTAAAGTGGGCTGCAGGGGGGTATCAAACTATGCCCCTTGGGCTTCCAAGTTTATCAGGCTGAAAAAGAGCAAACAGCTTAACATTCCACTTGGGGAAGCAAACTGATACCACTTAGCTGCAGTGTCGGCAAGGAGGGCGGGATTTATCCCGTGGTGACCAACAGAAGCCCTAGAGGCTGGAGGTCTCGCGCTGTGCTCTCTTCCTTACCCTATTCGCTCTCACTTAGGAAGACCTTCCCCATCTGGGATGAGAGGCGTGGGCTCTGGGATCAGGGCTGGGGGGGGACACCTTCTATTTCCAAACACACCTTCCAGCACTGGTGACCCCAGACACCAGGCTCCCTGGTGATCTTCTCCTGGCTTACCCAGGGGAGGGCATGGTCGGGGGGCGGGGGGGAGGACCAACGAGACCCGCTAAATATCATCCATCGGCAAAGCACCAGCAACCAACAGTCCAGAGGAGAAATGCACACCCCTGCTTTTATAAAGAGACGGCTGTGCCGACTGTGATCACCACTCTCCCAGCGGAAGTGACTTTCACATGGGAAGCCGCGTCCTCTGCGTCCAGGAAACACACATCAAAGGTTCACTGACATTTTCAAGAGGCAATAAAAACCTTCTTTTTCTTTTTCAAGTCTTTGTATAGACATACACTTTTATTTCACTTGGGTAAATATCTAGGGATAGAATGGCTGCATCACATGGTGGGTCCATGTTTAACTTTTGCAGAAACTGCTGAACTGCTTTCCCAAGTGGTTGTTCTATTTTACAGTCCCGCCAGTATTCTATGAGCGTCCTAGTTCCTTCAGACAAAAGGCAAGAAAAATCTTTACAGAGCGAATCGATCACAGCGGTAACAGCAAGACGCTCAGAGGCCTCAAAGCATATTACCTTCAGAAGCCAATGAAGATTTGCTTGGAAGGTTGGTAGATGTGAGTGTCTGAACGTCTAGCTAGGACTCCATCCAAAGACAAAAATTACAAAATTGCCTGGCATGCTGCCGAGAGGGGGGAGCTATTCAGAGGCGGGAGAATACAACCAGGTTATGTAAGCAGGTCGCAAGTTTCTGCTCATTGTTTTATCACATAAAGAAGCAACAGCCGCCAGGATCAAAGAACTTGCGTGCTATTTAAAAATAACCGGGACTTCCCTGGTGGCGCAGTGGTTAAGAATCCGCCTGCCAGTGCAGGGGACACGGGTTCGAGCCCTGGTCCGGGAAGATCCCACATGCCACGGAGCAACTAAGCCCACGCGCCACAACTACTGAGCCCACGCGCCACAACTACTGAAGCCCGTGCGCCTAGAGCCCGTGCTCCGCAACGAGAAGCCACTGCAGTGAGAAGCCCGCGGCCCGCAACGAAGAGTAGCCTCCGCTCGCCACAACGAGAGAAAGCCCGCGCGCAGCAACGAAGACCCAACACAGCCTAAATAAATAAATAAATAAATAATAAAATAAAATAAAAATGACCAAGTTCAATCAATCAGAAACAACCAACTCCCTCAGAAGTCACTGCACAGGTACCCACATCTCGTATATGTCAAAGATTTCCCACGGCCACTGCTTCCGGTGAAAACGAGAGGAACTTGGTTTTCGGATCCCTTTATGGCTGAATCAAGGGAGAAGCGAGAAACCAGAGGCCAGGAAGAACCCCCGAGAAGCAAAGGGTTTGGAAATCAATAAGCCGAAGGCAGGGGCACGTGGCAGAGTCCAGGAGGGCACCTGGGCAGAGCTTCCCTTCTGGACTTCCTGGGTCTTCTAAAGAGGGAGCCAGGTGATGGGAGGCGAGTGCCTGCAGCATGGCGGGGGCTGACCCTGAGACACGTGGCTCCCTTTAGGGTAAGGTGACAAGGGGCAGGGAATTCAGGCTTCTCATGCCTGCTTGCCCTCAGGATTAACACAGGGCAGCTGGCAAACCCGTACCTTGGCGAGGCAGCCCCGCTGAAGCCTACTTCACCCTGCTTCACTCCTCCCAGTCTACAGGGACCTCACGTTTGCAGGGAACTTACCCTAAGCTGCACTTTGTATTTTTCCATGAGAGACTGTATCATGGAACAGGTCTCCTTGATTCAGGAAACGGAATGGCATTCCTGTTTTAAAGTCTGTAACCTGGCAGGCCACACAGGGAAAAGAGAAGATCTAGGACCTTAAAAATTAGGAGAAAAAGGCCTGCCCCAGGAAAAAAAAAAAATTCTGAAAGTTGGAGATTCCAGCATAAGAACAGGTATCTACAGAGAGAACACATGTATTACTGAGAACAGAAGTTTGCTGTGGACCATTCCAGGTGATGAGCTGTCAGGAGTTAGTGGTTGCTTTCTGTTTTTCTTTTGGCCCCTGTAGGGTTGACATCTGTCATGCTGTTTTTATTTTATTCATTTTTGGCTGTGCTATGCGGCACGTGGGATCTCAGTTCCCTGACCAGGGATTGAACCCGTGCCCCCTGCAGTGGAAGCGCGGAGTCCTAACCACTGGACCGCCAGGGAAGCCCCCTGTCATGCTGTTTTTGAATCCTGGTCAGGAACAGTCCTAACCAGAGATGTCAGCCAACGTATGGCTTTGAGGTATTCAAGTCTACAGAGATCGGAAAGGTTGAGATTTTTGTTCTAGAGATCAGTTACACTTGGGAAAGACCCACCAAGAGACAGGAGGAAAGGAAATCTGGTATCTCCCCAAAAACCCACAGAAGCTTTGGGAGTTCCCGCACCGTTTAGGGTGAACGTGGAGGTCGGGGAGCAGTGGCAGGACGGGTGCCAAGGTGAATAATGAATAGGAAGGATCCTAAAAATCCTGGCTTAGCCTTGTCTGCAGTCCCCCGGGAAGGCCAAAATCCGGTATTTCCAGCTCCTCTAGGGATAAGTCCTCTCCTAAATGCATAACAACAAAGTTTCTT
Source organism: Phocoena sinus (assembly GCF_008692025.1). NCBI lineage: Eukaryota > Metazoa > Chordata > Mammalia > Artiodactyla > Phocoenidae > Phocoena > Phocoena sinus. The sequence continues at coordinate 4,668,480 of NC_045782.1, forward strand.
CACCTCCCCAGTACAAATAAAACCTGGGGTCACCTGGCAACACTTCACAGACCTGGTCTCAGCATCCACAGATGTGTAAATCCTGGAAATGTGGAAGCAGAGGTAGGGCCTGGGCCAAGAATGCACCTCCCAAAGGCCCAGCTGACCAATCCAACCCCCACATATGAGTCAAGGTTTCCCCTGGTTCCCAGAACTTTCTAGGTAAGCTTGTTTTACCCCAGGTTCGGGCTCTCTCTGAAGTAACATTCCTACACCCCCTGTCCACGACATAAACCCCTTTCAGGGTGGCTGTCCTTTGAAGGCTCTCCATCCTTCCGCTAGGTCTGCAGAAGATCTCAATACCCACAACTGAAAAAAAAACAAGTCCCTTGGAACACGAGTTCTGACTGTCTCGTGACAACAGGCTTTGTGATCTAATAAACTTGGGAAATGATGCCACAGCCCCTTGTGAAGATGCATGGCACGTCACAGCGCGTAAAAGACCCTGAGAAGTCATACACTCAAGAAAGGGGTTTCGACGTGTTGAATCCTGTGTTTCAGGAACACACGAGACCCCAGATTTCCCTCTCCTCGCCTCCTGCCCCAACAGAACCTAGCATTAGTGGAACTAGCGTTCCACAGAGCACCGTTCAGATCGCTCCCGAACTTCTCGATCACACGTGCTTACTCCAAATTACAGAACGTCCAGGCTAAGGTCCGGGGGCAGGGGCGCTGGCGAGACAAGACCCCTGCAGAGCAGTTTCAAGCACCGGCTGAGGACGAGTCACGCACTAAACTGAGCTCTGAGGGAGGTCGCTAGCCCTGGTGTAAATATCCTCGTGGATTCGGGGGCTGCTGTCGGCTGGCCCTGGTGGAGGCCCCCTAAGGATGAGAACGCAAGTGAACTGGCTACAGGCCCATCAGGTTTCAGGACGGGAAAGAGCAGCTGCACCGAGCTGCACGGGGACAGCACGTTAGTATCCTTTTTTATTTTTTATTTTAAAGCTTGTTCTGATTATCTTTAGTTGCATAACAAACCACCCTCGAAATTCATTGATCCGGGCCACAAATCCACAATTTTGGGAGAGTTTGGCAGGGACAGATTGACTAGTCTGCACAGCACTAGCTGAGGTGGTTTGACTTGTGTAGTTCTAGCCTCTGTGTAGTTCTAGCCTCTGCGTACCCCTGAAAACCCTCTGGTGGTAAGGCCCCAGCAGCATCTGGAAAGCTGCCTGCAGCCCCTGGGGCCCCAGTGGGATGGCAGTCTGTCCACGGAAATCCCAACGACCCCTGGCTCTTTATACTAAGAAGACCCCGCTGTAGGGCCCAGTGGAAGTCGAACGCCCTGAGATTCCACGGTGATAACTTTCTCATAGAGGTCATCTGGATGGCTTTTCAGAGGGGACTGAGAACCAGGGTGGAGCCCACGTCTGATGCAGAAACACTTGGGACCAAAGGACCAGAACTGCCCCTCCAGGGCATCCCCCCGCCCCCACCGCAAGAGACACTTCACACAGGAACTGAGTCGCTTAAAACTGAGTTTTAAAAACAAATTCCAATGCATTTGCTAGGTCTCTCGCTCTTCTCTGCATCTCTGTCTCTCTCACCCGAGGCAAAGATCAGATTCTAAGTATGCTCTTTTTTTTTTTTTATAGATTGGTGAAATCTCCCCCTACTCCCTTTAACTTCTAAGAATTTCCAGCTTTTCTTTCCCCACCAGACAGAATACAATGAACAACAGCGCAAAGCAGAGAAACACCCTGCACCCGCCTCTCACGGGAAGGGTCTCTGGTGGGAAAGGGAACGAGCAGGGACACTGGACCTTGCGAACACTCCCCATCAACACAGGACACAGGTGTGGGTCTCCAAGGTCGACTCCCACTCAGAAGAGAAGAGGGGTGGGAAGTAAGACTCACATACCTCCACAGTTCTGGGTTTTCCAACCTTTCCTCTGTAGGACACATTAGCCGATGACTCAAGCCCACGTATGTGGGTGCCAGGGCTGAGCTGACACCTCCCACGAATCAGCTGTGCTCGTTAGGAAACCTGTTATGCCCATTTGACTTCTTATGGGAATCACATCATCCAACTACATATTATGTGAACTGATTTAATGTGGGTGCAAGAGGGTCATTCCTATGCGAATTAAGCTGGGCGCATTTATGAGTCTCGTGACAACCGCATCAAAGCAGGTGTAGGTGTCGATCACGAAAGACGGAAAAACAACCCTCAGAAACTTACAAGGATTTTACACCCAGATTGCTTCAAGGTTTAGGTTTTCAATCTGTTTTAAAGAGACTGAAACTGGGAATGTTAAACTACACACGGCAGGTGTTACTGATGCAGGAATGTTGCTGAGGGGTGCAGACGAGCAGACCCAACATCAGAATAAAACCGCTGAAGATTTGAGAATGGATGTACGTTTGTAAATTTTGAGTCAAAATAAAGTGTTTAGTATCTTTTTTTTTTTCAGGGTCCCCTTCTGACCCACTTTTTTTTTCTTTTGATGAGAACTCATCAATACTGATCACAGCTGTCAGGTCGGAAGGCCGCACTTACTTCCGTCCTGAAGGGTGGGAAGCGAGCCTAGGCACCCCGAATAGCACGGATGGAGGCATCAAGAATGAACTGACATGCTAACAGACACAACCCACTCCAACTGCTGCTGGTAACTGCAGCCTTCCTGTCATCCCATGTGAATCAACCCCTCCATCCCACAACCCCCAACGCTGAGACAGGGATGCTAGTTCATACCCATCCTTTTTGTAAAACTCCAGCATCATGTTATCCGTGGCAACGCTGAGGGGCCGGCGGGCCTGCTCGGGCTGGCGCCGGTCGGCGGGGTCCACGTCCGGGGAGGGCATCGAGCTGTAGTTGGCATTGTGGTTCACGTGCACAGGACTCCCATAATTGCCCGTGATGTTGAACTCTATCTCTGCGGGGAAGACAGAATGGGTGCACATGGTCTGTGGGTCAGCCACAGCCTTCCTGGGCAGGAGAGAGATAGCAGAGATGGCCGCTTCTTTATGTGTCACCCCTGAAAATCTTGTCCCATGGTTCAGTGTTAGATCATCTATTGATATTAATTCATCTTAATATAATTCGTCCTATTACCAGGTGAACACATATGCTCACCTAGCGTGTAATACGATGGGCATTTAATAAAGCATTTTTCATCTGTGATTCACAAAACAAATTTAGCCAAATAGGAACAGATGGGTACTTTCTTTTTGAAAAAGGCAAAATAATCTATCTCAAACCTTATGTGTAAAAGTGAAATGCCAGAGCAGTCTAAATCATATCAGGAAAAAGAGCAAAGCCCACTCTCAACACTGTTATTTGACACTACTGAAGAAGTGCTAGCCAATGCAATTAGTCAAGAAAAGAAAATAACAGGCAATATGATCATCTGTAGATGATGATGATGTCTTTCTGGAAAACCAAAGAGAAAAAGAAATTTTAAAGGATTAGAAATAGAAAGAGATCTAAGACTGTGGGCTATCAAACGGATTCTAGTCTCATCCTTTCCTGGTCACAGCCTATTTATGTGCCATGACAATGAATGAGCACAGAACTTACAGAATTATGCCTTTAACTCCTACTTCCTATATTTCTTTATCCTGATTTCCCATCCTCACCCGACTGTGTCATCAATTGAACTCTTATTTCAGAGCTGTCACAGTCAAAACACATGAAGCTAAAAGACAATCAAACTTCTTTAATGTTAGATCAGCACTAAGTGATTACTTCTGATGAACGGAGCAGAGAATTATTAATATTATATCCCCACATGAGTTAATAGTTTGTGGTTGCACAGCCAAAAGCATACCCTTAATATTTACTAAACATAAGGCACAGTACTTTTTATAAAAGCTAACACTGAATTTAATGTAACAACTGCTGTCTGTCTCTTCAAAGCTGTCACCACTGCGAGTCATTCCCTTATCCAATGGTGCTTCCACACTAAGAACATTTATGAAACTCCATCTTAGCGAGCTGTCTTGAGAGCTTCATTTTGAACGAGGTACAAAAAAAGGATCTTGTTGTCTCTGAGCCCCATCTTTACATGCCAAGGGCAACTCCAAGGACACAGCCTAGCGCAATGAACGGATGGCACCCAGGTGATCCCTAAGCCCGGAATAAAAGTTCATGTTCATCTCCAAGCCACTCTCTCACTTTGTCCCAGCTTACCCTTCCCCCTCCCCGTGTCCTCAAGTCCATTCTCTAGTACTACCAAACGTAAAATAGATAGCTATCGGCAAGCAGCCGCATAGCACAGGGAGATCAGCTTGGTGCTTTGTGACCACCTAGAGGGGTGGGATAGGGAGGGTGGGAGAGAGGGGGATGTAAGAGGGAGGAGATATGGGGATAGATGTATATGTATAGCTGATTCACTTTGTTATACAGCAGAAACTAACACACCATTGTAAAGCAATTATACTCCAATAAAGATGTTAAAAAAATATATGGAAAGGAGGCATGACTATTGCCAAAAAAAAAGAAAAAAGTTCATGTTCACCTCAAATCCAGGTTCATCCTCTGCATCTACAGAGCACAACATCTCTTTTTTTTTTTTCTGCTTCAGCATTTCATGATTGACAGATTTAAAGAAACTATGGTGTAGAGGTTAGACCAATAAAATCTGAGGGCATGGTTAGCACAGCACCTTAAGGCCAGAATTTCCCTTGACCAGGGATGATAGTAAGAAGCTGCCATGACTCGACCCCATTCCTGAGTGGTGTTATGTGAGTGTGTGCCCACGCGTGTGTGTGCGTACATGTGTGCAAGCGTGCTTGTGTGTAGGAGGATTAAAAACAAACCAATTACACACACACCTTTGGCCAGTGGTACTCAAAGGTTTCAGAGGTTCGGAACTCACAGCAACACTCCCATTTTCCACAGAAGCCCACTCCCACACCGGGATGCTGTCACGTACCCCCGGGGAAGAACCAGTCTGCGTGCTGGATGATGGGCTCGATGACCCCGACGATCTGCAGTGAGACTGTGGTCATCAGCTCCGTGATGTTCCTGTGAGCACAGGACAGAGCGGGGCAGGGCGAGGTGAGCGGCCAAGGCAGGGAAGGGGCCCTGGACCAGAAGTCCGAGAGCAAGCATCCTCTCAGGAAGGACACTTCACCTTTCTGAACCTCTCTCCCTCTCTACGGAATGCAGATACCCCAGAAGTCCTCCCTACAGGAGACGAGCAAGTAACATACTCAAAATCGCAAAGTATGAGGCACCTTTCGGTGCGAGGTATGATTCTCATAACTGCCGGGTTCATCCTTTTCCCAGCTCTGTTCTCCCTTTTGAGACAGCCCTCTGTCCCACAGATGCTGGGACGTGTGCTCTTCACAGGGGGCCAGGAAGAGCCTGCCGTGCCTAGTGCTGACTCAGATGAGCTCAGAGAAGACCCTAACTGCAGGCCTAGCTCTGAGTCTACCAACAGGAAAGATCTGAAGATTGCCGGGTCTCCTCCTGAGCCTAAAGAAGGAGCAGGCCAAGACAGACATACGACCTGACACATACATGAGGCTGGTGGATAGCCGGGGCCCTGGCCATCCTGCCCAGGCCCCACCTGCCCCACAACGTGACCCACACACCCCTTCCTCCCTGGACTCACCCTTCCGCTTGTGGCCACAGCAAGTTGGGTCCTAATACAATTGCCATGTTACTGGGAGTCATCTTGTTGACATCTTGATATTCTGAGAGTTTGGATAAAAACTTGATCAAGTATCTGAAAGGAAGTGAGAAGGGCCAGGTTTAACAAGGGCTCAAAACCAGCCGTGGTCCCTCAGCGTCGGGTGGAGACTTCTCTTACTGATAACAAGATTCATACATCCTACAATATAATCAAGACGTGTCATGTGTCAGGACACGAGAATGCTCCAAAAACAGACGGACTCAGCTCTCACTCAGCTGTCGACACTTGCTTCGATTAACCCTGGCCAGAAAAATTCTCCATCTTTCCTTTTGACCCACAGCACGATGACTGAAAGTCCTTCCTTCTTTTCAAACTGCTGTCACCTGTCATCCTCCCTGTGTGAAGAGGTGAGAAGCAGTTTGGTGGGGACATTTACGTGCTAGGGGTGGCGTCCCCTGGGGTTAACCTCAGTGGGGCTCTGAGAGCCAATGAAGAAAAAGTTAAACCTAGACTTAGCATGTGGCCCAGCAATTCCACTCCTAGAGAAATATGTCCACATGCAAATGTGGACACAAATGTTCCCAGCAGCATTACTCATCACAGCCAAAAAGGGGAGACCAGCCACATGTCCATTAAGGGATGAACAGACGAATCAAATGCAGTCCATCCAGACAAGAGGACACTACTCAGCCCTAATAAGGAATGAAATACTGACACATGCTACCACACGGATGAATCTCAGAAGCATAACGCCAAGTGAAAGAAGCCAGACTTGGAGACTCCACGTTGAATGGTTCCATCTCTATGAAGTGCCCAGCACAGGCAAACAGACACAGAACGCAGATGAGTGTTTGCCGAGGACTGGCTGGGCAGAAACGGGGAATGACTGCTACTGGGCACAGAGTTTCTCTTTGGGGTGATGAAAATGTTCTAAAATTAGACAGTGGTGATAGCTGCACAGCTCTACAGGTTTACGAAAAGCCACTCGGTTGTACGCTTTAAAAGGGCACAATGGTATATGAGTTGTATTTCAATAAAGCTATTATTTAAAAAAAAATCAGTAAGTGAGCTGTGCACAAATGAAGCATAAAAAGAGCCCTCACAGACCACACCAAACCTGCCGGGCCGCACGGAGGCCCCGGCCTCTGTTACACGGGCGGCGGGTCCAGTCCCGTTCTGCCTGCACAACAGTGAAGTGGCTCCTTCAGGAATTGCTGACTTACCTACTGCCCACGGAGCAGAAGGACCCCAGAGGCCCCTAAAGCTGCCAGTGGGCCACCTCTACCCACAGCCTCTCCCGCCATGTCATACCCTCCAAGAGGCCACACATGCCTGGACCAGGACGTGGGACCTGAGCTCAGTCAACCCACAGGCTGGCCAGTGGCCTAGCAACACTTGAAGAGTCATACCCATCTGATTCTTGCTGTTGGGATTTTGTTTTTCAATTTTGTATACATAAATTGACCAATTTAAGCATTTTAAAGTGTAAAACTCAGTAGCGTTAAATATTTTCATACTGTGATGCAACCATCGCCACTACCCATCTCCAGAATTTTCCATCACCCCAAACTAAAACCCTGCACCCATTAAATGACAGACCACCTGCTGCTCCACCCCCTCAAAGCCCCTGGCAACCACCATTCTACTTTCTGTCTCCATGAATTGACTACGCTATGTACCTCTTACGAGTAGAACTGTTCAGTATTTGTCCTTTTGTGTTTGGCTTCCCTCGGTTACCGTAAAGCCTTCAAGGTTCATCCATGCTGTAGCAAGAATTAGAATGTCCTTCCTTGTGAAGGCTGAGTATCGCATTGTATGTGTACTTTGTTTACGCATTTATCCATCACCGGACATTCGGGCTGTTCCCACCTCTTGGCTATTGTGAATCACGCTGCCATTGACATAGGTGTACAAAATCAAGTCCCTACTTTCAGAATCTTTTGGGAATACGTCCAGAAGTGGAATTGCTGGGTCGTACAGGAATTCTATGTTTAAGTCATGGAAAGTCGCTCCTGGGGTTTTTAACAGGAAAACAGAAATCATCAGGCAGATGGCAGCAGCAGCTGAAGCTGAAAATCTGCATCTAAGGAAGTACCCAGGAGAGGGGCAGGGCCAGGGGCAATGCTGGCACAGACAACGTGATGAGGAAGCAGGAAGTGAAATCCTGGCGGTAGCAAGAAAAGTAAGAGACAGACTCGTGGGAAATTGCTGCTGAAAGGTGGAAACCACAGAACATTCTCCCAGCCTCTTCTTCCTGCAGCCTAGCTCCAGGACACACCTGCCAAGTCCAGCTCGGGGTCTGGTCAGCTTCTCCGCAGTGTCCACGGGCACCCATCTTTGCAATAAACCCCCGATATCTGGAAACAGCCTGTATTCATCTTTGCTCCTTGCAAATCAAAGAACTTAACTGCATTAGCCAACAGCTGGCCAGGTAGCCTGCAAAGTCTCATAGTCCCTTTTAGTCTGTTTCCTCACGTGCAAAATGGTAATTCACAGCCTCCCAGGGCTGCCTGAGGTTGAAAAGAGACCCTGCATGTTAACCATGCTTTGGACACCATATAACAGCATGCCTGCCAGTGACCATGCCTTTTGGCCCGGAAACACGTGTCTGAGGCTTAAATAACCTTGACCCAGTGTCTCCAGGGTCCACTCACCGGATGTTGTTGTAATTGGCCTTGGGCAATTTCTCACACGCATTCCACAGAGCCTGGAGCCTCGTGTCCTGCTCCTGGATGCTGGGAAATTAACAGGAAAAGCCATTGGTTGAGCACGAATCGATGAAGTCCCACCATGATTCATATTCACCAGCCATCGAAATATTTGAGAAAAAGGAACCAGCCGTTGTTAGTGATCGTATCCGTAAACTATTATCATTCATAGGTTTGTTTCTTATTATTTCCCCCTCTAAGGTCTCTTTCTGTCTTGCCTGGGCTATTTGAACAAAACTTCCCCGACACAGGTCACATGGCCCAGGTGAATGGGTGCCGGGGCAGCAGGTGAGGGAGGAGGGCAGAGGCCAGACACCTGGCCTCTGGAGTGGGCGGGGCCGTGGTGTCATCAGGGCGATTCTGTCACAGCAACAGGACACCAGAAACAGGTCAACCCCACTTTCACACCACGGTGGCAGCTGACTGGCCTGTTCCACGGGTATTAGTTAATGCACATTAAGTGTCTTGTCATCTGGCACATAACAGATGCTCAATAAACACCTTCTGAACAAGTAAATTACATGAACTCATACAGATATAAGGACATCTGACCCTTGAAGACATAACTCAGAGATGGATAATTTCCATGACCAAAGGATTCTCTACTCTACAAAAAGATGTGCTCTAAAGGTTTCTTTATTGATAAACCCTGTAAGGATTAAAAGAAACTACTTATAGGACTACATTTTTAAATTTACTTTTCATGAAAACCTACATCAAGGCTGACACTGTTAGGAAGGCCTTATGTTCAAAGAACCTTTTCTCGAGAAAAACTAAAAAGCAAATGCCAACAGGGAGGCTCAGCTCAGACCCCTTGACCCGGGGCCCAAGGCAGGGCAGTGGCCATCGCTGGGTCCCCAGAAGTCCTCCCTCCCATCCTGACCCAGGCAAGAAAATCTCCCTTTTCCACTCCTCAGCCCTTGAAAGGGCAGATTCTGCCAAGACCTTCCCTTCAATAAAAATCAGCACCCACGTACTGAGGGCTGGGAATCAGGATGCAATCAGAGGAGACGGTTGCCTCCCCCGCCCTGCCCCACCAGCCCAGCTCACAACCTAACCAGCTACACAAACACAGCCTCGAACCCGTAGATCAGTTCTCCGCAGAGAAAGAACACAGGGGATGGGGACGGATCTTGACTGCCAGCTGCTTGACGTCTGGGTGCCAGGAAGACGGGCCCAAAGAGTCCGAAGGAGCCCACCAGGCAAAGGTTTCGAGGGAACAGTCGCGTGGGAGGGGATGGCCAGCACAAAGAGGGAGAAAGCCTGGGAGTGACGGGAGCCTCGGGCCTTCCTGCCGCCTCTGGTAGGCCTGGCTCAGCCTCTGGGCTGCTCCGTGCTTCCTGCATGGAAACGCTCAGCACACGTGACCAGCCAAGTCCCAGGCCACCCCGCCTGGCAGATCCCTCACTACTGCTCCTGCTGTCTCCCGCCAGTCCCCGTCCCGACTCCTGGATGGCCCGGCCAGAGGCAGAGCTTCCCTGAAGGCCAATCCCCCGTTAGGGCGAGTGTGGCTCTCTGGTGAGATTCCGCTTCACCAAAGGTCAATGGTTATCAACCCAGTAGCCTCGGGAGCTCTGAAACAAAGAGAATGAAACCAGAATCTCTGAAAAGGAGGTCCAGGCATTGAACCCAGGTATCCTTTAAAGCTTCGCAGGAGACTGGTGCACACGGAGGGTTGAAGGTGGCTGTCCTGGGCAAAATTACCTTCGTTAGAGACTGCGGCCTCGGGGTGGCCGCCACCACCATGCCCAGAATCTTCACGCACAACATGCGTCTCCTCCGGGGGCAGAAAGAAGCCTTTGCTTTCCCTTGGTTCAAAGACCTGAGCTCTTCGAGGCATCCGCTCACCCCTATTCCCTAATGGAGCCCAGCTTTGTAAATCATCGGGAACGGTCTCTCTCTGATCCCGAAGCACCCGGCTGCCCTCTCCTCCTCCAGCTTGGTGTCATCAAGACCACCCACACATTCAGCAAATAAAAGGGGCAGCGTCCATCAAAAGATACGTCCTCACTCGTCATCATGCCCAGGACCCCCGTGTCATTCTAGAGAGGCGTGGAGTGCCGCTAAGCACGTGGGCTCCGGAGCCGGACTCCTTGGACTCAAATCCTCGTCCTGTCACTTATCAGACGGCAAGTAACCTGCCACAAACACCTGCTCTGTGACTCGACTGCCTTATCTATAAAATAGGGAAGACAGCACAACCCCCTTCATAGGGTTGTTGTGAAAATCAGATGAGTTAAAAACATATACTGAGCTTAGAACGATGACAAGCCTCTAATAAACACTCAACAAATGGCATCACCTGTGATTATTAGTATCCTCGTGGGCTCTAAAACTCACTTTCCACCATGAGATGTAGGAATACCAGGCAGTCAGCCAGCCTTTTAAAATGCATCATCTCTATTCTACCTTGGATAAAAAACCAGAGGTGTGCTCGGTAACCGGAGCGGGCTTTTTCTAGCTCTGCACACGCCAGCCTGGCTTCACTTCCAGGTCAGCTGGCTTCTCTTGCAGCCCCAGTTCTTACGGAAGCACACACGCGCTCCAGCATCCTGTTGGAGCAGCTCAGCTGGCTGCTTTTCACTACTAAACCCCATGATTAGAGACCCCAAGAAGTCATCCTTTCATGGGCACCGAGCTCAGTCCTCCCACGAAATGTCCCTCTCCCTCCTGTATCTTTTTCTCCTGGACCATCTCCACCCTCATCTCTCCGAGCCTCTCTCTGGTGCCCATTCTCCTGTGTCCTCCCTAGCCGTGTCCATTTACTCAGTAAAAACTGATTCCTCCAAACAGTAGCATGTACTAAAGCCAGCTCTTACTTAGGGCCGAAGAAAATACATAATACAATCCCAACCACGAATCAAGTGAGGAAGGAAGCAAGGAATCCCACGCTTCGGAGCTACACGGGTGACATGGCTGGGGCGTCGCCTGCTGAGCACCAGCCCCCCCGATCTCCATACCCCCATCTTCCCGATGCACGACCAGGGTCTGGGCCTCGTTCCTGCCACCTCCCTGCTGAGGCCCCCGCTCCAGGCTCACCTTCAGGAAAGTGGGGATGGTGTCCACTGCCCGGACATTGTATTTTGATGTTAGTTATTCGTTAGTTGTTGTTAATATTTTTTACCTATTACAGATGAGGGTAAAGACCCCTGTCACCACTCCCTTGTCCTGCTCTGCTCTCTGGAAGGAGTCATCCCCACCCGCCAGTGTGAGCCTTTCCAGAACCTTCTTTTATGTAGTTACACATTTATAGAGGCACTCCTAAAACTGTATCGTTCTGAGTGTGTTTTTTGTATTTCTTCTTTTTAAAACAACAGACTCTCCTGTGAGTCCCTGTTAACTTTAGTTCACTCAGAATTAAATCTTCGTACCTCTACACGTAAGCAGGAATAGCTCTACCCGTTTTTCGAAGTGCTGCCGGGCATGTGAGAGCGTAGCTAGACCGTATTTTGTTCGGTCATTCCCTTCTGCTATTCAAGGTGACCGCACGACCAACACCCTGGTACACACCTCTCCGGGCACACGTACAAGCCTTTCCCCGTGACACATACCAAGAGAGGGATTCGCTGGATCCCAGGTGGCATGCTTTCACAATTTCAATAAAGACTCCCAAATAAACCACAACCCAGAAGACACCCCGAAACGTGCTGTACTCACTTGGAAGCCTGAATCCACTCATCATAGAGCTCAAAAGTCATCAGAGGTTCTGGCAGCTCCCGGAGGTAAGATTTCAAAGCTCCTGGACATGAACACCATATGGTCCGTGAGCCACTGGGACACGGCAGAGACACATGCTACCGGCCAGCGCCATCATGGGGGCCACGTCTGGGGACGGTTCCCCGACCCATGTGACAAGGTCACACAGCGGCTGCCGCGTGACCGGATCCGAGGCTCTGGCGGGGCCGTGGGCCCTGGGCTGGTGATCACACTGGCCTCCCCCCTCATGTTTCCCACCCTCGCCCCTTCCCCTGGCACGTGGGGGATGGGAAGGCCTCCCTTCAAGGGCCACAGCCACCAGGGCTCAAGCGGGGTCCTGAGTGGACATGCCTGGAGCATGCTGGGAAGCCCGTGGCTTGAGTGGCCCCGACACGTGGCCGCACACCCTCCACGCCCACCCCTTCCCCGGAGCCCCCCCAGTTGCGAGGCCCACCTGCAATGGCGTGGGGATCTGCCGAGCACTCCTGCACGTCCACCACGCAGCAGTCCAGGGCAGCCTTCAGCTTCTTCAGCTTGGAGGCAGATGGGGCTACTCGGAAGAGGCCCTGCCGACAGGACAGGGGGTCACAGGACAGCCTGAACCTCCAAGGCACAAAAGCAAAACGGACAGGCAGGGATTTTTCCCCGGTGGCCCAGTGGTTAGGAATCCGCCTGCCAATGCAGGGGACACGGGTTCGAGCCCTGGTCCGGGAGGATCCCACATGCCGCAGAGCAGCTAAGCCCGTGCGCCACAACTACTGAGACTGCGCTCTAGAGCCCGCGATCCACAACTACTGAGCCCATGAGCCACAACTACTGAAGCCCACGCGCCTAGAGCCCATGCTCCGCAACAGAGAGAAGCCACCACAATGAGAAGCCCACGCACCGCAACAAAGAGTAGCCCCCGCTCAACGCAAGTAGAGAAAGCCCACGCACAGCAACAAAGACCCAACACAGCCAACTAATAAATAAATAAATAAAATTAATTAATTAATTAAAAACCTGACAGGCAGTCTACCCACCCCATTCCTCCATGATCAAATAGGTGCATCCTTCTCGTCACCGTTTATCAATACTGGAGCGGCAGGACCCAAGCCTCGCCCACAGCTGTGTCCCCAGCGCCTAGTACAGGGTGACCCAGCGTTCTGGTTCAGTACGCATTTGTTGGATAAATGGACCCTGGGCACTTTGACTTCCTGTTCTTGTGTATTTAAGATACATTTTGGAAAAACAAAAACACTAATTTGAAAAGATACATGCACCCCCATGTCCACAGCAGCCTTCTTTACAATTGCCAAGATAGGGAAGCAAACTAAGTGTCCATCAACAGATGAATGGATAAAGAAGATGCGGTGTATATATACAATGGAATATTACTCAGCTGTAAAAAGGAATGAAACTGTGTCATTTGCAGCAACATAGATGGACTTGGAGGGTATTATGCTAAGTGAAATAAGTCAGACAGAGAAAGACAAATACTGTATGATATCACTTATATGTGGGATCTAAAAAATACAACAAACTAGTGAAGATAAAAAAGAAGCAGACTCAACACATACAGAGAACAAACTAGTAGTTACTAATGGGGAGGGCCAATATAGGCGTAGAGGATTGAGAGGTACAAGCTATTAGGTATAAAATAAGCTACAAGGATATACTGTACAACACAGGGCATACAGCCCATATTTTATAAAGACTATAAATGGAGTATAACCCTTAAAAATTGTCAACCACTATATTGTATACATGTAATTTATATAATATTGTACAGCAACTATACTTCAATTTAAAAAAAAGGATATATTTTGGAGAAAACTTTGACTGAGACCTGGTCAGAGCTGGAGGTCTAGGAGGTGGATGCATGCACAAAGGTCCACAGTGTGTGTGTGCACCTGTGTCTCTGTGTGTGTCCGTGTCTTTGTGTCTGTGTCTTTGTATCTGTGTCTTTGTGTGTCTGTGTCTTTGTGTGTATGTGTCTGTGTCTTTGTGTCTTTGGGTGTGTGTCTGTGTCTTTGTGTGTGTCTGTGTGTGTGTCTTTGTGTCTGTGTCTTTGTGTGTATCTGTGTCTTTGTGTGTCTGTCTTTGTGTGTGTGTCTGTTTCTTTGTGGCTGTGTCTCGTCTGTGTCTTTGTGTGTCTATGTCTTTGTGTCTGTCTTTGTGTGTCTGTGTCTTTGTGTGTCCGTGTCTTTGTGTGTGTGTCTTTGTGTGTGTCTTTGTGTGTGTGTCTGTTTCTTTGTGTCTTTGTGTGTGTGTGTGTCTCTGTGTGTGTCCGTGTCTTTGTGTCTGTGTCTTTGTATCTGTGTCTTTGTGTGTCTGTGTCTTTGTGTGTATGTGTGTGTGTCTTTGTGTGTGTGTGTGTGTGTCTTTGTGTGTGTGTCTGTGTCTTTGTGTCTTTGGGTGTGTGTCTGTGTGTGTGTCTTTGTGTCTGTGTCTTTGTGTGTATCTGTGTCTTTGTGTGTCTGTCTTTGTGTGTGTGTCTGTTTCTTTGTGGCTGTGTCTCTGTGTCTTTGTGTGTCTATGTCTTTGTGTCTGTCTTTGTGTGTCTGTGTCTTTGTGTGTCCGTGTCTTTGTGTGTGTGTCTTTGTGTGTGTCTTTGTGTGTGTGTCTGTTTCTTTGTGTCTTTGTGTGTGTGTCTCTGTGTGTGTCCGTGTCTTTGTGTCTGTGTCTTTGTATCTGTGTCTTTGTGTGTCTGTGTCTTTGTGTGTATGTGTGTGTGTCTTTGTGTGTGTGTGTGTGTGTCTTTGTGTGTGTGTCTGTGTCTTTGTGTCTTTGGGTGTGTGTCTGTGTGTGTGTCTTTGTGTCTGTGTCTTTGTGTGTATCTGTGTCTTTGTGTGTCTGTCTTTGTGTGTGTGTCTGTTTCTTTGTGGCTGTGTCTCGTCTGTGTCTTTGTGTGTCTATGTCTTTGTGTCTGTCTTTGTGTGTCTGTGTCTTTGTGTGTCCGTGTCTTTGTGTGTGTGTCTTTGTGTGTGTCTTTGTGTGTGTGTCTGTTTCTTTGTGTCTTTGTGTGTGTGTGTGTCTCTGTGTGTGTCCGTGTCTTTGTGTCTGTGCCTTTGTATCTGTGTCTTTGTGTGTCTGTGTCTTTGTGTGTATGTGTGTGTGTCTTTGTGTGTGTGTCTGTTTCTTTGTGTCTTTGTGTGTGTGTGTGTCTCTGTGTGTGTCCGTGTCTTTGTGTCTGTGTCTTTGTATCTGTGTCTTTGTGTGTCTGTGTCTTTGTGTGTATGTGTGTGTGTCTTTGTGTGTGTGTGTGTGTCTTTGTGTGTGTGTCTGTGTCTTTGTGTCTTTGGGTGTGTGTCTGTGTCTTTGTGTGTGTCTGTGTGTGTGTCTTTGTGTCTGTGTCTTTGTGTGTATCTGTGTCTTTGTGTGTCTGTCTTTGTGTGTGTGTCTGTTTCTTTGTGGCTGTGTCTCTGTGTCTTTGTGTGTCTATGTCTTTGTGTCTGTCTTTGTGTGTCTGTGTCTTTGTGTGTCCGTGTCTTTGTGTGTGTGTCTTTGTGTGTGTCTTTGTGTGTGTGTCTGTTTCTTTGTGTCTTTGTGTGTGTGTGTGTCTCTGTGTGTGTCCGTGTCTTTGTGTCTGTGTCTTTGTATCTGTGTCTTTGTGTGTCTGTGTCTTTGTGTGTATGTGTGTGTGTCTTTGTGTGTGTGTGTGTGTGTCTTTGTGTGTGTGTCTGTGTCTTTGTGTCTTTGGGTGTGTGTCTGTGTGTGTGTCTTTGTGTCTGTGTCTTTGTGTGTATCTGTGTCTTTGTGTGTCTGTCTTTGTGTGTGTGTCTGTTTCTTTGTGGCTGTGTCTCGTCTGTGTCTTTGTGTGTCTATGTCTTTGTGTCTGTCTTTGTGTGTCTGTGTCTTTGTGTGTCCGTGTCTTTGTGTGTGTGTCTTTGTGTGTGTCTTTGTGTGTGTGTCTGTTTCTTTGTGTCTTTGTGTGTGTGTGTGTCTCTGTGTGTGTCCGTGTCTTTGTGTCTGTGCCTTTGTATCTGTGTCTTTGTGTGTCTGTGTCTTTGTGTGTATGTGTGTGTGTCTTTGTGTGTGTGTCTGTTTCTTTGTGTCTTTGTGTGTGTGTGTGTCTCTGTGTGTGTCCGTGTCTTTGTGTCTGTGTCTTTGTATCTGTGTCTTTGTGTGTCTGTGTCTTTGTGTGTATGTGTGTGTGTCTTTGTGTGTGTGTGTGTGTCTTTGTGTGTGTGTCTGTGTCTTTGTGTCTTTGGGTGTGTGTCTGTGTCTTTGTGTGTGTCTGTGTGTGTGTCTTTGTGTCTGTGTCTTTGTGTGTATCTGTGTCTTTGTGTGTCTGTCTTTGTGTGTGTGTCTGTTTCTTTGTGGCTGTGTCTCGTCTGTGTCTTTGTGTGTCTATGTCTTTGTGTCTGTCTTTGTGTGTCTGTGTCTTTGTGTGTCCGTGTCTTTGTGTGTGTGTCTTTGTGTGTGTCTTTGTGTGTGTGTCTGTTTCTTTGTGTCTTTGTGTGTGTGTGTGTCTCTGTGTGTGTCCGTGTCTTTGTGTCTGTGTCTTTGTATCTGTGTCTTTGTGTGTCTGTGTCTTTGTGTGTATGTGTGTGTGTCTTTGTGTGTGTGTGTGTGTGTCTTTGTGTGTGTGTCTGTGTCTTTGTGTCTTTGGGTGTGTGTCTGTGTGTGTGTCTTTGTGTCTGTGTCTTTGTGTGTATCTGTGTCTTTGTGTGTCTGTCTTTGTGTGTGTGTCTGTTTCTTTGTGGCTGTGTCTCGTCTGTGTCTTTGTGTGTCTATGTCTTTGTGTCTGTCTTTGTGTGTCTGTGTCTTTGTGTGTCCGTGTCTTTGTGTGTGTGTCTTTGTGTGTGTCTTTGTGTGTGTGTCTGTTTCTTTGTGTCTTTGTGTGTGTGTGTGTGTCTCTGTGTGTGTCTGTGTCTTTGTGTCTGTGTCTTTGTATCTGTGTCTTTGTGTGTCTGTGTCTTTGTGTGTATGTGTGTGTGTCTTTGTGTGTGTGTGTGTGTGTCTTTGTGTGTGTGTCTGTGTCTTTGTGTCTTTGGGTGTGTGTCTGTGTCTTTGTGTGTGTCTGTGTGTGTGTCTTTGTGTCTGTGTCTTTGTGTGTATCTGTGTCTTTGTGTGTCTGTCTTTGTGTGTGTGTCTGTTTCTTTGTGGCTGTGTCTCGTCTGTGTCTTTGTGTGTCTATGTCTTTGTGTCTGTCTTTGTGTGTCTGTGTCTTTGTGTGTCCGTGTCTTTGTGTGTGTGTCTTTGTGTGTGTCTTTGTGTGTGTGTCTGTTTCTTTGTGTCTTTGTGTGTGTGTGTGTCTCTGTGTGTGTCTGTGTCTTTGTGTCTGTGTCTTTGTATCTGTGTCTTTGTGTGTCTGTGTCTTTGTGTGTATGTGTGTGTGTCTTTGTGTGTGTGTGTGTGTCTTTGTGTGTGTGTCTGTGTCTTTGTGTCTTTGGGTGTGTGTCTGTGTCTTGGTGTGTGTCTGTGTGTGTGTCTTTGTGTCTGTGTCTTTGTGTGTATCTGTGTCTTTGTGTGTCTGTCTTTGTGTGTGTGTCTGTTTCTTTGTGGCTGTGTCTCGTCTGTGTCTTTGTGTGTCTATGTCTTTGTGTCTGTCTTTGTGTGTCTGTGTCTTTGTGTGTCCGTGTCTTTGTGTGTGTGTCTTTGTGTGTGTCTTTGTGTGTGTGTCTGTTTCTTTGTGTCTTTGTGTGTGTGTGTGTCTCTGTGTGTGTCTGTGTCTTTGCGTGTGTGTCCGTGTCTTTGTGTCTGTCTTTGTGTGTGTGTGTCTTTGTGTGTGTATATGTCTTTGTGTCTGCGTATCTCAGGAGGCACAGGGCTACACCTTGAGGAACTCATCAAGGCCATGCCCTCAGGGGATGGGCAGACTGGGGGTGGTTATGAGGGAGCAACGCCTCTGCCTCCTGCAGCCCCTTTGTGTTTTATTCTTAAAGTTACTTTCGAGTCATTGTCACCTCTTCCACGTGAACCACTGCAAAAGTGACCTACTGCCGTATAAAGGGAGAAGGAAGCCAGGGGCGTGTGGAAGGGGAGACACGAGCAGGTCAGAGTTGGAGGGGAGCCCCCAAGTCACAGGGAAGGTAGACGCGGGTGGAAGACCCATTGGTTTGTTTCACCTGCTCAGCTCCTTGAATTCTATATGCAGCCCAGACACTGAGACGCTGGCAGGATCCCCCTTTCTCCCTTAACTGTTTATGGCCACTCAGATTTCCAAGTTCCTTCAGAAGAAAACGTGCCTCATCCGGAACACTGAGTTTTCTGCCTGCTAAGACCGCTAGCCCCCTTCTCAGGATAGGGTATGTCAGACAAATCGATGTCCAAAGCTCTATGGCACCCCCGTGAGGAAGCCTCGTGAGCACGTTTGGACCAGTGCATACGTAAGGCTGCTACAGCCCCAAAGCAGGCCGCACATGCATTGAAGGGGTAGGCGAGACCCTCGTCAAGCCACGCCACGGCCCTGGGGGGAGAGCAACCACATCCGGTGATGGACGGAGTCAAAGCGAAGGGGGCAGAGTTTTCAAAGAGAAGCTTTTAGATTTCTGACCGTGTCACTGAGACGGCTGCTTCATGCAGTGACAAACACCGGGGGTGCAGGGGTGGGAGGGTTGTTAAAATAGCTTGTGAGTCCAGTTTTGGGGGCATGAGAGGAAAATCTGCATGGAAATGTTGAGGACATGGCAGAAAACTCAGGAGTGGAGCCCACAGGAGGACGAGAACCCTGAGTCCTCACTAAGGTCAGGCGAAGCTCTCAGAGAGGGTGATGGCACCGCAGCAGAGATCGGAGTGAGCAGAGGGCAGGGTCGGGTGGTGCAGATTCCCCCCACTGCTGCCCTGATGTTGCCGGCAGGGGCGGGGGGGACCCAGGAGTCCAGGGAAGAGCTGGCTTCAAGGACGACTATGTTAGCATTTCACAGGCAGTGATGAACCAAGGCGGCTGAACTAAGTCATGGGAAGTAGCAGTGGGGATCCCTGGGGACCACTGAGCACAGCTTCAGCCCAGTCGCGGGGGCAGAAGGGACCAAAAAAAGAAGAGGAGTGAGTGAGTGAGTGGTGGTGAGGATGCAGGAGCAACAGATGATGAGAGCTACTTTAAGAAACTGAGTAGCACAAGCCACTACGGAGAACAGGATGGAGGTTCCTTTAAAAACTCAAAATAGAGTTGCCATATGATCCAGCAATGCCAGTCCTGGGCACATATCCAGAGAAAACTCTAACTAACAAAGATACATGACCCCCTATGTTCATAGCACTACTATTCACAACAGCCAAGACATGGAAGCAACCTAAATGTCCATCAACAGATGCATGGATAAAGAGGATGTGGTCTATATATACAATGGAATACTACTCAGCCATAAAAAAGAATGAAACAATGCCATTCGCAGCAACATGGATGGTCCTAGAGATTATCATTCTAAGCGAAGTAAGTCAGAGAAAGACAAATATCACAGGATATCACTTATATGCAGAATCTAAAAAAATGATACAAATGAACTTATTTGCAAAACAGAAACAGACTCACAGACTTAGAAAACAAACTTATGGTTACCAAAGAGGAACGGGGGTGGGGGAGGGATAAACTAGGAGTTGGGAATTAGCAGATACAAACTACAATACATAAAAGAGATAAACAACAAGGTCTACCGTATAGCACAAGGGATTATATTCAATATCCTGCAGTAAATCACAATGGAAAAGAATATGAAAAATATGTATGTATAACTGAACTTTGCTGTACACTTGAAACCCAACATGGTATCAATCAATGATACTTCAATAAAAAATAAGTAAAATAAAAAATTTTAAGAAAGAAATTGGGTAGCATAAAACACAAAACCAAAGTGCAAGGGAAGGAATATGAGACTGTGGTTGGATTGAGAGAAGAGATTTTTCTAGGCCTGGGGCAACCTGAGCCTACTTGTTATTAAAGAAGAGCTGAAGCAAAGCTGGAGGGTGGGGCGGACAACGCAAGTGAGAGTGAGGCCTGGTGAGAGGCGGAAAGGTCCGGAAACAGCAGGTGGGAGAGTCAGGAGACAACACGGGAGACGTTGGAGGACCTGATCTTCCAGACCCTGTTCACACTGAGTCGGCAATGTGAAGGCAGCAATAAATTCTTTTCACTTTTTTATAGAATAATACTGCACAGTTACATTTAGAAACATTCCTTATCTTTCAGAGACACACACACTGGAGTCCTGCAGACGCAATGACAGAATGTCTGGGATAGGCTTCAGAACGTCCAGCCAGGGGCTGGGGCGGAAGGTGAAGGTAGAGATGGACCCGACTGACCATAAGGCAGATGATGAGGTGCAGTATCTTCTCTTGTCTTTCGGTTTTTCCATAATTACAAACAAATGATGGGGAAAGAATAAGCCAAGGTCACCTCCCTCCATGAAACCATCCCTCAGGGGCTGAAGAGACCTTATCATCTTTTCACTGGTAATATACATGAAAATGCCTGGCACTTAAAATGGAGTTAAAAAACCCATTTATTCCCATCCTTTCCTAATAGCTGAATCGAAAACACGCCTGGCTTACAGGGGGCAGCAGACATACAGCTTCATCGTTCGTCAGCTTCCTCCCCTTCTGCCCACTCCCTCTCTGCCCGCCCCCCCCCCCCCCCCCCCCCGACCTAGTGATACTTAAGAGTGCTTATTGACTGTTTTGAATGAATCAGGTTTATGCGACAGATGCTAGACTCCTCTTCCCTCATAAATTCATAAGCCCCCATCTCACTCTTTTATATTTTGCTCAGTAATAAATGCCCTAAATAAATATTGATTGGCTGACCAGATTAAATGAAGACGGAGTAATGATTTTTAAATTGCCTGTATAAGAAGCCAAAGATGAGGCCTATCTCCCAGGAAGACATTTACACAACAAGAAAAACAAGTCACCAACGTCTCTTTACATGTGGCTCACATGAAATGCTAATGTCTGTATCAATCATATTTTCAGGATCTCTATAAAAACGGTTATCATCAAAAATGTTAAAAGGTCTATTTTTTCAATTAGAGAAAGAGGAGGTGGAGGATCAGACGGGGAAGGAAGGGGAGGGGGAGGAGGAGGGGGAGGAGGGGGAGAAGGAGGGGGAGGAGGGGAGAGGGAGAGGAGGAGGGGGATGAGGAGGACGGGAGGAGGGGGAGGGGAAGGAGGGGGAGGAGGGGAGGAGGGAGGGGGGGAGGAGGGGGAAGAGGGGGGAGGGGGAGGGGGAGGAAAATGCCCCAACCAGGTTAAAAACGCAGAAAGAAGGGCCAGAGCGGGGCTGTAAGATCCTCAGGGCCAGTGGTATCATTTCCCACAATCCACCACTGTCCCCGGAGAGCGAAGGCTCATGAGAGAAAGCAGGGCCGGTTTGAGGAAGGGCAGCTGTACCGCGTCTTCATGGGTTTGGGTTTGTGGGGTTGGGCGAGGACGGTTAACAGAGAAGGAGACCCCAGAGGCTCCATCTCGCGGACGAGGAGACCTGCTCAAGGCAGAGCTCGGCCGTGCCCAGACCCACCTCCTCCTGCATCCCACACTCCAGCAGCATCGTCACACACGCCTCGATGGGGAAGGCAATCTCCCGGCCGCTGATCAGGAGGTGCTCCTCCAGGGGCTTCCCGAAGGAAGGTTTCTCCACCCAGGCCTCTGTCGGGGGGAGCGGAGCAAGAGAGGGGTCAGTGAAAGGGGTCAGTGGAGGTCACCCATGTGGGCATCTTCCCTTCCTCTGCTCACACAGATTCTCCTAAGTCTACCAAAGACACGGAGCCCAGCTGAGTCTCCATTCTTGGGGTTTTGGGGGATGATGGGGGGAGTGGGTGGAATGGAAGGCCAGCCCATGTGAGCAGAGCCGGTGGGCTTCCTGTCACCCACGCACCTCCATGCAGGCCCATGCACACCCGACTCATCCCCGTTGGGGCAGTGTGTGTGAGTGTGCTTGGCTTCACTGCCGCTGGGGCAAGGCACCTGCTAGGGGAGGTCCTGGGGCTCATCGAAACGTGGCACTGCTCGGGATGCAGCAGGTGAGCCAAGCACAGGGCACCAGGCTTCTCTGGGAAGCAGGCTCCCCAGCCTCCCCGGTCCAGGCAAGGTCTGCACTCACCCTGCTGTGCTTTTATCTGAGGCAACACAGCCTGCAGGAGCGTCAGTGACTTCCTGTGGTACTCGGCCTGCACTTCTATGAGCTGAGGAAACACAAGAGTGAGCATTACCCTTTGCAGAAGGGTGGGGAGCACAGGCTGCCGCGCCATTGGGGTGCCCTGCTCTCTCCCCCATCCACCCGCGATGATGGGCACGTGTCTCCTTAGCCTCTGCGGCAGGGAAGTGACCACACATGGAAGTCTGGAAAGCAGCGGAATCGGGGGGTAAGACAGGACACCCCAGGGCTGAGCCTGCCCTCACCGTCGCCCCACCTAGTGAGCACCCCGCCCCCAGTTCTCCCAGCAAAAGGCACCGAAGAGGTGCAACAATGAAAGGCTATAAATGGAGAACACATTCAGAAATCCATGTGCCTATGAGATGGCGCTAAATGCCAGGAGCCTCTATATATCTTGATTTCTGCCAGAACAGTTCAAGATATAACCGGTCGGAAAACACGTGCTTGCTCCACAATCCTCTTCAAGTGTCTTGGGAGGTAAAATTGCTTTGGTTATCGTCATGCAGGCCAAAGAGCAAAGTCCTTCAAGATGTTCTACTTTGCCCATCTCACTACTAAAAAAGCTGCTGAAATGGTGATAAGAGCAGAGGAAAACCTGTGAACAACAGTCACTTCATTTATTTTCTGAATCTCTACCTCCTCCTCCTCCAAAAAAAATTGTGCATGTGTGAGGGAAAAGGTGGGAGTCACTCTGCTGAGAAGTCTGGTGTGAAAAGTAGCTACTGTCATCCCCAAGGAAGACGAAAAGGGAATTTAAAAAAAATCAGAATGCTGCAATAAATGGTACCCAAATGGCAATCAGGCAAGCTAATAATGCTTGGGATGTCAACAATGTCATTCGTTTTAGAAACTCTAAAATGAAATATTATCTTCGCAAATAAAACTGATGGAATATACTTGAAAATTACTGCACGTGGGCTTTCTCCAGTTGCGGCGAGCGGGGGCTACTCTTCGTTGTGGTGCGTGGGCTTCTCGTTGCGGTGGCTTCTCTTGTTGCAGAGCACGGGCTCTAGGCACGTGGGCTTCAGTAGTTGTGGCTCGCAGGCTCTAGAGCGCAGGCTCGGTAGTTGCAGCTCAAGGGCTTAGTCGCTCCGCGGCATGTGGGATCTTCCCGGACCAGGGCTCGAACCTGTGTCCCCTGCATTAGCAGGCGATTCTTAATCACTGCGCCACCAGGAAAGCCCAATCCCACTATTTTAAAATAAACTTTCCAAGTTGGAAGGAATGCCTATCAGCTCTCTCTCAGGGCAGAAGAAACTCTGGCCTTCTCAGCCACTCTCCCACGCAGGGAGAGTGCTGACAGCCCACAGCTCTGCCCCACGCTTATCAACACATTTAAACTTCTCAGAATTCCTCCTCCTCTTTCTTCCCTTTACCTTCCCTCCTTTTCTGTTACTTCCTTGACCATAAAGAGATGCTTTGAGATTTGAGTTTCATTCCCAACTTTAAAAGCAGGTGAGCTTAACTGTATTTTTCATTTGTATTTTTTCTTCTCCAGTTTTTTTTTTCCCAGTTGCTTTGTATTTTCCCTGGTAAATAGACAGGGTCCTAATTATTTGGGCCCGATCATTCAAGTATGGATGACTCAGACCCTGTTTCTCTACTCTCTAAATCTGCTCTCATAGATGAAAGACAGGCAAACAGGCCGTATCAATCCTCGTTTACCTACTTGCCACCGTCTTGGGCAAAAATCTAGATTAAAAAACGAATATGCGCCAGGTGGGGTTTTTCTTCTTCTTCTTCTTCTTCCCAAGTTCCTTACTGATGATACATTCAGGTTTCTCAACCTTGGCTCTGCTGACATTTTGGGGCTGGATTATCCTCTGTTGTGAGAGTTGTCCTGTGCGTTGCAGGATATTTAGCAACAAATTTGACCTCCACCTCCTGGATGCCTGTAACACCTCCCCTCAATGGTGACAGCCACAGATGTCTCCAGACATGGCCAAACCTCTGCTGGCAGAGGAGACAGAATCACCCCTGGTTGAGAACCACTGCCACAGATCACTGAGTTGCAGTCATCTTCACGGATGAAGCTGAATTTTATTCTTGGGCTTTTGGAGAAATCCATACAAGGAGAACTAGAAGGCAGGATTTATTCACAGGGAGAAGAGCCAAAGCCCCATCCGTTCTCAGGACGTGCTCGATCTAGGGGTCCTCAGTTCGAGGCCGACGTTCCTCCCTGTCCGCACCGTGATGCCTGTAAACAGACTTCAAGCGGCCTCACCCTTCTGGAAACTTACCATTTGAAAGTAGTTTGCATAGTCAATTTCTTTGGCCACAAAGCTGTACATGTCAGCCGACAGCTGGTCCTGGAGGGAGTAAAACACGACAGAGAGTGGGTCACGCGGGAGTCTAAGCATCACAGAAGAAAGAGCCTTAACCGTGGTTGACCTCATTTTTCATAATACTTGACAGATTACAAACTTTGCCTGTGGACATTCCCCCGTTTCCCAACCACGGCTCTAGAGGATGAATAAGCGGGAAAAGAACACCTAAGCCAGTGTTTTCCCAGGGCGTTTATTTAACACGTGGGCTCCATCAAGAGTTAGGAAAGCTGGTATGGGGGAGTGATGCGCAAATTACTTCCCTACATCTCTGTGGCAGGCACCGCCGTCTGAGGCAGCCCCGCCAGGTACAAACTGTGCTTCTGCTTTCCTCGTCTTGCCGCCTCGTCCCTCTGATGATGCTACCTGCCTAGCTCTCCTTCATCCTCAATTCTGATTGGCTGATCACCAGCATATGGCAAAGAAACAGAAACACACCAAGTCGTGGGAAGCTGGGTAAGACAGGTGGGCAGGGGAAGGACTGCTGATTCCAAACTTGGCAAAACCTGGACTCATCCAACACCACACACAAATCTCATAGTGTGAACAGTCCGCCACCGCTGAGCTTCCCATGGGACCGAGAACCATGGCTGAATGCTGTGTCTGGTACTGGAAAGTGTTCCCTCCAAGGAGGACAGTTGTCTGTTTCACAGAAACACTCCCTGCAAGGTGCGATAAAAGTGCATCTTGAGCGGACGTAGACTTTGTCAATAACCGTATCTTTGGACATGTCCCATCTCTAAACTTGTGTGTGCAAGTCCTGTGATCTCTGACATCCCTCCCTATTTGGTAGACCTGAGGTAGATCTTCAGAAGAGATGCTTAGTTAAGGAGAAAAGAGTCTATAATGTTCAAGCTGAAGTAACGTGAAAATATCACCCCAATGCTTAGAGCAGCACTATTTCCAATTGCCAAGATATAGAAGCAACCTAAGTGTCCACTGATAGACCAATGGATAAAGAAGATGTGGTGTATATACAACAGAATGCTACCCAGCCATAAAAACAGAATGAAATCTCGCCATTTGTAACAATGAACAGACCTAGAGGGCATTATGCTAAGTGAAATAAGTCAGACAGAGAAAGACAAATACTGCATGATCTCATAGGTCGAATCTAAAAAACAAAACCAAACGAAAACAGACTCATAGACGGAGAACAAACAGTAGCTGCCAGACGGGAAGGGGTTGGGGGGTGGGGAAAATAGGTGAGGGGGATTAAGAGGTGCAACCTTCCAGTTACATAATAAAGAAGCCACGGGATGTAACAGACAGCACAAGGGAGATGGTCAATAGAACTCCAATAACTTTGTATGGGGACAGACTGTTACTCGACCTATCCTGGTGATCATTCCATAATGCATGCAAATGTCAAATCATCGTGTAACACACCTGAAACTAACATGATATTGTATGTCAGCTGTATCTCAGTAAAAAGGAAGGGAAAAAAAAAAACAGCACAAGAAAGCTGACCCAGATGCAGAAGGAATTAAAGCGGCAACTACAGGATGCAGGAAGAGCATTCTGTACCGACTGCAACCACCTCAGCAGCTTCTCCAGCTGCCGATTAAGCTGTTCTCAGCGAGCACGGGGATGGGAGGAGTAATCTGCTTCCTTTTCCAGTATCCTTGACAGGCAAACATCCTTAAAGCATTCTTGTACACAAGACAATAGAACCAAGATCCCACTTTCAGACGACTAGCTACCAAGAGTTCAAGGTAACTTTCCCAAAGAATAAAAGGGGCTCTAGGACCACCCACCTCAGTTCCCTTCCACCAGAGCGTCCCTACCATAAATGCTTAATCTGTCAAAGGTGCAAGAGGAAGTGGTTTTGTTGGAACTCAACCTTGTCTGCCATCCCCCCAGCAGAACTTGGTCTGGAAACGTCCATCGCCAGCCTGACAGGCCTAAGGGAGATATTTCAAGTCAGGGAAAAACAAAGGGTGGAGTGATAAAAATGGCTCGGCAGACAGAGGAAAGGAAGCGAGCCTCCGAAGGGACTAAATGCCGTATCAAATCACCTTCAACGACTCAGCAGATGATCTCAGAGAAGTCGGGCCAACTGTGTGTGCCCTCAGGAACATGACAGGATTTTCTGAAGGTACAATCACATTACCGGCTTAGGAAGTTAACAATATAGACTCCAAGTAAGCCACACAAGTGAGAAATAAAAGTGGAAACTCGAAATCAAATTTCCATTCATCTAAATAAATAAAATAAATATTGGGACTTCCCTGGCGGTCCAATGGTTAAGACTCTGTGCTTCCAATGCAGGGGGCCCGGGTTCGACCCCCAGTTGGGGAACTGAGAATCCACGTGCTGTGCAGCACGGCCAAAAATTTAAAATAAATAAATATTAATCTAAATTAATAATTATTAATACATGTTATTAAATTTATTGTATTCATAAATATCAATAGAATATTTTAAAAATAAATTCCCATTAATCTAAATCATTAGTGAATTTTCTTTATAAAGGGGAAAGAACCTTCCGTTAATAACCACCAGAATTTCATGTGTTTAAAAAATCACTTGTGTTCTGATTTTGCAACGGATCCATACTCAAAAACATACGAAGTAGAAAAACAGATTCACCTGTAATCCCACCACACAGAGATAACCGTGCAGAGATAAGCACTACTGACATTTGCCCATTTTGTACTTATTTTAATCAGTCACACGATTGCCTGGTTTACCAAAAATGAGCTTGGTAGCTCGTTACCGCCCCCAGAGAAACATGCTTTCTATTGGTCGTGACATTTACTGTGTGGACGGACTCTGTTTCTGTTGCTGGTTATTGTGTTTCTAATTTATCGCTATTATAACAACACTTGAAAAAGCACCTGTTTATACAGTTTTCCACCCATCTCTTGATTATTTCTTTGGATAAGTTCTGCAGTTGAAATTAATTGTTTTTTTTTTTTTTTTTTTTTTTTTGCGGTACGCGGGCCTCTCACTACTGTGGCCTCTCCCGTTGCGGAGCACAGGCTCCGGACGCGCAGGCTCAGCGGCCATGGCTCACGGGCCCAGCCGCTCACCGGCATGTGGGATCTTCCCGGACCGGGGCACGAACCCGCGTCCCCTGCATCGGCAGGCGGACTCTCAACCACTGCGCCACCAGGGAAGCCCTGAAATTAATTCTGATTGTATAATTCCTTAGAGTTAACTTAAAAAATATTAGAAAGATAATTATGAGTTGGGAAATTAGATCTTATGCATTATACTGCTGAAAGATCACCATTTGTACTACAAGGACTAATCCATGAGTTTTGTTTGTTTTCTATAATAACCATTTAATTCTGTTTAATCACAATCAAATGTATAAAGGAAATTTAAATAATGTGTTTTTAATTTGTATTTTTTGATCAAGAGCTTAACTTTCTTCTACCTTTCTTACCTATTTGTGTCATCCACTGTCAATTCCTTGTGACCCTGAGTACCTATTTTCCTATGAGAGTCTTCATCTATTTCTTATTTATAAGATTTCTAAGAGTGTTTTAGATTGATGAGACCATCAGTTTTATCAAATACTGCTAATGGCTTCCCCAATTTCCTGTTTGAAACTGTAACTGGTTTTTTTTTTTTTGGTACTGCGTTTTTTTAGGGCTTCTGTAAATAGGAGTATGTATGAAACTTTTCTCTTTACAACTTCCTCCTTTGGTAATCTGCTTGGTGCTTCTCAACCAACAATATAAATATCCATATATATATATTCAGTAGAGAATATGACATTTAAATCTTTAACAAATTGGGAATTTATTTTGGTACTTGTATCAGATACAGATTTCTTTTTTCAAAGAACTAACCAAATGTCTGAGAATTATTCACGAATAGATTGTCCCTATGGATTACAAATCACACAGATGAAACTTCTCATATACTTGGATTCTGGAGTTTCTTCTGGCTGGGAGGCCTTTTTTTTTTTTCCTCCACCGATGTTTTTATTTTTTAAATAGTACCTATTTTTAACTATGTAATTCTATAATACATTTTAGGAGATAATAATTCAAAGCTCCAGTGATTCTCCCACCATAACTTCAGAAACCTTTTACTACCCTTTGAAACATTTATTGCAATTTACCACAATCAAAATACTACACTTGTAATCAAAATAATTTTGGGAAATTCAATTTATATAGTATTAACTCTTCTCATCTAAAAACACCTCTCAGTATTATAAAGCCTTCTTTGATTTCCTTAGTAATATTTTATAATTACCCTGTATTACAAAATGTTATGGTAGGATTTTAGATATTTCTGTTGTTAAAAAAAATCCCCACGATATTTATAAATACTGGTCTCTTAAGTACTTTTTCTTGGTAAAAAGTGAAACCTTGATTTTTACTGCTGACTTCGGGTTTCCTGTTTGGCACGTAGAAGCTCAGTCCTAACAAACGTAAAGAGCTGCAAAAAACTAAAAAATCAACAACTCTTTTTAGATCCATCAGAGAAGTGAGGGTACAGGGCAAACCACTGCCCCCAAACCAGAGAGGCAGACAGGTGAATACGAGAATCACAACTTACTGGAGAAGAAATCCGGGAGCAGAAACCTCCATAGTTTCAGGAAACCCTGAACTGTAATTGACAAACCGCAGGAAGCTCAGGGTGGCAAGTCTGAGAATTAAAACCTCCAGGGAGCCGGGGAGCCCTCACACTTTTGCTGAGTTAAGTTCTCACAGTGAACATCAGAGAAGAACCCTCTTTGGCTTTTGCCAAGGGGAAGAGGAAAGGTACCATTTTGAAATGTACTAGAGCATTCTACTCTTAACAAGACCTACCCTTAGGAGAAACTTTTTTTTTTTTGGCCATGCCGTGGGGCTTGTGGGATCTTAGTTCCTCAACCAGGGATTGAACCCGGTTCAACCCCATCTCCCTGTTCATCCTAATCACAGGGCACCAGAATGCTTCCCCGGCTCCCACACCTGACTACTACATCACTAACGGCCTACTTACCTCAGTTCCCTTTACCCAGTACACATTGTGTCCACCTTTTGATAAAACCTGCAAGGCATACTAAAAGGCAAAAACACAGTCTGGAGAAACTGAACAAGCATGAGAACCAGAGTCAGATGTGTCAAGAATGTCAGAGTTATCAGGCTAGGAATTTTTAAAAATACGATTAACATGCTAAGGGCTTTCATGGAAAAAGTAGGCAGCACACAAGAGCAGAAGGATCATGTAAGTAGAGACATGGAAATTCTAAGAAGGAATAAAAAAAGAAACCCTGCACCTGCCCACCTGCCCCAGGTACCAGCAGGTTCCGTCTTATGGAACCCACCTTGACTTGGTTTTCCTGGATCTAAAGTTCTCTGGGTCTAAAGACAAATGTCGTATATTAACACATATATGTGGAATCTAAAAAAATGATACAGATGATCTTATTTGCAAAGCAGAAATAGAGACACTGATGCAGAGAACAAGAGTTCTGATAACAAGGGGGAGGGGAGAGTGGGATGAACTGGGAGATGGGGATTGACATATATACACTATTGATACTATGTATAAAATAGAAAATGAATGAAAACCTACTGTAAAGCACAGGGAACTCTACTCAATACTCTGCAGTGACCTAAATGGGAAGGAAATCCAAAAAAGCTATATGTATCTATGTATATGTGTAGCTGATTTGCTTTGCTGTACGGTAGAAACTAACACAACACTGTAAAGCAACTACACTCCAATAAAAATTTAAAAAACAAAAAACAAAGCTCTCTGGGTCTAAAGGTCTGGCGAGCTCTGCTTGGGCCTCGCTGTGCGTAAACACAGGGAAACCAGACTGCCACCTTGGT
This sequence comes from Phocoena sinus, assembly GCF_008692025.1. Classification (NCBI taxonomy): domain Eukaryota; kingdom Metazoa; phylum Chordata; class Mammalia; order Artiodactyla; family Phocoenidae; genus Phocoena; species Phocoena sinus. The sequence goes on from NC_045782.1 coordinate 4,698,689, forward strand.
CACCTTCAGCCCACAAACTTTCCTTTTGCTGGGCTGCCACAGTGTAGGAGATCCAGCTGAGAGAATACAAAGCCATGAAGCTAGAAGGGGAAATGACCCAATTAGGGCAACCCAGAAAGGGAAGGGAGGAGGACCACAGTGGATGTTTAGAACAGCTGGCAGCCAATGAAGTAGAAATAAAAGAGTCGTCAGAAGAGAACTTTAGAGAAAACATCAGTGCCTGCTCTCAAGGGGATCTGCTCCGCACACAAAGCTGCCGAGAGCACAATGCGTGCTTTTATCCACTGGATGTGATCATCCTACAGTACATATGATGAAACAGAGGCCACAGACCAGACAAGAGAGCTATGAAAGAGACTGCGAGTTATTTTACTGAATATTATAATCGCTGTGAAGTCACTAGAAGAGACACTGCACAGTATTATCCCAGGAACAGACAAGCAGATGAATGGAATACAGAGCCCAGAAATAAATCTGAGGAATCAGATGATGGGATTTCACTTCAGGGGGAGGTGGCTTATCGAATAAATGAATTACCTCTTCGTATGGGGGGAAAACACCCAAATCTCTCCTGCACACCACATACAAAAATAAATTTCAGGTATATTAACATGCACAAAATAGGTGTATAAGATGCATTAAAGACATTAAAACAAAACTAAAGAAGAAAACTTTCTTAACCTTGAGGTGGAAGGTGCCTGATGGACCACCTGGGGTCTTCTCCCATACAAAGGAAATACAGGTATGTGATCAAGTTCTTAATGGCAGACATCACTATAAACAAAAATCAAAAGACAACGGCAGACTGGAAAAAGGATCTGCAGCACAGCAGACAGAAGAAAGTTTAATATCTCTAATTATACAGAGAACTTACACAAATTGCCATTAAAAACAACAGAAATACTGGTCCGACTGCCAATACAAATAGACAATTTGACAAACTAAGAAGGTCTAGAAATACAGGAAGAATGCCCAATAAATACACAAAGATATACTTAGGACCACTAACATCCTGGGAAATTAAAATTACAATAACATAGGGATAGCTTTTTTTCCCTCACTGAACGGGCAAAAACTGAAAACAGGAAAAACATACACTACAGAGAAAGATAAAGTGAAATGTCCAATTCTGTATATTAGTGGTGGGAGTATAAATTGCAGTTTCCTTTTTTTTTTTTTGCGGTACGCGGGCCTCTCACTGTTGTGGCCTCTCCCGTTGCGGAGCACAGGCTCCGGACGCATAGGCTCAGTGGCCATGGCTCACGGGCCCAGCCGCTCCGCGGCATGTGGGATCTTCCCGGACCGGGGCACGAACCTGTGTCCCCTGCATCGGCAGGCGGACTCTCAACCACTGCGCCACCAGGGAAGCCCCAGTTTCCTTTTAAGAGAGGTAAACTGGAGCTTTCCTGGTGGCGCAGTGGTTAAGAATCCGCCTGCCGATGCAGCGGACACAGGTTCAAGCCCTGGTCCGGGAAGATCCCACATGCCACGGAGCAACTAAGCCCATGTGCCACAACTACCCAGCCTGTCCTCTAGAGCCCGCAAGCCACAGCTACTTAAGCCTTCATGCCCAGAGCCCGTGCTCCGCAACAAGAGAAGCCACAGCAATGAGAAGCCCGCACACTGCAACAAAGAGTAGCCCCCACTCGCTGCAACTAGAGAAAGCCTGCGCGCAGCAACGAAGACCCAACGCAGCCAGAAATAAATAAATAAAATAAATTTTTAAAAAAAGAGAGAGAAAAGTAAACTGTCAATATCTATTAAAACTTAACTAGTATACGTAGTCTTCTACCTAAAAATATCACTTTTGGGGATCTATCCTATAGGGGAAAAAAGTTACCAGTGTATAAGAATATACATAAAACGATGTTGATTATACCGTTTTTGTTGATGCCAAAATACTAAGAAACAAAACACATTAGTTTGAATATCTATCACTAGGAAAAATAGCTAAATATATCACGGTAGATACCTCCTTACTAAGGCATATCGTGCACCATAGTAAGAAGACTAAGTTGGATCTACAGCTACTAACCTGGAGAAACGTCCAGGATGTACTATTAACTGAGAAAAGTGATAGACCAATAGAAACAACATGACTGTTTCATAAACACACACATACACACAAACACAAAATAAGTACCTAGAAAAATGCTATATATGAGGGCATATTTGTATGATTATAAAAAAGAAAAAAGGGCGGGAGGCTGTGTAACAGGTCCTAACACTTACTTCCTTATCCGTATAACTTTTATGGCCACTTGGCACATCACAGGGCACATTGTCCACAACAAATCTTAATAAATATTGTTGAGAAAGGCAAACTGGTCACCTCCTTTGCAAACAGAGGGGTTGGTTGGTTGCTGGGTAGGAAGGGAAAGAATTATTGGTGTTTTCTTAATATATTTTCAAATTTTTTCCACTGGTTTTGGTGAACATGCAATACTTTTGTAATCTCTGAAAAGGAATTTTAATATATTTTTTGGTAAAAACAGCCTATGTAAGAAGCTACCCAAGACTGAGTGAAGCTATTAAACTTTTACTCTAATGCGTTTGGATGTTTGCATTCAGCAGCTCCCCTCACCACTTTTTTTTTTTTTTTTTCCTTCATTCCTGGCCACTCCGTGAGGCTTGTGGGATCCCAGTTCCCCAACCAGGGAGTGAACCCAGGCCACAGCAGTGAAAGCCTGGAATCCTAACCATTAGGTTACCAGGGAACTCGCCAGCAGCCCCTCTTAACATCACCCTGCTGTGTCTGGTGAGGAAGGAATTTTGTAAGAAACAAGATTTAACTGAAGGACATGAACCCATGGTAAATGGGTAGAGAAGACACAGAGTAAAAGGGAAATCAACATGAAAGAAGAGTGATTCTTCACGAATAGCACCAGCTAGATCTTTGCCATAGACACAGGAATTCAAATGAGAAACCAGCTCTACTCACAACGAGTCTTGGGTCTGAAGTATTGGTCTAACTTTGCTTGGCTCCATAGAACTGGAGGCTGAGAGATAACAAATCCTTTCGAGATATTTTTGATGTTTCTAACTCCAGAGAGAAATTCTATCTGACCGTGAATGTCACCTGAATGCAATGTCTGAATCACCTGTACAGGGTGGTCATAACAGCAGAAGCTGACGGACAAGGTAAGATTCAATAAAGCCACAAAGAACAAAGATGTATGCATGCAAAGTAGTTGCTCTCCTGTAAAACTGTATGTTAGGAAGACAACAGATACCAGCATAATTCTGGAAATGTGGTATTTTTGTTCCTTAGATCCAAACCCAAACTAGCATATCTGCATGTATACAGATGTACATATGCACAGAGCATCAAGAATGGGTATTGCTGACAAAGCCCCATAAAACGTTTGTGGGGAACGTAGATGAGAAACATTTGAACATGGGTGATGGGTGATGAGGGGCACCTATCACTCCCGAGGGCAGAGGCACACTTTGTAGAACGAGGTCCTCCTCTCCTGACAAATGGAAGGTTTTCTTTGCTGCAAGTGTCTCCTTGGCTAGCATTTCAACTTCATAGATACATGTATGTCTCCTGCGAAGCAAAGGACTGATAAAGTGACTCAGGAAACAGTAAAAGGCAAACAAGAAAATAATGTAATATCAACAGGGAGTCAAGGCTCATCTACTGTCTAAACTCTCAACTGTTCTGGGTGGCCTAGAATCTATGATTTGGGGCTCAGATGACTTACAAAATCTTCGTGGAGAAACCGAGGCCACTTCCTCCTGGCCTACCATGCAGGAATATCAGTGATCACCCATTGCTGTCCCCCTGCAACCAGGTCACCATGAAAGCCCCAACTCTTAGGGCTCATGCAGCTCAAGCTGATTCAACCAGAGGCTCACTGTTAGGGTTTTCATAGACCTCCAGCCAACAGAAAGGGACTCCCTTAGGGCTTCCCCATCTTTCTCAGTGGAGGGGAGCAAAGAGCTGGGTACCCTGCAAATCTCCACTCTGTTGGCAGACTCCTCCATCTCCTCCCTGAGGGCATCCGCTTTGGCACCTGCAGGCTGTAAGCTGCTGGACAAACCCGAAGACTTGGAAGTCTGCTGCCACCTGATGGGAAAGAGGAGACAAAGAGGAGAGGTGTGAGACAGGTAGAGCAAGCCCTGGGGACACTGTGGGAAGCAGAGAAATAGCTGGTCATGAGTATCACCCAGGGAACGACACAGCCTCATTCCAAAGGAGAGATAATGAAAAGGTACCCAGTACCAGACCAGGAGAAAGGGGGCTCCAATGTCCAAGCGGCAGGACTGAAGGAGGCTGAGGATAGCGGCCACTTCAGACAGAGCAAGGATTCCCCAATTTGCCATCATCCTCCCTACTGTCTTCTGAACACTCAGGCCAAACGACTTCACCACCGCTTCCCCTGAAGCACGGTCCATGCCATTCCTATTAGCTTCCTGCCTATCCTGAGGGCTGTGAGTTTCGAAACATTCACCTACTTGGCTGAAGCCAATCATGGGTGCTGAGTGAGAGGACAAGTGGGTAAGATTAAAACAAATGTGAAAGCAAAAGTCTCCACTGGTAAGCACTAAGCAACCTCTGATCAACACTGCAACACCTCATTTATACTTTCTTAAACATTTCTCTCTCTGCAGAGAATACTGGCCTTCTGAGGGAGCCCCTTGGGAAACTTTAATGGGGAAGCACAAATATTTCTGGTTGCTAAGTCATTATCAAGGAATTACCGAAAGCAGGCCCTGAAAGAAGGTTCTAATTATGCTAAGATGCTAGTAGCTATAGCAGGGAACAGCAGCGGGCCTCTCCCCCTGAGGTTGTAAACTCTACAGCCTACAGGGCCCAGCAAGTAGGAAAAATAAGTCAAATGGGTCATTATCTTCAAATCTCGCCCACCCAATCCTTTATTTCCTACTTGTGACAGGGACATGAGATATAAAGCTGTTTCTCGGCTCTAAGAAAAACAATCGCGTAATCAGGATGACAAAGGCTGCCAATGCCTGGCTGCGGTCTTGGGAAGTCAGGAGGAACAGGGAGGAGACGGGGACCGGGTGGGGGTTCACTGGAGGGTGATCAGGGCTGATGGGGCCCAGGCAGGAGGAGTGTGGCCCACAGGTTGCTGGATGTTTCAACTGACAAGCTGCGAACTGTCAAGCGAACTCATCAGATGAAACGTGACAACAGATTACATAGCATCCCCTGGAACCATGCAGGCCAACCGCGTACGGACCAAACCAAAGAGGCCTGCGGGTTCCATCTGGCTCTTGGACTGTCCATCCAATGTAGACGCAAAAAGTGCAATTTTACCCTCATTTTGAGAATCAAGAATTGAATCACTAAGTGTCTTCTCTGTACAATTCTTCTTTCCTCTTGTGTTATGTGCAGGAAAAAATTAGAGAGTGGGGCATTATAATACCAAAAAAGGGGACATTAGTTCTCTTTGCTATTAGCAAAAAGTAGCAAAATGAAGGATTCTCTGTCACTTAAAACGCACACCCATGTGAAAATTACTTGAAAAGGCTTTAGGACATCAAGCTGGCTTGAAGCTCCAGAGAGGGACACATGCATCCTGAGAAAGATTCCTCATCCAAGTTAGAAAGGATATATTCTATATTCCAAAATGTTAAAAAAAAAAAAAAAATCTAAGCTAACAGATAAGGATTAGTAAAAATTCCTGGGCAATTCTTTCTTATAACGGTTTGCCCTACGGAAATATTTAACTAATACCTCCCAGGCTTAGTCAAATAAAAGATGAAATGTCATGGCTGTAATTTAGATCTCAGATAACGAACACACTTCCATGGTTGATTATGGTAGATCATGGAGCTACAACCACCATCCCATTCATGCTACCTGAAGGGAAAAACACTAACCAATATATAAGTGTAAAAAATAAACAAAGTGGCCACAAACACTAAGCTGATTTTTAGGGTTTTATAGATCTGGATTAGATTTGTTTTTTTTTTAAAATCCAAATTACACTTAATATATGTATATTAAAATGAAGACATTCTCCAAAGTTATCTCTTTCTTTTCTTCCCTATTCCCCTTTATTCCCCCCCACCCCCAATTCTGTCCTGGTAGTTTAAAAACATACACCTTTCCCCTCCATTTATAAGGCATTTTACTTGTAATGGATAAGTAATCTACTTTGATATTATACAATAGTGATAAAATGCCCCCCAAATGGTCCCTTTGTGGAGACTGAATAGCAAAATATCAAGGGAAACTTGGAAACATTTGTACAGGTAGCAACTAATTGGGAAAAGCTCCACTAATCATGAATTTCGAAAAACAATAAACGCTGGAGAGGGTGTGGAGACAAGGGAACCCTTGCACGCTATTGGTGGGAATGTAAATTGGCATAACCGGTATGGAGGTTCCTTAAAAAACTAAAAATAGAGCTACCATATGATCCAGCGATCCCACTTCTGGGCATATACCCAGAGAAAACCATAATCTGAAAGGACACATGCACCCCAGTGTTCACTGCAGCACTATTTACAATAGCCAAGACATGGAAGCAACCTAAATGTCCATCGACAGAGGAATGGATAAAGCAGATGTGGTACATGTATACAATGGAATATTACTCAGCCCTAAAAAGAGAATGAAATAATGCCATTTGCAGCAACATGGATGGACCTAGAGATTATCCTACTAAGTGAAGTAAGTCAGACAGAGAAAGACAGATATCATGTGATATCACTCATATGTGGAATCTAATTTTTAAAAAAGATACAAATGAACTTATTTACAAAAAGGAAACAGACTTACAGGTATCAAAAACAAATTTATGGTTATCAAATGGGAAACATGGTGGGGAGGGATAAATCAGGAGCTTGGGATGAACATACACACACTACTATATATAAGATACATAACCAACAAGGACCTACTGTATAGCACAGGGAACTCTACTCAATATTCTGTGATAACCTATCTGAAAAAAGAATCTAAAAAACAATGAATATATGTGTATGTATAACTGAATCACTTTGCTGTACACCTGAAACTAACACAACATTGTAAATCAAGTATACTCCAATAAAATTAAAACATTTTTAAAAATCATGAATTTCGAGGAAGGATGATCTTCTCATTCAGAGGCTCTTATAAGTAAACTCAACAATTGTTCTGCTCTGTTAAGAGAAGAAATAAGGCTTCTTGTCCAAGGAGATTTTGAGCTTTGAAGTTTGAAGAGAAGAAAGTTCATTTCTTCCCACTAAGGTAGCTGAGGCGACCCCATCATTCTCTGGGAGAGATGCCATCAGTCTACGATTTGGGGATGGTGAAGACAGAATACAAGCTTTAAGGAAAGGCTAATGGAAAGAAAAAGGCCAGAAATAAGGGTAAGATGTTTCACAGACCAGGAGAAGGGTATAGAAGGCAAACTCAAGATCAGTTCAGGGTGACAGGGAGTCCAGAAGAAGTTTTGGAAGGAAACAGGAAAGCTGCTTTAGTGGGACATTTAGTGTTTCACCTGCCCAGTCTTCTCCGCTCCTCTGCCTTGGGCATCCTCCACTTTTTGGGGTTCAGAAGGAGGATGCTACAAGAAATAGACCCTAATGTATGCAGACTGACCAAATGGGGAAGTGGGGTGGGGTAGAGGTAGGGGCAGTGAGAACCCAACTGCTCCTCCAAGAGTAGCTGGTGACGTTTGCATTTCAGTAGCACAGGTCTTACTGCTCCATCTTGGGAAACAGTGGCTCAGGGGAAGGGTTAGAGGAAAAGGCAAGAAGTTGGGGTGAGTTGGCTTCAGAAACAACCAAAGTTGTCAAGGGTCTAAGTTAAAGGTTAGAAGCATAAAAATTTGGAGGGGGTAGTAGATTATTTCCTTACCAAATCCCAATACACAAGAGAGGATGAGCTGAAGACATGAAGAAGTTTGTTAAATCGTGGAAGAGAGGTCCCTGACGACACTCCTCTGTGGTTTCAGAATCTACATACCACTTGGTGTCACCATTAAAAACATAAGACAAAACTAGGTTGACCGTGGCTGTCACCAGGGAGAAACTCTCTCTCCCCTAAGGGGGGTTGAATGAAAATAGGTTAAGTGGACAAGGCAATGACAAGCTTTGATGCTAACATCCAGCCCTCTGAGCGGAAGCTCCGGGCTGGGAATGAAGGTGTCCCTTAGAGAAGCAGAGAAGAGATCTCAGAGCTAAAACCCAGGTCCTCGCAGAAGGAAATGACTCTGCAAACCCAGGAGCCCGGTGTCCACCGTCACCCGAACGGTGGAACAAGCAGCACACCCACCATCATCTTACGTGACTCCGGGATGTGGGACTTGAACACTGCGGCTACAGGACGCATTTTACGTGGCTCACGGACACTAGGAAGTCGTACCATACCATTATGCCTGATGCAACCTTCTCTCTGTTCCTCCAAGGGCCCTAGGGGGAGGGCCTCAGATCTGGGTCAGAGTAACTTCAACCACTTTCTAATTCCTCCTCTTCCCTTTTCAGCAACTGGAGACTTCAGGATCACAGCCTTCCACAGGCAACAGGACCTAAAATTTAACAGCACGGGTACTACTTTCATCCTGTCCACTTGTACATTTACCTGATACTTGTAGCTAAGGGCACTGCCTTTCACTTGATGGTAGTGCTGTTAAGATTTCTCTTTTAAATAGACTCATTTTGAAAAAAATGTATCGATATTTCACAAGGTATGTTGGCACAGGTGTCGAAGATCATTCAGGTGGACTGAAGTTTGGGAAATAATACGTGAATTAAAGAAACGCTGATGGATACACACTACGATATATATGGTTGATAGACAACATGGACCTACTGTAGAGCACAGGGAACTATGTTCAGTATCTTGTAATAAACTATAATAGAAAAGAATCTGAAAACAATAGATAGATATAAATGTATAATTGAATTACTTTGCTGTACACCCAAAACACTATAAGTCAACTATACTGCAATGAAAAAAGAAGAAGAAGAAAGAAACTCTGTTTCTCTGCTAATCTAGCCTGATTTATTTCTGGTCTTGGGGGACTGTGCTATACTTTCTGTTGATCCAAATGCAGAATTCTGGTGCCTCAACTAGTTATAGTAGCAGCTTCCTTTTGGAAAGCTCTTGGGAAGTGCTGTGACAAACAGGATCCCATCTGACACTCCAAACAACCTCCCAGGTCGGCCCACAAATACTGCAAATGTTGCTACTGTCTGTGCACAGGTGAGGAGACTACTCTTCTGGAAGGTTCAGTGACTTGACCAAGGTCGCAGGTCTAGAGAACAGGCAACCTGCATCTTGGACCTCATCATTCACTCCTGGTTTGGGACTCATTATCCTATAGCTCCCAGCCAAAGTATTTCCAGTTTTGTCTTTGTTTCTTTTTCTCAAGAAAATTAAAATAAGATGCAGAGATTCTTAAACTTGACCTACAAAGGACCAAAGGTGGAACCAAAATGTTCCTTCCGTATTATTATTCACGAGTCTGCACTGTTTCAACGTGCACACACATGCCACTCTAAGAAATAAAAAGGCATTTACACACAACCGTGACTTATGACGGCCACAGTCAAAGCCACTGCAGGTATATGGCATGCCCCTGCTGGAACGGGAATCTCCCGGTAGATTCTGGAGGAGGGAGCAGGGGAAGGGCAGCACTGTTGGAACTGCACTTCTCCCATGATGGTCTCAGGGTCACAGAATGGCTGCAGAAGACACAGTCACACCATTGACCGCAGGACCAGGTCCCCAGAATCAGAAATACTCCTCTCATGGTAAACAGGACGACACATCACGCTACCTGCCTCTCTGATCTCTGCCCCTACCACTCCCCACTTTGTCCCTTCCACCCCCGCCACACTGGTCTTCATTCTGTGTCCTGAATACGTCAACCTCATTCCCATCGCAGGACCTTTGCATCTGCTGTTCCTGCTGTCATGGGCAGTTCTGCACCAGATCTTTGCACGGTTGCCTCCTTCTTATGAGATCAAGTGTCATCTCCTCAAAGAAGCCTTCTCTCCTTCACCCTATCTAATGCTGCAGCCCGCTTCTCCACATCTCCTGCCAAAATTACACTGTGCTCTCTTCTTGATAGGGCTTACGGCTTCTGAAACAGCCTCACGTGGGTGTTCTCTTGCCTAGATCTAACTCCCAGACCAGGCTGGAGCCTCCATGAGAGCATGGTCCCGGGACCTCCAGCGCCTGACACACGGTGGGTGCAAGAAACACTCGATGAATGAAAACGCTCACACACAAAACCCTACCCCTCAGACGTGATCACAGCTCCTTCAAAGCAGCAGAAATGAAAGTAAAGAAATCCCAGCACACCTCGTTCGTGAAGAGTCCATGTCCAGCACCAGCTTTGCTAGATGTTTCCTCTGTTTCTGGATATTTGGGATTTCCACCTGTGGGTACAGGAGAAAACAAACACAGTTGATTTGAAGCCCAAGACAGATTCTTTTTAAATGTTTTTAAATTGAAGTATCATTGATTTAAAATGTTTCAGGCGTACAGCAAATTGATTCGGTTATACATATACGTCTATTCTTTTTCAGGTTCTTTTCCATTATAGGTTATTACAAGATACGCAATGGGCCTTCTTGGTTACCTATTTTATATATGGTAGCATGTACCTGCTAATTCCCAACTCCTAATTTATCCCTCCCTTCCCTTTCCCCTTTGGTAAACCATAAGTTTGTTTTCTATGTCTGCGAGAAAAGACAGATTCTTAAAGAATTAATGATATCTTCCCAGCAAGTTTGCTCGAGGTCTCCCCATCCTCATTTTCAGAGGAAATTCTTGGTTCCCTTTCCTGAGCTAAACTCTGCTCTTTCTTCACTGGAATCTGTCAGGTCCTGAGCCAAGCCACACCATCTCAGAGGCCCTGGGTCGCCTGGCTCGCTTCTGCCCGCCTCATCCCCGCTCTCTCCCAGCCGGCAAAAACATCTCTCTGCTTGTGTAAGGGCCAGACATGGGAAGAAAGGCAGGTAGATCTGACACACAGACCTAATTCAACACAGACAGCTGGAGGAGGACACCTGGCCTCAGGAGGCCTGAGATGCTATGGGAAATGCAATTAGGATATATTCCTATAGAAGGGAGGTTTTTTCCCCAAAGTAAATAATGAAGAAACATCGCCACGGCTTCACTGAGTGATAAGTTCTCCTACGGTGGCTGTGTGTGGATGCTCTTTTATTTCTAAAGGTGACTTAAGAGAGTATTCCAGGGCAGAATGTTGCTTGCAGGCCCAGCAAAAGTGGGGCAGGATGTGAGAATTTAAAAGGAAAAAATGCGAGGATGGTCCAGTGTTGTACGAGGTGCTCTGTACTCACTCTTCCAGGCATAGATGAGTAGGGCACTGACTTCCGGTAGGAAGACAGACAACTGTCCCCAGGCACCGGGGTCATTGCGGAGCCCAGGTGCAAAGCGAGTCTCAGCACCCAGCTCAGACCTGCCCCCTTGAGTTCGCTTGTGGCTTTGGCTGGGACCCCAGAGCACCTTTCTAAAGAGTAAGAGGGCCTCTCAGGAATGGTCTAGGCTGTACCAGGATGGCATCTAAGAAGTCGAGGGCTGGTCCATATCAAAGCACCATATCTAGAACATTCTCCTTGAATACTTCTAAGCACTTCGGTAATTACTTACCCATTCATCTGTCCCAGAAATTGCACCAGGGGATGGGGAGGTGCTGGGAGTGGTCTAGAAAGGAAACCAGACACGGTCTAGGGCAAGGCTGCCCGATACGGTAGCCTTGAGCCACCTGTGGCTACGCCATTTCAAATACAAGGGAACGCGGACTTCCCTGGTAGTCCCGTGGTTAAGACTCCACGCCTCCACTGCAGGGGGCGCAGGTTCAATCCCCGGTCGGGGAACCAAGATCCCCCATGCCGCTGGGCGCGGCCAAAAATAAATACATAAATAAATTCGAGAACAAAAATTAAACAGAATTAAAAATTTAGTTCCTTCGTTGCACTAAACACATTTCAAGAGCTCTGTAGTCACAGGTGGTTAGTGGCCACCAAACAGTGCAGACGTGGAACATCTCCATCCCTACGGCACCGTGGAGGCTGGTACAATCAATTAAAGGGAACTGGGAGTAGGTCCAGGCTTCAGGACAAATAACATCCCCCAGTGATTTTCCTTCTTGATAAAATTTCACTTGGTTGAAGCTGGCAAAACTGTCACATAGGCATTAAGGCTTCATTTTAAGAAAAATTTTCTTTAATGTCCTTTAAAGTAGAAAGAGAAGGGCCCTATGTAAACAGAAACAGTGAGGGGGCCTTAGAGAGTCTCTTGGACACGGGTCCCCAGCCCTTGTGAGTAGGGGCTGCTGTTCATTTGTTTTTTAAGTTTTTAATTGAAGTATAGTTGATTTACAGTGTTGTGTGAATTTCTGCTGTACAGCAAAGTGATTCAGTTATACATATATATATATACATTCTTTTTTTAATATTCTTTTCCAGTATGGTTTATCACAGGATATTGAATATAGTTCTCTGTGCTGTACAGTAGGACCTCGTTGTTTACCCATTCTATCTATAATAGCTTGCATCTGCTAATCCCAACTTCCCAATCCATCCCTTCCCCTCCCCCTTGGCAACCACAAGTCGGTTCTCTATGTCTGTGAGTCTGTTTCTGTTTCGTAGCTATGTTCCTTTGTGTCCTATTTTAGATTCCACTGCTCATTTCACCGAAGACTTGAGATGGGTGGAGGCCAGGGGTGGAGATGGGGCGGAGACCCTGCGGGGGACGCGGTGATGCCGCCAGCCTTGCAGCTTCACCCATGGGGATGCCAGCAGAGGAGGGGGTGGGTGGGAGAAGGGGGGAGCCCGCAGCTCAAAGGGCTAGCAGGCTGGGGAACCCCAGGCAGTCGGGTAGGAATGATCCCCAGTGAAACACTGTGCCCCAGAGTGGGGTGAGGGGTAGAAATAGGCCGGAGCAGAAGGACCCCAGAGCCCGCCACTCCGCCCTCCCCGCTCACGCGGGCCCAGCCTCACTCCTGCTTCTGACCTCGGCCAGCAGGAACAGGGGCTCGATCACGTCTCTCTCGACTTGCAATTCGAAATGAATCAGCCCCTGCGCCAGCTTGTCCTCCGCCTCGCCACAGAGTTTCAGCATCTTCCTGCGACAGAAGGGAAGAAAAACCATCCTGAGTGCCCTGTAGAGGAAGATGTGACCCATCACCCCCCGTCCAGGTGAGCACTCACGAGATGGCGTTAATAAAGTAGCTGACGGCTGCGCCAACTTGCTGCACGTGGTCATTTCCGACACTGCCTACTTTCTAAAGGATGCTGAGTACCTACTGTGTGCCTGGGCTGAAAGGGGATTTGTGGGGAAAGTAAGAGAGATGTGGAGAGAACAGAGTCACACATGCCAAATCCACAGGCCTGGAAAGGGCCAGATGCTTCTCCCTCCTGAGACCACTGGAGAAAACAGCTGAAGTCAGTGTGCCAACAAACCAACATACCTTCAAACACATACAAAAACCTCAATGTCAGTAGGCTCTAACGGAAAGAAAACTCCTTCTCCCAAGCCACGAAAACTTATTTAATATAGGAGGAGCGGACGATTTTCCAGTGAAAAAATGGAAGGGAAAACCATGTAGAAGTTTATTAATAATGAGCGAATTACATAAGACCTGAATGAGTAGAAAGTTATGCCGTATTCCTAGACAGGAGAATACAATATTTCTAAGATGTTCATTTCCCCTGAAGGGCATACAAGCAGCCCTCCCTTTTCATGGTACCATGTTACCTGAAACTCATGTAAAAAGTTTTTACAAATTAACAAAAGTATGGAAAGAGGTAGTACTATTCTAAAGTTAGTATGTACTTTTCCTGTCCGTATATATTTTTTAATTAATTAATTAATTTTTATTTTTGGCTGAGTTGGGTCTTCGTTGCTGCGCGTGGGCTTTCTCTAGTTGCGGTGAGCGGGGGCTACTCTTCGTTGTGGTGCGCGGGTTTCTCATTGCAGTGGCTTCTCTTGTTGCGGAGCACGGGTTCTAGGCACGTGGGCTTCAGTAGTTGTGGCACGTGGGCTCAGAAGTTGTGGCTCACAGGCTCTAGAGCGCAGGCTCAGTAGTTGTGGCGCATGGGTTTAGCTGCTCCGCGGCATGTGGGATCTTCCAGGACCACGGCTCAATCCCGTGTCCCCTGCATTGGCAGGTGGATTCTTAACCACTGTGCCACCAGGGAAGTCCCCCTGTCCATACTTTTACACTTTTATTATATATGTATGTGTTCACATGCACTACATGATACAGCTGCTTCAGTCAGCTCAATTGCTTGCTTTTTACATTCATCATTGGGTTTCATCTAATTCTGCATGTATATCAAGATGGATAAGCCCCAAACATAATGATGAATGTAAAAGGCAAGTACCAGAAGAATAGGTTCAGTGTCAAACCATGGATGTAAACGGTTTTTTTTTTTTTGTTTTTTTTTTTTTTTTGTGGTACATGGGCCTCTCACTGCTGTGTTCTCTCCCGTCGCAGAGCACAGGCTCCGGACGCGCAGGCTCAGTGGCCGTGGCTCACGGGCCCAGCCACTCCTCGGCATGTGGGATCTTCCCGGACCGGGGCACGAACCCGTGTCCCCCGCATCGGCAGGCGGACTCTCAACCACTGCACCACCAGGGAAGCCCGTAAACGTTTTTAACTGGGTCACTGAGGGTCCCTCGTCCACGAAGTGTCTATTCGTATTTCTTGGTGATTTTTGTATTACAATCTTTTTATTTGTAGGAGTTCTTTATATACTTACAGGTACGTGTGTGGGTGTAGAGTATATTTAAATTCTTTTGCAGATCTGCTGCACATGTCAGCTCCCAGGTTGTGGGTTTCTCTCTGTATCTTTTTAATGGTGTCTTTTCTCTGATTTTTCTGGTTCTTAGCTCCCTATGTCAACTGCTGCTTCTTTTTAGAACTGTGAACTGACTCTCAACCGTGGGAAATGAGAATTAGCTCTATTTGCATTTCCCCTTCCTCCATTTATTTCTATCAGTTGATATTTAGTCTTTACACCACCTTTTGACTCCATCTGCTATTCGGAGCAAAGCTGGGTTATGCACTATGATTACTGGTCCTTCCTGCACATTTATTTGTTCTCTTGGGAGTTGATAATTGCCTTATTTCAGCTTGTTTAGTTTTCTGTGTACCTGACTGCACCCCAAATCCTCTGCCACTCTTCTTGTCTCTTAAGCTACTGAACCACCCCGATGTGAATTCATATTTCATCTTCTTGAAGCAGTCTCTCCCAGACCCGTGTCCATCTGCACTGAGTTTTCCTTCTCTCTCCAGGCACGGCGGTCTTCCTGAAATCCCCCTTCACCATTTGCTGGATTCTCTCTCTCCCTGTCCTGGGCTGGAGATCCTGTTTCCTACTCCCCTACCCCTGCGTGTCTCGGTCACTGCCTCACTGTGGGCCCACCACGCTTCGGCTTTCTGAGAAAGTGTGTGGGAAGTCCATTTTCTGAGACCCTGCGTGTCACAACTTCTCTTTACCCTCAGGCTAGATGAAAGTTAGACAGGAGACTATATTCTATGCTTCATATTCTCCCAGAATTTTGAAGGCATTGTTCAATAACCTTCTAGCTTCGGGCTTCCCAGATGGCTCAGTGGTTGAGAATCCACCTGCCAATGCAGGGGACACGGGTTCAAGCCCTGGTCCGGGAAGATCCCACATGCCGCGGAGCAACTAAGCCCGTGCTCCACAACTACTGAGCCTGTGCTCTAGAGCCCGTGAGCCACAACCACTGAGCCTGCGCGCCACAACTACTGAATCCTGTGCGCCTAGAGCCCGTGCTCTGCAACGAGAAGCCACCACAATGAGAAGCCCGCACACCGCAACGAAGAGTAGCCCCCACTCGCTGCAACCAGAGAAAGCCTGCGTGCAGCAATGAAGACCCAACACAGCCAATTAATCAATCAATCAATTTATTTAAAAAAATAATAATAATCTTCCAGCTTCCACTATTGCTTTTGGTAAGGTCGGAAGAATTCAGATTCCTGACCCCTCGTATATGACAATGTTCTCTCTAGAAGGTGTAGAATCTTTTATTTGTCACGAGTACTCACTACTGGTGAGTCCTGGCATAGGGTTAATCTTTCCTATTGTATTAGGAGATCCGTGGGCCCTTTCAATATAGAAACTCACATTCTTCACTTCTGGAAAATATCTTTGGATTATTATTTTTTTAATTTTTTTAAATTATTATTATTTTTTTGCGGTACGCGGCCCTCTCACTGCTGTGGCCTCTCCCGTTGCGGAGCACAGGCTCCGGACGCGCAGGCTCAGCGGCCATGGCTCACGGGCCCAGCCGCTCCCCGGCATGTGGGATCTTCCCGGACCGGAGCACGAACCCGTGTCCCCTGCATCGGCAGGCGGCCTCTCAACCACTGCGCCACCAGGGAAGCCCCCCTGGATTATTTTTTAAACTCTAATTATGATTTCTTCCTCTCCTCTTCTTGCAATTCCTGTTATTTAGGTCTAAGACTTCCTAGATTGGCCCTCTATTCTTCTAACTTCTCTATTTTCCGTGTCCTTGTCTTTTGCTCTCTTTTCTGGATGATTTCAACTTTAGCTTCCAAACCTACTGAGAAGGTCATATTTTTCATTTCTATGAGTTTGCTTTTGATCTCTGACTATTTCTTTCTTGTATTTCTTAATTAACGTCCTGTTTTTTTATTTCATCTTCTCTTATCTCTCAAGAATCTAAGTACCTTACTGACTGCTACCCCTATGCTCCACTGTGCCCAGTGCCCCCAGTCTCGGGATGCTCCGTCTTACCCTCCCCAGAGATGAAGCTCCAGACTTTTGCTGGGCTTGGGGGCAAGGGGATGAGAGTCTCCTAGCGGTGTGGATAAGAGCTGGGTCTGAGTGATCCAAATAGCACCTGACTAGCTTTCAACCCCCATTTGTGATTTTCATCACCACCCCCCTCCAACGACCCACTGTTCCTGAGATCCCTGGGGCCGCCAATTCCTGAGCCTTGTCAGCATTTCATGGTATGAACATCTCAGCTCTCTGCACATCCTACTTCTGCCTTAAGAGTCAGCTTTCTGGGACTTGCTAAGTCAGGTTCCAGTCAATCATATGCTTTACAGCTCACAAAACCCTCTGTCTTCTCTCCTGTTTTTTCCTGCCTTTGTGGGTTTATGTCTTTTCAGAAAAAAACCCCCCGCATTATAGTCCGTTTTGGAAGGGAACAAAAATGAGATGTGTGTGTTCACTCTGGCATCTTTACCTGGTGTCCTCCATCCTTTACTTTCAACCTTGTTGTGTCACTACGTTTCAGGCAAGTCTCTCAGAAAGAACACACTGATACAACAGGATTCCATGTTTACCCACCTGAGAGTCTGTATATTATAAACAGTTGAGTTTATTCCATTTGCTGTGTACGATTTACAGGTATAGAGGCACTAATTGCTATTACCTTCATTTTTCTGTTTTCTATTGTTATGCTTTTCTGTGCTGACCTTTTTTTTTCCCTTTTTAAAAGTTTTTTTGCTGTACGCGGGCCTCTCACTGTTGTGGCCTCTCGCGTTGCGGAGCACAGGCTCCAGACGCGCAGGCTCGGCGGCCATGGCTCACGGGCCCAGCCGCTCCGCGGCACGTGGGATCTTCCCGGACCGGGGCACGAACCCGTGTCCCCTGCATCGGCAGGCAGACTCTCGACCACTGCGCCACCGGAAGCCCCTTTTTTTTCTCTTTTAGTCCGTTCTGTGGGCTTCTTTTTTTCTATTTTGTTTATTCCTCTCTCCATCCTCCACCTAATTTTGAAGTTACACGTTCTATTACTTTTCTTCTTGTGGTCGTTCTTACCTTCCTAACATGCACACTTCACTTTAAATTTAAATGTAATACCTTTATCCTCCTTTCATACAAGAGCTTGAAACACTGATGCCCTTTGCAAAGCTCCCTATTATTATTTTCTAGTATTCTAGTTTTCCTTTGCTTTAACTGCCCCCGCCCCCAGATTATTTTTATATTGTTGTTTCTTAATTCAATGTTTATTTATATTTCTTTAAACTGAAGGGTAGCAGGATACACCTCCCCAAAGTATGCCACTGTGGCGTACGGATTAGTTTGAACTGAAGGCAATGGAGAAGAAGCAGACACAAAAAAAGCTCTCCACCCTTCCCCTATTTGCCTAAAAGCAGGACATGTCTTTCCTCTCTACCAGGAAAGACAGATGTTAATCACCAGAGATAATTCTAGACCCTTATCAGCCCAGAGACGGCACCAGTGGTCTCTACATTACAAACCTTACCAACTAACACTTATCTTCTACTAGTCCCTCATATACTTACCTTCCTACAATTCGTTGCCATAGAAACTAACATTTTTTTCCTCTGTCTTGTTTGTCACGTCTCTAAACATCACTGTTCTTTGGTTTAAAATGCTATATAAGCCCGAGTTCCAGCCACCCCTTTGAGTTACTCATCACCGAGTTCTGCCATGTGTATGCACTGCACGTTAATCAAATGTGTATGCTATTCTCTTATTAATCTGTCTTTTGTCAATTTAATTTGCACGGCCCTGTGAAGGAACCTAAGATGGGAAGAGAGAAAACGTCCCTTACACCACATTCACTATTTTTTTTTTAAAGGTTTTTTGTTTTCTGGTTTTTTTTTTTTTTCTTCTTTTTTTTTTTTTTATAGCCGCACTGCACAGCTTGTGGGATCTTAGTTCCCCCACCAGGGACTGAACCCAGGCCCTCAGAGTAAAAGCAGGGAGTCCTAACCACTGGACCGCCAGGGAATTCCCACACTACTTTTTTTTTTTTAAGATTTTTTTTTTTTTTTTTTTGATGTGGACCATGTTTAAAGTCTTTATTGAATCTGTTACAATATTGCTTCTGTTTTATGTTTTGGTCTCTTGGCTGCGAGGCATGTGGGATCTTAGCTCCCTGACCAGGGATCGAACCCACGCCCCCTGCACTGGAAGGTGGAGTCTTAACCACTGGACCACCAGGGAAGTCCCACTACTTTTTTTTTAAAATGCTATCTTGTTATCTGCATTTCATTCTTTTCTTCTGGACATAATCTACTTCACACATCCTTAACTAGTTTTTCAGTGAGAACATGCAAGTGGTAACTTCTCTAAATCTGTGCCCGAAAATATGTTTATTTTCCCCTTATTCCTGAATAAAGATTTAGTCTATCACTGCATCTAGATATATTTTCACTCACTACTTGAAGACACTCCTCCATTATTTCCGGGCATTTATTGTGCCTCCCGAATAGTCTGTTATCACTCTAATTGCTCTTTTATACACAATTATCTCTTTCTCTGGTTGATTTTAAAGTTCTTTTTTATTAATAGGGTGTAGTTTTATGACGACGTGTCCAGGGATGGATTTCTTTCGATGGATCTCAATCAGGACTTTTGGTGCTTCTTAAATCTAAACACTCATGTTTGTATTCAAATCTAGAAAAGGAAACTTCAACCATAAATTTCCCCTTCTATTTTCTTCTTCAGGAGCGACTGCTACACATAATGCTGTATCTTTACATCCTGCCATCTGAGTCTCTCCATTTAATGCTGCCTGTATCCTTACCTCTTGTACTTTATTCTGTAAATTCTAAACTCCAGACCTCTTTAAGTTCACCAACTTCCGTATCTGTGTGCAACTTCCAGTTTCTCTCAAGTAAGTTTTTAAATTATAATAAATATAATTTGAATTCTTAAAAAGTTCTATTTGGTTTTTCTTTGATTCTGCCTCTTCTTTTTTCACCCCTATTGTGTTTTGTCTTTATTTTTAAATTTCATTTTAAACGTAATTACTGTCCACTTCCTTTCAGGTTGTCCGTTATTTTTCATTTTCAGGGTCTGATTCTCCCACAGACTGTGCATACTGACCGCCTCTCATGATGATTCTATATTTAGTTTGTTTTTATTGCGAGCTCGAAATCAGCAAGGGTTGCTCTTCTGGGAATCCTATAAGTTCTGACATCTGACACGGAGAGATTTCATATTTGCTTCTGCTGAAGCCCAAGGGATTTCAAGTGTCCTTCAACAGCCTTCCCCGCCCCCTACCGGCATGCGGGATGCGGGATCTTAGTTCCCCTACCAGGGATGGAACCCGTGTCCCCTGCAGTGGAAGTGCAGAGTCCTAACCACTGGACCGTCAGGGAAGTCCCAACAGTTTCATGTGAACTTCTCCCCTTGGGAGCTGCCACCTGCACAGACACTATGACTCCTGGACCTGGGGCCTCAGTTTCTCACCGGCAACCTTTCCTTCTTCCCTGTGCAGTCTCCAGCCAGGCCACAGGTGTCCTCACTATCTCCGTGAGGACTGTTAGTCCCCTTGTAAGGATGGGGACTCACCTAGATTTAGCACAAACCCATACATGGAATTGCCTTACCCAAGAAGCGTGTCATCTCCCAGGAGAGCTGATCCTTCCACCAGACACTGAGCCAGTGTGGTCAAAGGCAACTTTTTCTGAAAAGGAAGAAAACGTGGTAATGAAAACTACTTCAACAGTCACCCACTTACACTAAAATAGCAAGAAGTCAAATACTTGCCTAGATATTACATTAGCTAAGAAACAAACTGACTTTAAAATATGAATAAAACCTAAAAATTCAGAGGATACAATGGTGAGTTAGACTCAGAGATGTCAAAATTCAGAGGATTAAATTTGCTAAGTCGGAAAATAAGGCTAAGGTTTACATGCTGCATTTTTAATTTAATTTTCATTTTGTTTCATTTCATTTCATTTTCTGGCTGCGCTGTGCTGCTTGTGGGAACTTAGTTCCCCAACCAGGGATTGAACCTGGACCATGGCAGTGAAAGCGTGAAGTCCTAACCACTGGACTGTCAGGGAATTCCCTACATGCTGCATTTTAAAACGAAGTAGCATAGCAGCAGGGAAAAAGGAGAAGATTTCAAACTTATGCTAAAGATTCGAGCCATGCCTTAATTTCTAAAAATCATCTCTCTCAAGAAGTATATTAGCCCCATTTTAGAAATAAGGCAGCTTATGGTCAAGGAAGAGAGAGAAAAATGTTCACACAGAATTACAATGCAAACAAAATAATCACCAAAATAAGGTATACTCCACAAAGAAGATATAAAATGGCCAATAAGCACATGAAAAGATGCTCAACATCATTAGTCATTAAGGAAACCCAAATCAAAGCTGCAATTAGATACCACCTCACACCCACGAGGATGGCTCTCATAATATTAATAATTTATTTTTTAAATACAAAAAATAAATATTGGTGAGCGTGTGGAGATATTGGAACCTTCATGCTTTGCCAGTAGAGATGTAAAATGGTCCAGCACTGTAGAGAAGTTTGGCAGCATTTCAAGAAGTTAAACAAAATTACCATATGGCCCAGCGATTCCACTCTGGGGCATGTACTCAAAATAATTTGAAAACAGATGGCTGAACAAAAACATGTGCATGATGCAAAGGGCAGCCCAATTCACAACAGCCAAAAGGTGGAAACAGCAGAAACGTCCATCAACGGATGAGTGAATAAACACAATGTGGTCTATCCATGCAACGGAATATTATACAGCCATAAAAACGGAACGAACTCCTGACACAGATTACAACATGGGTGAACCCTGAAGGCACCACAATAAGCGAGATAAACCAGGCACAAATGTGCACATAATGTACAGTTCTATTTATATAAGATATCCAGAATAAACAAATCCATAGGGACAGAAGGTAGATTCGTGGTTGCCAAGAGCTGGGGGGAGGGGGAAAGGGGAACGACTGACTAATGGGTACGGGATTTCCTTTCGGGGCGACAGAAATGTTCTGGAAGTAGATCATGGTGGTAGTTGCACACTTTTGTGACTGTACTAAACGTCACTGAATTGTACTCTTTAACATAGCTAAAGTGGTAAGCTTTATGTTATGTGGGAAGAGAGGGAGGGAGGGACGGAAAGAAGGAGGGAGGGAGGTGGGCAGCCAGAAGGACCACAGCATAATCCATCTTCCCTCCTTAAGGGTCAACAAGCCCTCTCCTTCCTGAGCTGGAACCACCCAGCACACACGGAGAACAACAAGGTAAGAACAGCTAGATATCTGGGAATTCCCTGGCGGTCCAGTGGTTAAGACTCCGTGCTTCCACTCCAGGGGACACGGGTTCAATCCCTGGTCAGGGTACTAAGATCCCACATGCCGCACAGCGCGGCCAAAAAATTTAAAAAAGAACAGCTAGATACCCTCGGGTCTTCCAGTCCACACTGCCACACAGACAGCTCTTCAAACAGAAAGTGATGGAGCCCCTCCCAGCCCAGAATCTCCTGTCTTAGCACCCAGAGACCCTCGGCTGTAACTCGCTTACTCCCCAGCATGAATGGGGTGCCTATCTGGGTACCACGCCCGTGGTGACCGAGACCAGACACTGCTCTCATGGAAGTTACATCCCAGGGCAGGGAGACAGACACTAAACACAGATACTTTGAAGGAGACCCTTTCGAGAGTGGGAAGTGCCATGGGAACAGCAGGAAGCAAGACAATGGGCAGAGTGGGCAGCTGTGGGGAGGGGGCGGTGAGGAGAAAAGACTGCCCCCCGCCCCCGAGGGGGGACATTTAAGAAGCAACCTGAAGGGAGAGAAAGTCAGCCATACCTCCAGGTGACCTGGGAAAAAACATTCCGGGCAGAGGAACTGCAGGTGCAAAGGCCCGGAGGTGGGCTACCTAGCCAGCTCAGCTGGCTCTGCGTCCCCACAGACCAGCGTGGCTGGAGCACAGTGTGTGATGGGGGAGAGGTTGGGGGAGAGGTTGGGGGAGGGGGAAGAGGCGGGATGGTGCGGGGCCTCGTCAACCAGAGGCAGGCACTGGGGTTTCCTTCTAGGGGCACTTGGGGACCACTGAGGGCTTAAGAACAACATGATCAGATGAAAAGAACTCAATCCTGAGACAGGCAACTGGATGACTTGAGAGCGGCACCTAGCTGGAGGTGGAGTTTTAGGAATCTGGTTTGAACATCCCCAGGAGACCCATGGGCTCTAGGTATCTCCGGGGAAGGTCACAGGAGGTAGACCAACCCCCAAGAGTGGTATGGAAGTTCCTAGGGTTCCTGGGGTTAGTCCAGGTGGAGGGGAGCCCAGGACACCAGGTGTCCTCAACGGGTCTAAAATAGAACCTCCTCCCTGCCCTTAGACACGTCCACCCCACAGAGGTCTGATCCCTTTCACTCGAGGAATAATCTTGCTACCCCGTCATTTCACATAAAATGGGACGTTGTTCTTGGTAAAAACGAGACCAGGCAACGAAGTACTAATATATCCAAATGTAAACACCACTTTCTAGCTGTCCTACAGAGCTATTAGGTCCAGGTTTCCAGAGACTTAATTAAAGGCAGAGGAACAGTATCTTCGGAGAGCATCTGCTCCCACCCTCACCTTTCAAAAAGAAGTTACTGAAAGCACATTTTAGAAAAATGTCTAAAGTGGTTAAAAAAGAAAAGGAGTTGTGCAGGTATAACATTTGTTACACTCAGAGAAAAAGGATGGATTACGGTATTAGAGTTCTTGACCAGGGGTAATTTTTGTCCCCCCGGGACGTTTGGCAAAGTCTGGAGATGTATGTGATTGTCACCATGTGGGGGACGTCCCTGGTATCTAGTGGGTAGATACGCACTAGATACCTGCTACGCATCCTGCAGTGCATCAGAAAGCCCCCAGAAACAAAGAATTATCCAGCCCAAAACATCAAGAGTGCTGAGGTTTGGGTTTAAAGAAAGGTGTTCAATCTGCAAGTTCCTAAAATATCTGAATAACCAACCACTGAAGATGCTCCCCCCCACCCCGAATGTCAGAGAGTACAGCCACACAAGACCATTTTCTTTATGCTGAGGATCCAGAGACCCATGACCCACCTGCCTTTCAGGCAGGACTGAAGCCCTTTCTGAGTCCTTCTTCAGAATTTGACAAGGAAGCCAGGCAAGGGAGGATCTTGCCTACAGCAGATGACAGGCAATTTCTAATGGCCTGGAAGTTGGCATCCTTTGGAGAAATATATCTACCAGTGAGTGGAGTTTTTCCAAATGAAGAAGATCAGTCCGATTAGTCCTGGCAGTGAGTGGAGCAGAAAACCACACCCGGGATGCCTAGCAGACTGTAGGTCAAGCACAGAACAGCCCTGAGGACTACAAAGCCATCGGTCTTGGAGGGAGGTGGTGAGGGGACAGCCAGGTGTCTGGTTTCCAGATTCACACAGGAAAAACGAGCTGGAAATGGTAGGACTGGAGGGGCCCTTCTCCCAAGCAGGGGGCCAACTTTATCTTCTAGTCATTTCCAGTCACTCAACATCCTCACTGATGATTATGAGATGCTTTTAGGTGGCAAAGAGAGCCACTTTAAGTGACGAAGGACCACAGGACGAGAAAGCTATTCCTGTTTCAACTGCACGTTAATTGCTAAGATTTTCACGTGGAGAATAAGCTTTCTCTCTTTCTCCATCTCAAATGAATTCATTTTTGAAAAGCAAATGGTATAAAACTCAAAAGGTGCTGGAGGGTTTACAGCAGAAAGTCTTCTCCCATCCTTAACCCTCAGCCACGGGGTTCCCCTCTCCAGAAACCTTGCCAGTGATCAGTTTTCTATGTATCCTTCCATAAATATTCTAAGAAGATCCAATTGTATACGTGAGTGTGTGTCCATTTTTTAAAATTATTTATTTATTTATTTGGCTATGCCGGGTCTTAGTTGCAGCACACGGGATCTTCAGTTGCGGCATGTGGGATCTCATTCCCCGACCAGGGATGGAACCTGGGCCCCCTGCATTGGGAGCTAGGAGCTTTAACCACCGGACCACCATGGAAGCCCCATGTGCCCATTTTTAGTGGACATATTTTCCCTCACAACTGTTAACACATGATATAACCCCCTCTACCCTTTGCTTTCCTTTTCATGTAGAGGTATCATTCATGTAATTTCCTATCAAGACATAGAGAGCTGCCTCAGCCTTTTTTTTTGAAATGGCTACACAGATCATTGAATGAAGATGACAACATGTATTTAAACAAGTCCTGTAGTGATGGTGTAAGGGGATATAGGCCACAAGCTAGGGCCTGAGCTTGTGGCCCAGGTGAGGCTCCTAAGAAAGCATTCACTGCAGGGGAGACACTGAGGGTGATGTGAGCACTTGGATTCCAAGGGCACAGGTGTTAATGGGGTGAAACCTCAATTAGTGGTGAGTCTTCGCTGTGTCGATGCTTTTAAGAGTCAAGAAATTAAGAAAAGGAAAAGGAAAAAAAAAAGAAAAGAATCAAGCAATTAGAAGGAAGCTACCAAAAGAAAAAAAGGAAGGAAGAAATGGATTAAGGTGACATACTTGCACGTCAAAAAGGGGATAGTGAAAATCTATGATCAAAGGCGGGCGAACAGAGGAAGTTAATGGACTGCAACTCACTACAGACTACAAATTATTTCTATTTCTAAAGAGATGCTCTGAGACAAAGGAAAAGCTGAGGGCTCGGTCGACGCGGGGTACTGTGCTGATTTATTTAACCTGATGCCTACCCGTGACTGAGGTATTACTTGCTCTCTCCTCCACACCCTGCTCACCCCCACTTCACGTAGAAGGATACTGAATCTCTGAAGGATTCAATGGCCCACCTGTCCAGAAAAGCTGCCAAAATGTGTTTCTCTTGCAGACAAGGGTCTAGGCTGAGAGCATCACCCACTATTCCGGGGACCATTAGCGCCCAGGTAAAGAGACCTTACTTAGCGAGCTTCGCCCTGACCAGTGGTTTTCCGGGTCAAAGGGAAGCTATTAAAATACGCATTTCCCTGATTCTAGTGTGCCGAGAGATCCTTCAGAGTTGAGGGAAGGGGAGACAGAACGTTCCAGGGTTTGGAAGTAGTCGATCTGACTTGTCTGAGATGAGCGTTCTCTCTAAAATTACCTTAGGCATCAGCAGCACAGTTTGTAGGATGACTCAGAGACAGAAAGTCTTATTCTAATATCCACTCTGTTTCCTAAACATACACACACACACACACACACGCCCCTCCATCTCTGAAAACCGCTGTCCACTGTCCGCGAATCCAGGCAGACTTGCTCCTCGGGGCTCAGCAGTTCTCAGCAGTGATTCTGGACTCAAGGCGGGGCCCTAATTACAGTAGCAGTTTCTATTTCTTTACTGTGTATTCGTGTCAAGCACCGTGCTAGGCATTTACGTGTATTACCTCACTTAACTCGCAAACCCTACTGGGTAGGAATTCATTGTTATTACTGTTTTCCAAGGCAAGAAACCAAAGCATAGAGAGGTAATTGACTTGCCCACTGTCAGGCAAAATTAGGAAGCAGTAGAGCTGGGCTTCCACCTTGGAGGGTCAGATCCCAGCACTTAAAACTCGGAGCCATCACGCTAAATTGCTTCCGTAAAGAATAGGAACGAGTCAAACTGGCACGATGCGCTGGGCAGGTTCTGTGCCTAAAATAGGCATGGGCCATCCAGTCGTGACACGTCTATTTTTAGCGCTGCCTACATGTGGCAGGCCCCGTTCTAGGCATTGAGAATGCAGCCGTGATGGGAAGACAAGATCCCTGCTCCCGCGTAGCTCACATATTGGTGATGGGAACAGACACAGAAGCAAATGAATGAGCAGGATAATTTTAGAGGATAACACATGCTATGAAGAATATAAAATAGGGGGATGTGACTGGGGGAGGGAGGGAGCACACACATCAGGTGGTAAGAGAAGCTGCACCAAGACGGTGACATCTGAACTGAGAATCAAACAGTAAGAAGTTGCCGGTGTGACTATTCACAACAGCGAAGACATGGAAACAACCTAAATGTCCATCCACAGACGCATGGATAAAGAAGGATAAAGAAGGTCTGGTATACACACACACACACACAATCAAATACTACGCAGCTATAAAAAGAAGGAAATCATGCCATTTCCAGCAACACAGATGGACCTAGAGATTGTCATACTAAGTGAAGTAAGTCAGAGAAAGACAAATACCATATGATACCACTTACACATGGAATCTAAAATATGACACAAATGAACTTATCTACGAAACAGAAACAGACTCACACAGAGAACAGACTTGTGGTTGCCAAGTGGGAGGGATGGATTGGGAGGTTGGGGTTAGCAGATGCAAACTATTATATACAGGATGGATAAACAACAAGGTCCTACTGTAGAGCACAGGGAACTATATCCAATATCCTGTGATAAACCATAATGGAAAAGAATATGAAGAAGAATGTATATACGTGTATAACTGAATCACTCTGCTGTACGGCAGAAATCAATACATCGTAAATCAACTATACTTAAATAAAATTAACATAAAATAAAAGGAAGTTGCTGGCCTGAAATGCTGGGTAAGAATATTCCACGTGGAGGGTAGATCCCACATGAAGGCTCCGCATGGATATGAACAAGGCAAGTTCAATCACAGGTCAGTGCAGTTGGAGGAGGATGATGGGGGCAGAGGAGGACGGACGGTGGGCGGGGGCAAGAGCTGAGCTGAGATGCAGGTGGAAGATGTACCATTAGGGACCACGGGCCAAGCT
Source organism: Phocoena sinus (assembly GCF_008692025.1). Lineage (NCBI taxonomy): Eukaryota > Metazoa > Chordata > Mammalia > Artiodactyla > Phocoenidae > Phocoena > Phocoena sinus. The sequence goes on from NC_045782.1 coordinate 4,726,142, forward strand.
AAGAAGCTGGGATTTTGTGCTACAGTGGGAATCCTTTGGTGGGACTGAAGCATCTGATTTCTTTTTTTTTTTTTTTTTTTTTTTTTGCGGAACGCCGGCCTCTCACTGTCGTGCCCTCTCCCGTTGCGGAGAACAGGCTCCGGACGCGCAGGCTCAGCGGCCACGGCTCACGGGCCCAGCCGCTCCGCAGCATGTGGGATCTTCCTGGACTGGGGCATGAACCCGTGTCCCCTGCATCGGCAGGCGGACTCTCAACCACTGAGCCACCAGGGAAGCCCCTGATTTCATTTTAAACACTCACTCAGGCAGTTGTAGAGACCAGATGATGAAGGGTCAGGGGGGGTCGGAGTGGAGAGCAGAGACCCCGAAGGGAACACTGCTGTGTTCAGACAACAGATGACTGTTGCGTGGACCGGGCTGATGAACGTTAAAGCAAATGGAGATTCTTTGGAGGAAGAGCCAGCAGGACTTACTGAAATGCACACGGGGAAAGAATGAAAAGTAAGGATAAAGGATGATGCCTGGGATGTAGATCTGAGCAAATGGGTGGATTAACAGTACCAACCCTTCTCTGCTAGGTCCTCCTCCTGTTAGAGCTTCCAATGCTGTAGTTCCTGAGGGGTCTTGATTCAAGGCCCCTTGTCTTCTCACCTGTATTTTCTCCCTGGGTGATCTCATGAACTCCCATGGATTCAACAAGTCCTCAAGTCAGGGACCTGGAAACCCCTCTCCCTTCCTCGTACCTCCACATCCATTCAATTGCCAAGTCCTTGTACCCTACGTCCAACATCCATCACATCTCCGACCTCTCTCCATCTTCACTGACCCCATCGTGTCCCACCTTGACTGCGCCCCTACCTGTCTAAATGGATCCTGACTTCCACCATAGCCCCACCCCATTTATCCATTCATCACACAATCACCAACAAATCTCATCATGTTACTTCTGAATAACACGCTGGCCTCCCACGGATCTTGGGGGGAAAGTCCTGATGCTGACCATGGTGAGACCGGGTGCCCTGCCATCCCATCTCATACCCTCTCCTTGTCATTCCCTAATCTCTAGTCACTCGGGCCACCTTCACGTTGCTCAAAAATGCCAAACGCCTTCCCGTCTCTGGAAAATCCACACATCGCGCGCCCTAACCTAAAAGCACTTTTATCAGTGTCAGTGCTGTCACCTTTAGCTTGTCCTTAAAGGTCACTCTGAATTTCTTTTCAGTGTGATCATTTATTCAGTCAGATGAGAATAAGGAAAGACTGCTCAGCTCAAGAAATCATGGGCAGGGACTTCCCTGGCAGTCCAGTGGTTAAGACTTCGCCTTCCAACGTAGGGGGTTTGATCCCTGGTCGGGGAGCTAGGATCCCACGTGCCTCACGGCCCAAAACACCAAAACGTAAAACAGAAGCAATAGTGTAACGTATTCAATAAAGACTTTAAAAATGGTCCACATCAAAAAAATCTGAAAAAAAAAGAAATCATGGACAAAATCAAGCACCTGTCATCTGTGCGGTGAAATCACTGATCTGTACATGCCTCAGTTATTTCCACTGCAGACTTCTTCCAGGTCCACTGAATAGCTGTCCGGTTCATATGGTAATCACTGCACCAGTGTGGCCTGCGCCTCCTGACATCCCGGTGCTCCCCGCGCGGCCCACGTGCCCCCTCCTCTGGGGAAGCGCGAGTAACTAGCTGCCTTCTCAGTGCCAATCGTCTTCTGACCTGTCGGCCTCGCCACATCCCAAGTTTGCTATCGATTCATGATATTTTAGAAAACCTGGAGAGCCAAAAGCCTCCTATATAATTCGCAAGACCCTCAATCCAATTAAAAGCTTATACATCTGGGGAACTTGACCTTATCCTCGAGAAATAAAGCTAGCAGTAATCAACCTACCAACACCAAAGGTCAGTTTCAAGACTCTGGTGCCAACAGTCAGATGCTACTCTTGATACCAAAATATACATTCCTGTTGACCAGTTATTTTATTTTACTTTATCTTTGGCCGAGAGACATGTGGGATCTTAGTTCCCCGACCAGGGACCGAAGCTGTGCCCCCTGCAGTGGAAGCGTGGAGTCTTAGCCACTGGACCGCCAGCGAAGTCCCTTGACCGCTTGTTTTAAAAACAGTGCTTTCTGGAACAAAAGGACGGAAGTGGGTCACAGGCAGGCCTGGCTACAGGCTCCACACACGGACCAGCTTCTGGGGTCCCATATACGTGTTTGCTTGATGAAAGGGTTTCATGTCGAAAGCAGTATTGCAAACTCTGCCTTTAGACTGTCAGGCTCCCCTTGCTGAAAGTCCTGATAGACACAGAAGTATTTCCATAGACACTTTCCAAAGCTGTAAACATTTTATTTCTCCCACACGTGAGTGATTCCTGCTGGGAATATTAAGAAAGAAGAAACCAGGGCTGGGAAGAGAAAATGGAATGATTGCTAGAGCAAGCGGAGCCGTTCTGGTCCGGCAGCGTGAGATGGTGGAAGGATCAGGGCACATGCCATGATCACTTATACAAGCGAGACCAGTAGACCCTGGGGGGCTCGGGGCGACCACCGGGAAGAGAAGTGAACAAGAACTCCAGGCCAGAGAAAATCAGACAGACACCAAACACATCGATCATAAACTCAAGGAGGAAAGAAACCCCCTAGATTGCATCTCCCCTGTAACAAAGCCAAGTGCACAGCTAAGAATAGCTTTTCATCTCTGGTGGACTTGCGGGGGGTGGAGGGGTCAAAGGGAAGCGAATCTTCACGACTGTTCACTCCAAGGACTGCTCATTCGATGGAGTCACACGATGCAGTGCCTTTAGTACTAATGCCCTTCTAGACAAAGACCCTGGAGCACTTCCACGTAGCAGGTTCTCTTTATTGCTTCATTACAGCAAAAACAATTTTCATAAGAGCCTTTATAGGTCACCTGTAACCTCCAAAACCACGGTGTAATTATCTTACGTGCAGGCTCAGCGGCCATGGCTCACGGGCCCAGCCGCTCCGCGGCATGTGGGATCTTCCCGGACCGGGGCACGAACCCGTGTCCCCTGCATCGGCAGGCGGACTCTCAACCACTGCGCCACCAGGGAAGCCCTGTAATTATCTTGCATGTGATCTTAAGATACTACGGAGGCAAATGGAAGCTATGAACAAACAGCTGGGGTAAGAGAAAGGTGACGGCCTCCCTAACGGTGGGATCTCAGCACGCCCCTGCTCTCCTCAGGCGTTGCCCCTGTCTGGGGAAGACAAGGATGGGGACCAAATCTTGCCTGGTGAGGGTAGGGGATGCTTCAGGCAGGTTAAAGGGCACGGCGAGGTGCGAGGCACTGCCACACCACAAGACAATTCTCAGACACCGCCTGGTCCGTCAGCAGGCGAGTTTCACATCCCCCAGGGCTGGGAGGGCACTTACCGAGCGCTTGTCGGCCTCCGCCCCTTGCTGGCCCTGCAGACATGCCGTGAGCTTCTTGTGTGTGCTGTGGGAGACCTGCTTCACCAGCTCCAGCCGCTTCTCCACCTGTGGACAGAGCAGTGGGTGGGGCTTCTGGGTGAGGGGAGGTCAGAAGTGGGGTCACGGGGTCTGGACAATCAAGGGACAAGACTGACTCAGGTTTCTGCAGAGACAACATCCAATACAGGAGAACAGGAGGGGAATCACAGACTCAGGGACTCTCTGCTAACCATGCAATCAAACGCCTTCAAATGTCTCCTGAAAAACCTCACCCGGACTGGTGTCCACAAGGCAAGGGGCTACCATAAAGGATAAAAGCTGTGTCTCTAAATAGACCAGATAAGCAGCAGTGGAGCAGCCTGGACAGCATCGGGAAGGGCTCGGCTGTGAAAGGTAATATGTGTCTTGGGCACCTATGAGCTACAGGCCAGCGACAACCTTACCTGAAGAAGGTCTTCGCTCAGAACTTCAGTCTTCTCTGCCCTAAAGAGAAAATGGAGAGACATATCGGTTAAAAAAACAAAACAAAACAAAACTAGGAATATAGTCTCATAATTACTCTCCACTCTCTCCCCACTTATAGAGAGATAGAAAAACAGAGACATTAATAGCAGCATTTTTTTTTTTTTTTTTTTTTTTTGCGGTACGCGGGCCTCTCACTGTCGTGGCCTCTCCCGTTGCGGAGCACAGGCTCCGGACGCGCAGGCTCAGCGGCCGTGGCTCACGGGTCCAGCCGCTCCGCGGCATGTGGGATCTTCCCAGACCGGGACACGAACCCGTGTCTCCTGCATCAGCAGGCGGACTCTCAACCACTGCGCCACCAGGGAAGCCCTATAGCAGCTATTTTTAAAAAATTTTATTAAAGTATACTTGATTTACAATGTTGTGTTAATTCCTGCTGTACCGCAAAGTGACTCAGTTATACATATATATTCAATATATGCTTTTTCATCTTCTTTTCCATTATGGTTTATCCCAGGATATCGAACATAGTTCCCTGTGCTCTACAGTAGGACCTTGTTCTTTATCCATCCTATATACACAAGTTTGCATCAACAGCAGCTATTTCTAACAAGAGAGCATATAGACAGTACTGGAATTTACTGGAACCTCAAGGAACCAGCATTCCAGCAAAAACATGGTAAACAAGATGGTCTGAGGAGTCCTGCTGCTACAGCATGGAAACTGGATAAAGCACAACAAACACACTTCTTCTGTCTCCAGATTATTTTTTTCCAAGTAATAGAATTAAGTAGGTTCCCCTACCCATCCCCCTTGGTCTCCCCCAAACAAACAAGCAAAAGTAGCTTGAAAATCTGAGCAGAGATCAACAGCAAACACGGAGACAGCACTGAGTCCTGCTGACAAATGCAAATGCCACCACTGAGATCCGGTCACCACTGTGAGCCCCCCCACCCCACCCAGAAAGTGAGGGGCTGGAACCAGGGGTTAACACATTCAGGGAAAGAACTTGGATGCCAGCTGGAGTGTCCCAACCTGTTAGCAACCCCTGTCTCACATCAGAGGAGAATGCAAATCTTCTTGGAGCAAAGCACAAAGAGATACACTCAAAAACACAACAGATAAATCAAAATATAAACTAACCCACAGAAAGGAAAGAAAAAGAACACAAGGGACTTGCCTGGGTGGCGCAGTGGTTAAGAATCCGCCTGCCAATGCAGGGGACACGGGTTCGATCCCTGGTCTGGGAAGATTCCACATGCCGTGGAGCAACTAAGCCTGTGTGCCACAACTACTGAGCCTGCACTCTAGAGCCCGCCAGCCAGAACTACTGAAGCCCGCGTGCTACAACTACTGAAGCCCACGTGCCTAGAGCCCATGCTCCGCAACGAGAAGCCACCACAATGAGAAACCTGTGCACCACAACGAAGAGTAGCCCCCGCTCACCACAACTAGAGAAAGCCCACGTGCAGCAACCAAGACCCAACACAGCCAAAAAGAAATAAATAAATTTAATTAATTAATTTTTAAAAAGAACACAAAACAATAAAAAACAGAAAGAACAAACATAAAACAAAAAATTAAATGGCAGACTTAAGCCTTAACATAGTCATAATTATATTAAATGTAAATGGCCTAAATATGCCAATTAAAAGATAGACTGACAGAGTGAATCGAAAACATGCAATCTATGAGAATCTCACTTCAAATATGACACAGGCAGGCTGAAGGTAAAAGGGTAGGAAAAGATATCATGCAAACATTTATCAAAAGAAAGCAAAAGTGGCTATATTAATGTTAGAGAAAGTAGATTCAGAATAAAGAAAATGACCAGAAACATAGAGGAGCATAATATAATGATAAAAGGATCAATCCACCAAGAAGATGTAGCAATCTTAAATGTGTGTGCACTAAACAAAGCTGCAAAAATATGTGAAGCAAAAACTGACAGAACTGAAAGGAAAAACAGACAAATCCACATAAAGACTTCAATATCCCCTCTCTCAACAGCTCACAGACCAGCTAGATAGAAAACAAATCAGCAAGAATAAGTAAGAACACAACAATTCAATTAACCAACAGAATTTAACTGTTCATTTTATGAAGCTAGCATTCCTTTGATACCAAAACCAGACAAAGAACAGTAATAAAGAAAGCTAACTATAGACCAATATTCCTCATGATATAGATGCAAAAATCCTTAACAAAATATTACCAAATATAATTCAACAACCTATAAAAAGAATTTTTCACCATGACCAACCTAGGTTTAGTCCAGGGATACTATTCCAGGGGTTTTTTAATCAATCAATGTAATTTACCATATTAATAGATCAAAGAAGAAAAACTACATGATCATATTAATCGATGTAGAAAGAGCATTTGACAAAATTCAACACCCATTCTTGGTGAAAACTCTCAGAACACACAGAAGAGACAGAAGAGAACTTCCTCAAATTGATAAATAAATCTGCGAGAAAAAAAAAAAAAAAAAAACCAACCCTGTAATTAACATTATGCTTAATGGTGAAAGACTAGATGCTTTCCCCCCTAAGCCTGGGATCAAGACAAGTATGTCTGTACTCAACATTCATTCAGCATAGTGCTGGAAGTTTGAATCAGTGCAATAAGGCAAGAAAAGGAAATAAAAAACATATAGATACGAAAGGAACAAATAAAAATGTCCCTATTTCCAGATGACATGCTTGTCTATGTAGAAAATGCCAAGGAATCTACCAAAAAAAAAAAAAAATTCCTAGAGCTAATAAATGAGTTCAGCAAGGTTGCAGGACATAAGGTAAACATACAAAAGTAAATTTTATTTCTATACACTAGTAATGAATACATTAATACTGAGACTAAAAATAAAATACTATTAACAACTGCTTTAAAAAATAAAATACTTAGGTATCAATTTATAAATATATGCAAAGAATGTATCTGTTGAAAACCACAAAATAATAAAAAAAAGATCTAAATAAAGGGAGAAATACTGTGTCTGTGGATTGGAAGACTCAACCTAATAAAGATGTCAATACTCAGAAAAATAGTCATGATTAAATGCAATCCCAATCAAAATTTCAACAGGATTTGTTGTAGATACAGACTGATTCTAAAATTGACATGAAACTGCAAAGGAAGTAGAAAACCTAAAACAATTTTTAGAAAGAATAAATTTGTAGTACTCACTACCCAGTTTTAAGACTTACTATAAAACTAAGTTATCAAAAGAATATGGTAGTGGGCTTCCCTGGTGGCGCAGTGGTTGAGGGTCCGCCTGACGATGCAGGGGACGCGGGTTCGTGCCCTGATCCAGGAAGATCCCACATGCCGCTGAGCCTGCACATCCGCTGCAACGGGAGAGGCCACAACAGTGAGAGGCCCACGTACCACACACACACACACACACACACACACACAAATATGGTAGTGAAAGGGCAGAAAAACAGATCAGTGGGACAGAATAAGGAAAATGGACCTAGACAGATGTAAGCAACTGATTTCTGACAAAGATGCAAAGGAGGAAGAAGAGTCTTTCTAACAAATTGTGCTGGTACAATTGGATATTCATATGCAAAACTATGAACTTTGACCCATGCTTCACATCATGCACAAAAATTCACTCATAATGGCTCACGGACCTAAATACAAAACATGAGACTATAAAACTTTTGAAGAAAACATGAGAAAATATCTTTGACCTTCAGTGAGGCGATGAGTTCTTAGAAACAACATCAAAAGGATAATCCGCAAAACAAACAAAAAACGGGATACATTAGACTTCATCTAAATTAAAAGCTTTGGGGCTTCCCTGGTGGTGCAGTGGTTAAGAATCCGCCTGCCAATGTGGGGGACACGGGTTCGAGCCCTGGTCAGGGAAGATCACACATGCCGCGGAGCAACTAAGCCTGTGCGCCACAACTACTGAGCCTGTACTCTAGAGCTTGCGAGCCACAGCTATTGAGCTCGTGTGCCACAACTACTGAAGCCTGTGCGCCTAGAGCCTGTGCTCCACAACAAGAGAAGCCACCGCAATGAGAAGCTCGCACACCGCAACGAAGAGTAGCCCCTGCTCGCCGCAACTAGAGGAAGCCCGCACACAGCAACGAAGACCCAACGCAGCCAAAAATAAAAATTAAATAAAAATTTAAAAAATGAAATAAAATAAAAATGACTGACCCGAGGAAGGAGGTGGGCTAACAAGTGACGCTAATTTTAGGAAGCCTGGTATTTTGGGCCTCATCTTTGTAAATGAAAGAGCATTGTTCACTATCAAGACAATGAACACTACTATTTTCAGAGGATGAGTCATTCTACAGGATGATAGGCACCGTGTAGGTGACATCTGGGTACAAGTTATGTCTTTTCGTTTTATTTTTTACACCAATAGACTAAAGCAAAACAGAGCCTTGGCAAATGGATCTAAAAACTGTGCACTGTTCTCCTGATGGGCTTTAGAAGAACAATCACTGCCACCCACAAAAATCTTGATTGTCAGCAGTGTCATACATTAGCTTGTCAGGTCACAGCAGCATTTCCCAGAATGTGTTCCAGGAAAAGATAGACTCATTAGACACCCTGAAGAAAAAGGTTCTGTGGACAAATAAGTTAGCAAACACTGAAGGCTATATTCTCCATTAACAGAGCTTCATTAAAATATTAAACGCTCTGAGAAGTCCTGTAGGAAATTTAAATGGCTTAATTTTGGCTAACTCGTCATTTCCCAAATCTATAAAAATATATTTCACATAACACCAGTTAACGACTACACCCTGAGTGCTGACTATAGTTTAGGAAACATGAAGATGAAGGTAATATTCACTACAGAACATCTTGGAGACTGCTACCTTGGAGTTCTGGCCTCATCACAGAAAGACACTTGGTTGGACTGAGAGCCAAACAATGAGGACTCGCAGCTGTCATTACAGAAGTCACGGAAGGAAACAGTGAGGCTGCCTTTAACGCAGAAATAGTCTCATTACAAAACATTTCAGACAGTAAGTCACCAAGTTACAACACCCAAGAAGTTGTCCAATGCTCTCAATTTGTCTATCACTAATATTTTCAGCACCTGTTGCTCTCTTTCTATTTGCAGACTCTCAGGCTGGGTCCTATGGATGTCCCCGTCTCCAGCATCTTCCCATTCATCATTCACACTGCCTTTAGATATTCTTCCTAAAATGTCCCTTTTACCTAATGCCAAAGAGGTGCTCTGCTAAGTGCTTTACAAGCTTTATACCACTGTTTAAAAATGTACCTGAGATTTGTTTCAATCAGGTAGATAAGACATGCAGATGTGGAACTGTCATGAAGAAACTTACGCTTACAGGTTCCTAGAATCAGGAGGCATGGCACACCATGCAGGGACACACAAGGATACACCAGGGCAGGTCAAGAGGCAGAGAGAGCTAGGGGACAGTGTGGGCAACACTCTTTACTGTGGTTTCCACAAGAAGGATGGGTTGACAAAGCAAGGACGCTGAGCAGGTTTAAAGTGGGATAATTTGAGTAATTTTGGTGGGCTCTGGGCTATGGTGGGGAGGGCCCTAATAGTCCAGCACTTGGCCCTGGAGTGATTTAGGGGCAGGAGGATACTGTCCAGACTACAGGAGCCTGAAAAGAGGTGGGTGGAGGTATGGATTCAGAATTGGTTCTTTGCATATCAAAGACGTGCTTTCAGGCAAACTGTTTGCTCTTTCTAGGAATTAGCCAGGCCTCGGAGGGGCAGTCTCTCCCAAGTCAGTGAGGCTTCAGATGCCCGAGCACCTGGGATACAGAAAACATAGTGAATACAATCACTCATTCCTTAAAAAAAACCCTGGAAGGTGTTATTATCCCCATTTTTTTAAACAGGAAAATGAGGTTACTCTGAATTAAGTCATCACCTTAGTGCAATATACCAAAATATAGTCCTGGAGCTACAACAACAGCATCACTTTCAAACTTGTTAGAAATGTAAATTCTCCAGCCCCAACCAGACCTACTGAGTCAGAAATTCTGGGAGTGAGCTCCAAAATCTGTTTTAAGATGCCCTCCAGGTGACTCCAACGCGTGTTAAGAAACACTGGTGCATGGAATAAAATCTAAGAATCTCTGCTTTGGAAAATCCTACTGAGTCAACAAATTTATCTCTTCAAGGTCCTCCAAACTGTCCCCACTGTTCTATGCCCAGGCATCTCCCGCTCTTCATTCTGGCCCCTTCCAAGAGGAGGGAGCTGTCAAGCTGCCACAATCAGACCAGCAGCAGAATTTATCAGCAATAATTGATGCTAGACTCTAATGGAGCAATTCCAAAGTTCTGAGTGAAAATTCATTTCAATCCAAAAAGAAAAAAAATTATGATAACTTATCAGTCAAGTATAGAGGCAAAATAAAATCATTTTTAGAAATAGAAAAGGACGTTACCTCTCTTTCTGAGAAAACCCCTTGAGGATGCACTCCAGAAAAAATAAGGATAAAACTTTAATCCAGTAAGAAATGACAGAAATAAACCTGAGACCAGCCAAGAGGAAATCCCAGGATGTCAGACCCGCAGGAGGCTCGGAGAGCAATAAATACAAATTGGAATTCAGTGGCCTCTAAGATGAAGAGAGCAAACAAAATAATAGATGAAATGAGTAAGCTGGAAGGTACGAAGGCATATGATTCTCCCAATAGAAAAAAAGCAAGATAATCCCAAAGACATTCCAGGAAAAGTACCCAAGAAAGATAGGATTCAAATATGAATCAAAAAACAAACAAATATGAATCAAAGTAAAGTGATGCATGATTGAATCATCTGTAGAACGTAAGAAAAGAGTATTTATTTAACCTTGGCACTAGGCAAAGTCTCCTTTATCTGGGTAGATATCTTTATGTTGGAACCACAGAGCATGAACTATTATTGACATATTACTTGGCTCTGCAATGAACAACATTTAAGTAGCTACAGAAGAAGTACTTAGTTGACTGTTGAACTTTTAGAATCAACCCATGAACAAAGCACAGAAGACATAATTATGATGATGAGAGAATGAATGTAAATTTTATCAATCTTCAAGATGTGAAAAAGAGAGAGAGAAAAAAAGGGAAAGGAAAAATGGGAAAGAAAGGAAAGAAAGAGGGAGAAGCAAACAGTTGAGAGAGGTGAATAATGCTCAGTAAAGCCAGCCAAGAGAAACTGTACCATCTGTGGCAACTGCAGAGAGGTTTAAACATAAGAAGTAAAACGCTCTTTGTTACAACTATTGAAAAAATAGGTATGGAGGGGAAGGCAAGTGGTATAATAGAATCAAAACCCCATCTCCCCAACAGGAAGTAAATTATGTGTTTGTGGGTATATGAGAGAGAACCAACAGGACAAGCGTATTATTTAAAGATGGGGGGCTGGGCTTCCCTGGTGGCGCAGTGGTTGAGAGTCTGCCTGCCGATGCAGGCGACACGGGTTCGTGCCCCGGTTCGGGAAGATCCCACATGCCGTGGAGTGGCTGGGCCCGTGAGCCATGGCCGCTGAGCCTGCGCGTCCGGAGCCTGTGCTCTACAACAGGAGAGGCCACAACAGTGAGAGGCCCACATACCACAAAAAAAAAAAAAAAAAAAAAAAAAAAAAAAAAAAAAAAAAGATGGGGGGCTAAATGACAGAGGAATTGAATACAGAAGTCATTAAAAGTAATTGTCTCCAGAGAGCAGGGCTGGGAGAGGAATCAGGGTAAGGCGGCTGATACCTTTCCATTATAAGTCCTTCTCTACAACTTGATTTTTTAAAAAACCGCATCCACCTATTATTTTGATTTTTAAGGGACAAGGTTGCTGAAGGCATGGAAGACAGGTGTGCTCACCACAGCTGGTGGAAGCATGAAATGGTACGATCTTTCTTTTTTTTTTGCAGTACGCGGGCCTCTCACTGTTGTGGCCTCTCCCGTTGCGGGGCACAGGCGCCGGACGCGCAGGCTCAGCGGCCGTGGCTCACGGGCCCACCCGCTCCGCGGCATGTGGGATCATCCCGGACCGGGGCACGAGCCCGTGTCCCCTGCCTCGGCAGGCGGACTCCCAACCACTGCGCCACCAGGGAAGCCCGGTACGATCTTTCTTGAAGGCAATTTGGCAATATATTTTAAAAGCCTGAAAATATAGAAAACCTTTCTCAAAGTAACTTAAATGGAGGAACTCATCCTGAAGAAATAACTGAGGATGTAGATAAAGATTTAACTGTAAGAAAGGTCACCACAGCATTGCTCTATGGAGGTCTACGTTTATACTTAATCTTTTGTTTCCAGCTCTTCAGTATATGGATATATTGGAAAAAATCCAAGGATCTTCCCTCAAATCCAAAGGGATTGTTTAAATGGATGGACTTTCACGTAAGTATGAAAAATGATGACATATATTTGACATGTAAAGGTACTGATAAATTAAGCGAGAGGGAGCGGCGGGAAGATGGCGGAAGAGTAAGACGTGGAAATCGCCTTCCTCCTCACGGATACACCAGAAATACATCTACACGTGGAACAACTCCTACAGAACACCTACTGAAGGCTGGCAGAAGACCTCAGAGCTCCCAAAAGGCAAGAAACTCCCCACGTACCTGGGTAGGGCAAAAGAAAAAAGAAAAAACAGAGACAAAAGAATAAGGACGGCACCTGCATCAGTGGGAGGGAGCTGTGAAGGAGGAAAAGTTTCCACACACTAGGAAGCCCCTCCGCGGGCGGAGACTGCGGGAGGCAGAGGGGGGAGCTTCGGGACCGCGGAGTGGTGCACAGCGACGGGTGCGGAGGGCAAAGCGGGGAGATTCCTGCACAGACGATCAGTGCCGACCGGCACTCACCAACCCGAGAGGCTTGTCTGCTCACCCGCCGGGGCGGGCGGGGCTGCGAGCTGAGGCTCGGGTTTCGGTTTTGGACGGAGCGCAGGGAGAGGACTGGAGTTGGCGGCTTGAGCATAGCCTGAAGGGGTTGGTGCGCCACGACTAGCCGGGAGTTCGGGGAAAAGCCTGCACCGGCCGAAGAGGCAAGAGACTTTTTCTTCCCTCTTTGTTTCCTGGTGCGCGAGGAGAGGGGTTTAAGAGCGCTGCTTAAAGGAACTCCAGAGACGGGCGCGAGCCGCGGCTAAAAGCGCGAACCCCAGAGACGGGCGCGAGCCGCGGCTGAAACCGCGGAGCCCAGAGACGGGCGGGAGACGCTGGGGCTGCTGCTGCCGCCACCAGGGGGGCTGTGTGCGAGCACAGGTCACTCTCCGCGCCCCTCGTCCGCGGAGCCTGTGCAGGCCGCCACTGCCAGGTTCCCGGGATCCAGGGACAACTTCCCCGGGAGTAGGCACGGCGGGTCTCAGGCCGGTGCTGCGTCACGCCGGCCTCTGCCGCAGCGTCACGCCGCCTCTGCCGCCGCAGGCCCGCCCCGCACGCAGTGCCCCGCCTTCCCCCATCCCCCAACCCCCGGCCTGAGTGAGCCGGAGCTCCCGAATCAGCGGCTCCTTTAACCCCGTCCTGTCTGAGCAAAAAAACAGACGCCCTCCAGCGATCTGCGCGCAGGGGCAGGGCCGGGTACAAAGCTGAGCTCCTGTGAGCTGTGAGAGCAGGGAGGAGAGGGGGAGGTCTCTCCCGGCAGCCGCGGAGGCGGCGGATTGAAGCTCCACAATCAACTTGATGTGCCCTGCATTGTGGAATACCTGAATAGACAGGGAGTGATCCCAAATTGAAGAGGGGGAATTTAGGAGCGAGATCTGTGATTTTTTTCCCTTTTCCTCTTTTTGTGAATGTGTGCGTGTATGCTTCTGTGTGAGATCTTGTCTGTATACTCTTGCTTCCACCATTTGTCCTAGGGCTCTATCCGTCCATGGTTTTTTTTTAAAAAAAAAAAAAAAATTTTTTTTAATAATTAATTTTAATTGTAATAACTTTATTGAACTTTACCTTCGTTCTTTCTTTCTTTCTTTCCTTCCCTCCTTCCCTCCTTTAGACAGCGAATCACCCCAGGTTGAGGGGGTGGTCTCTGGGAGCAGGATTTATGATTTTTCCCCCTTTGCCTCTCTTTGTGAACGTGTATGTGTATGCTTCTGTGTAAGATTTTCTCTGTATAGCTTTGCTTCCAACATTTGTCCTAGGGCTCTATCCGTCCATGGCTTTTTTAAAAAAAAAAAAAATTTTTTTTTCTTAATAATTAATTTTAATTGTAATAACTTTATTGTACTTTACCTTCGTTCTTTCTTTCTTTCTTTCCTTCCCTCCTTCCCTCCTTTAGACAGCGAATCACCCCAGGTTGAGGAGGTGGTCTCTGGGAGCAGGATTTATGATTTTTCCCCCTTTGCCTCTCTTTGTGAACGTGTATGTGTATGCTTCTGTGTAAGATTTTCTCTGTATAGCTTTGCTTCCAACATTTGTCCTAGGGCTCTATCCGTCCATGGTTTTTTTTTTTAAAAAAAAAATTTTTTTTTCTTAATAATTAATTTTAATTGTAATAACTTTACTGTACTTTACCTTCGTTCTTTCTTTCTTTCCTTCCTTCCTTCCCTCCTTTAGTCAGCGAATCACCCCAGGTTGAGGAGGTGGTCTCTGGGAGCAGGATTTATGATTTTTCCCCCTTTGCCTCTCTTTGTGAACACGTATGTGTATGCTTATGTGTAAGATTTTCTCTGTATAGCTTTGTTTCCAACATTTGTCCTAGGGTTCTATCTGTTTTTTTTTTTTTTTTTCTTTTTTCTTTCTAAATATTTTTTAGTACAATAACTATATTATACTTTATTTTATTTTTACTGTATCTTCTTTCTTTCTGTCTTTTTTCCTTCTTTCCCTCCTTCCTTCCTCCCTTCCTCCCTCCCTCCCTCCCTCCTTTCTTCCCTTCTTTGCTTCTTTCTTCCTTCCTTCCTTTCCTCCTTTCCTCCTTTCCTTCTTTCTTTCCTCAAACTTCTACTAATTCTCTCTACATTTTCTCCTTCTTTCCCTCCTTCCTTCCTTCCTTCCCCCCTCCCTTTCTTTCCTTCTTTGCTTCTTTCTTCCTTCCTTCCTTTCCTCCTTTCCTTCTTTCTTTCCTCATACTTCTACTAATTCTCTCTACATTTTCTCCTTCTTTCCCTCCTACCTTCCTTCCTTCCTCCCTCCCTCCCTCCTTTCTTTCCTTCTTTGCTTCTTTCTTCCTTCCTTCCTTTCCTCCTTTCTTTCTCTCTTTCCTCAAACTTCTACTAATTCTCTCTACATTTTCTCCTTCTTTCCCTCCTTCTTTCCTTCCTTCCTTCCTCCCTCCCTCCCTCCCTCCTTTCTTTCCTTCTTTGCTTCTTTCTTCCTTCCTTCCTTTCCTCCTTTCGCTCTTTCTTTCCTCATACTTCTACTAATTCTCTCTACATTTTCTCCTTCTTTCCCTCCTTCCTTCCTTCCTTCCTCCCTCCCTCCCTCCTTTCTTTCCTTCTTTGCTTCTTTCTTCCTTCCTTCCTTTCCTCCTTTCCTTCTTTCTTTCCTCATACTTCTAATAATTCTCTCTACTTTTCCTCCCTTTTATTCTGAGCCGTGTGGATGAAAGGCTCTTGGTGCTCCAGCCCAGGAGGCAGGGCTCTGCCTCTGAGGTAGGAGAGCCAACTTCAGGACGCTGATCAACAAGAGACCTCCCAGCTCCACATAATATTAAACGGTGGAAATCTCCCAGAGACCTCCATCTTAACACCAGCACCCAGCTTCACTCAACGACCAGCAAGCCACAGTGCTGGACAACCTATGCCAAACAACTAGCAAAACAGGAACACAACCCCACCCATTAGCAGAGAGGCTGCCGAAAATCATAACAAGGCCACAGACACCCCAAAACACACCACCAGACGTGAACCTGCCCACTAGAGAGACAAGATCCAGCCTCATCCAGCACAACACAGGCACTAGTCCCCTCCACCAGGAAGCCTACACAACCCGCTGAAACAACCTTAGCCACTGGAGACAGACATCAAAAACAACGGGAACTACGAACGTGCAGCCTGCAAAAAGGAGACCCCAAACACAGTAAGATAAGCAAAATGAGAAGACAGAAAAACACACAGCAGATGAAGGAGCAAGATAAAAACCCACCAGACCTAACAAATGAAGAGGAAATAGGCAATCTACCTGAAAAAGAATTCAGAATAATGATAGTAAGGATGATCCAAAATCTTGGAAGTAGAATGGACAAAATGCAAGAAACAGTTAACAAGGACCTACAAGAACTAAAGATGAAACAAGCAACGATGAACAACGCAATAAATGAAATTAAAAGTACTCTAGATAGGATCAATAGCAGAATAACTGAGGCAGAAGAACGGATAAGTGACCTGGAAGATAAAGTAGTGGAAATAACTACTGCAGAGCAGAATAAAGAAAAAAGAATGAAAAGAACTGAGGACAGTCTCAGAGAGCTCTGGGACAACATTAAACGCACCAACATTCGAATTATAGGGGTTCCAGAAGAAGAAGAAAAAAAGAAAGGGACTGAGAAAATATTTGAAGAGATTATAGTTGAAAACTTCCCTAATATGGGAAAGGAAATAGTTAATCAAGTCCAGGAAGCACAGAGAGTCCCATACAGGATAAATACAAGGAGAAATACGCCAAGACACATATTAATCAAACTATCAAAAATTAAATACAAAGAAAGCATATTAAAAGCAGCAAGGGAAAAACAACAAATAACACACAAGGGAATCCCCATAAGGTTAACAGCTGATCTCTCAGCAGAAACCCTACAAGCCAGAAGGGAGTGGCAGGACATACTGAAAGTGATAAAGGAGAAAAACCTGCAACCAAGACTACTCTACCCAGCAAGGATCTCATTCAGATTTGATGGAGAAATTAAAACCTTTACAGACAAGCAAAAGCTGAGAGAGTTCAGCACCACCAAACCAGCTTTACAACAAATGCTAAAGGAACTTCTCTAGATAAGAAATGCAAAAGAAGGAAACGACCTACAATAACGAACCCAAAACAATACAGAAAATGGGAATAGGAACATACATATCGATAATTCCCTTAAATGTAAATGGACTAAATGCTCCCACCAAAAGACACAGATTGGCTGAATGGATACAAAAACAAGACCCTTATATATGCTTTCTACAAGAGACCCACCTCAGACCTAGAGACACATACAGACTGAAAGTTAAGGGGATGGAAAAAGATATTCCATGCAAATGGAAACCAAAAGAAAGCTGGAGTAGCAATTCTCATATCAGACAAAATAGACTTTAAAATAAGGACTATTAAAAGGGATAAAGAAGGACACTACATAATGATCAAGGGATCGATCCAAGAAGAAGATATAACAATTGTAAATATTTATGCACCCAACATAGGAGCACCTCAATACGTAAGGCAAATACTAACAGCCATAAAAGGGGAAATTGACAGTAACACATTCATAGTAGGGGACTTTAACACCCCACTTTCACCCATGGACAGATCATCCAAAATGAAAATAAATAAGGAAACACAAGCTTTAAATGATACATTAAACAAGATGGACTTAATTGATATTTATAGGACACTCCATCCAAAAACAACAGAATACACATTTTTCTCAAGTGCTCATGGAACATTCTCCAGGATAGATCATATCTTGGGTCACAAATCAAGCCTTGGTAAATTTAAGAAAATTGAAATTGTATCAAGTATCTTTTCTGACCACAACGCCATGACACTAGATATCAATTACAGGAAAAGATCTGTAAAATATACAAACACATGGAGGCTAAACAATACACTACTTAATAATGAAGTGATCACTGAAGAAATCAAAGAGGAAATAAAAAAATACCTAGAAACAAATGACAATGGAGACACAACGACCCAAAACCTATGGGATGCAGCAAAAGCAGTTCTAAGGGGGAAGTTTATAGCAATACAAGCCCACCTTAAGAAGCAGGAAACATCTCGAATAAACAACCTAACCTTGCACCTCAAGCAATTAGAGGAAGAAGAACAAAAAAGCCCCAAAGCTAGCAGAAGGAAAGAAATAAAAATCAGATCAGAAATAAATGAAAAAGAAATGAAGGAAACGATAGCAAAGATCAATAAAACTAAAAGCTGGTTCTTTGAGAAGATAAACAAAATAGATAAACCACTAGCCAGACTCATCAAGAAAAAAAGGGAGAAGACTCAAATCAATAGAATTAGAAATGAGAAAGGAGAAATAACAACTGACACTGCAGAAATAAAAAAAATCATGAGAGATTACTACAAGCAACTCTATGCCAATAAAATGGACAATCTGGAAGAAATGGACAAATTCTTAGAAATGCACAATCTGCCAAGACTGAATCAGGAAGAAATAGAAAATATGAACAGACCAATCACAAGCACTGAAATTGAAACTGTGATTAAAAATCTTCCAACAAACAAAAGCCCAGGACCAGATGGCTTCACAGGTGAATTCTATCAAACGTTTAGAGAAGAGCTAACACCTATCCTTCTGGAACTCTTCCAAAATATAGCAGAGGGAGGAACACTCCCAAATTCCTTCTACGAGGCCACCATCACCTTGATACCAAAACCAGACAAGGATGTCACAAAGAAAGAAAACTACAGGCCAATATCACTGATGAACATAGATGCAAAAATCCTCAACAAAATACTAGCAAACAGAATCCAACAGCACATTAAAAGGATCATACACCATGATCAAGTGGGGTTTATTCCAGGAATGCAAGGATTCTTCAATATACGCAAATCTATCAATGTGATAAACCATATTAACAAACTGAAGGAGAAAAACCATATGATCATCTCAATAGATGCAGAGAAAGCTTTCGACAAAATTCAACACCCATTTATGATAAAAACCCTCCAGAAAGTAGGCATAGAGGGAACTTTCCTCAACATAATAAAGGCCATATATGACAAGCCCACAGCAAACATCATCCTCAATGGTGAAAAACTGAAAGCATTTCCACTAAGATCAGGAACAAGACAAGGTTGCCCACTCTCACCACTCTTATTCAACATAGTTTTGGAAGTTTTAGCCACAGCAATCAGAGAAGAAAAGGAAATAAAAGGAATCCACATCGGAAAAGAAGAAGTAAAGCTGTCACTGTTTGCAGATGACATGATACTATACATAGAGAATCCTAAAGATGCTACCAGAAAACTACTAGAGCTAATCAATGAATTTGGTAAAGTAGCAGGATACAAAATTAATGCACAGAAATCTCTGGCATTCCTATATACTAATGATGAAAAATCTGAAAGTGAAATCAAGAAAACACTCCCATTTACCATTGCAACAAAAAGAATAAAATATCTAGGAATAAACCTACCTAAGGAGATGAAAGACCTGTATGCAGAAAATTATAAGACACTGATGAAAGAAATTAAAGATGATACAAATAGATGGAGAGATATACCATGTTCTTGGATGGGAAGAATCAACATTGTGAAAATGACTCTACTACCCAAAGCAATCTACAGATTCAATGCAATCCCTATCAAACTACCACTGGCATTTTTCACAGAACTAGAACAAAAAATTTCGCAATTTGTACGGAAACACAAAAGACCCCGAATAGCCAAAGCAATCTTGAGAACGAAAAAAGGAGCTGGAGGAATCAGGCTCCCTGACTTCAGACTATACTACAAAGCAACAGTAATCAAGACAGTATGGTACTGGCACAAAAACAGAAAGATAGATCAGTGGAACAGGATAGAAAGCCCAGAGATAAACCCACGCACATATGGACACCTTATCTTTGATAAAGGAGGCAGGAATGTACAGTGGAGAAAGGACAGCCTCTTCAATAAATGGTGCTGGGAAAACTGGACAGGTACATGTAAAAGTATGAGATTAGATCACTCCCTAACACCATACACAAAAATAAGCTCAAAATGGATTAAAGACCTAAATGTAAGGCCAGAAACTATCAAACTCTTAGAGGAAAACATAGGAAGAACACTCTATGACATAAATCACAGCAAGATCCTTTCTGACCCACCTCCTAGAGTAATGGAAATAAAAACAAAAATAAACAAATGGGACCTAATGAAACTTCAAAGCTTTTGCACAGCAAAGGAAACCATAATCAAGACCAAAAGACAACCCTCAGGATGGGAGAAAACATTTGCAAATGAAGCAACTGACAAAGGATTAATCTCCAAAATTTACAAGCAGCTCCTGCAGCTCAATAACAAAAAAACAAACAACCCCATCCAAAAATGGGCAGAAGACCTAAACAGACATTTCTCCAAAGAAGATATACAGAATGCCAACAAACACATGAAAGAATGCTCAACATCATTAATCATTAGAGAAATGCAAATCAAAACTACAATGAGATATCATCTCACACCGGTCAGAATGGCCATCATCAAAAAATCTAGAAACAATAAATGCTGGAGAGGGTGTGGAGAAAAGGGGACACTCTTGCACTGCTGGTGGGAATGTGAATTGGTTCAGCCACTATGGAGAACAGTATGGAGGTTCCTTAAAAAACTACAAATAGAATTACCATATGACCCAGCAATCCCACTACTGGGCATATACCCTGAGAAAACCAAAATTCAAAAAGAGTCATGTACCAAAATGTTCATTGCAGCTCTATTTACAATAGCCCGGAGATGGAAAGAACCTAAGCGCCCATCATCGGACGAATGGATAAAGAAGATGTGGCACATATACACAATGGAATATTACTCAGCCTTAAAAAGAAATGAAATTGAGTTATTTGTAATGAGATGGATAGACCTAGAGTCTGTCATACAGAGTGAAGTAAGTCAGAAAGAAAAAGACAAATACCGTATGCTAACACATATATATGGAATTTAAGGGGAAAAAATGTCATGAAGAACCTAAGACAGGAATAGAGGCGCAGACCTACTGGAGAACGGACTTGAGGATATGGGGAGGGGGAATGGTGAGTTTTGACAGGGCGAGAAAGAGTCATGGACACATACACACTAACAAACGTAGTAAGGTAGATAGCTAGGGGGAAGCAGCCGCAAGGCACAGGGATATTAGCTCGGGGCTTTGGGACAGCCTGGAGGGGTGGGAGGGGGAGAGTGGGAGGGAGGGAGACGCAAGAGGGAAGACACATGGGAGCACATGTATATGTATAGCTGATTCACTTTGTTATAAATCAGAAACTAACACACTATTGTAAAGCAATTATACCCCAATAAAGATGTTGAAAAAAAAAAAAAAAAAAATTAAGCGAGAAGGAACAAGCTATAAACCGGGTACGCACAGTAAAAAAACATACATACACGGATACTCAGAAGCAAAAAAAATATGCTAAGGTGTACGTCAAAGTGTTGTCAGCCCTCTGTTCTTCCCTTGTGTTGAACGTTCTAATTCTTCTATTGATACAAGAGACAGTATAAGTATTGTAAAATGTATTGCAAAGGTGGTTACCAGGGGCTGGTGGGGAATTACTGTTTCATGGGTACAGTTTCAGCTTTGCAAGGTGAGGAATTCTATGGATGGATGGTGGTGATGGTAGCACACAAATGTCAATGTGATTAATGCCACTGAACTGCACACATAAAAATGGTTAAGATGGTAAATTTATGTTGTATTTTTACTACATTTAGAAAACAAAAATAAATTTAAAAAATATTTAAGGCAGTGAAAATATGTTGTGTGATACTATCATGATGGATATGTTTATATATACATTTGTCCAAATCCACAGAATGGACAGCACCAAGAGTGAACCCGAGGTAAACTATGAACTTTGGGTGATTATGATGTGTCAGTGTAGGTTCATCCTTGGTAACAAATGTAACACTCTGGTGAGTGGTGTTGATTAATGAGGGAGAATATCCATGTGTAGGGGGGAGGGGGTTTATGGGAAATCTCTGTACCTTTCTCTCAATTTTGTTGTAAACCTAAAACTGCTCTAAAAACAAAGTCTTTAACAAACAAAGTGATTGTATTACAAAATAATGTAAACTGGAATATTTTATGTCACCTGTGATAAATTTATGAACACAGCAAGTTATAAACACCATATTTTAATATTGCGAAGGTTAACCAAATGAGTACATCTCTAAGAGGAGTTTTAAAGGTATTGCGAAGATTTTAGATTCTCTCCCACGTTACTTTTTCCCTAGTCCCAAAACAGGAATACTCTTGCTGGTTCCAAAATATCCAGGCATTATTTTTTAATCTCTAATCCAAACCCTACCAATTCCTCATTGCTTCCTCTGAGTCTTTCCAACAGTATCCATCGTTTCCAAGGACGTTTTCGAGCCCCACGGTTAATGAGTACTTCCCTCTGGAAAATAAGATGTTTAAATCTCAAATGTCTTGATACTTATTATACTAAATCTTTAAATATGTATTTCTCGTGCTCTCCAAATAACTTTATGCTGGTTTAAGGTAAGAATATATACTTTAAAAATAACGCATAATGTGCATAAGAGCATACATAATATATTAATGATTATTCATAATATTTAAATTAGTAATGTTAATTATATAATATTCTTATGCATTTTTATGTATTATTTTAAATGTCTTTTTGTTTTTAATTTCTCACAATTTTTCGAACATGGACCAGGGTTGTGAAGAATGGGCTTTCCCCATGATTTTGGAAGTGATTTTAGGATGCAAATACAGGGGTCTCGGTGATATCTGATCTCTGGAGTTGTTACGGGCTAAGTTATGTTCCCCCCAAAACTCCTATGTGGAAGTCCTAACCTCCCTTACCCTAGAATGTGACTGTATTTAGAGACAGGGCCTTTAGAGAGGTGATAAAGCTAAAATGAGGTCATTAGGGTGGGCCCTTATCCAGTATGACTGGTGACCTCATAAGAAGAGGAGATCAAGACCAGACACACAAAGAGACGACCATGTGAGGACACAGGGAGAAGACAGCCGTCTGCAAGCCAAAGAGAGAGGCCTCAGAAGGAACCAACCCCGTGGACACCTTGATCTCAGACTTCCAGCCTCTGAAATTACGAGAAAATAAATTTCCTAAGCCCCCCCAGTGGTGGCACTTTGGCGGCCCCTGCAGACCCACCCGTGAGTGCATTCTGCATCTTCCACCTCCACTCCCTCGTGGTCACTTGTGAAATCTGAGCGCTGTGGGCCTTTGTGGTTTTAAGGATGGATTATAGCATGATCTCGGGGCCACAGAACAGAGTAAAAAGCACTGCACGACTATCACACTGTCCCCTGCTCATGATCTGGGGTCCGTGTTTGTCAGAGACCAGGGTCTGGTGGCCAACAGAACAGGACCTGATGTGTTTCCTGAAAGTGAAGGGATTAAACGGCTCAGGATGAACAGATTCCAAGCCATCCTTGGGAGCAATTTTCACGGTATCTGTCATTGCAGAAGGGTTCTCTGGGGTGGAGTTTAAGTGTGATTCTCTCTGAAGTTAAGGCCTGGACTCAATGACTTGCCAAGGTCCTTTTCTGGTCTATGGTTTGGGCACAGTTTTAAAAATAAACCTGTGATCCAAGACCAACGGAAAGTGGCTTGCAAGTACAGGTCTCTGAGGGGCAAGTCTGTGACACTGAAAATGACAGAATACCCTGGTGCCCAGCTCCAGTGTGACCTGCAGATTTTACACGGGGAGGCTGGCCCCAGGGTCCAGCGGGCAGGATTTTGGACACAATTCACTATGGCGAGAGGGCCAGGACCACAAATGTGGGCTTACTCGTTACTAGCCTCCTGCCCTTGGCAGTCCTGGCAGGACAGGGCTCAGACAGACCAACACAATGTTATCTTGCTAAGATAGGTGCTATCCCAGAAGTGTCCCCATCCAGACAAAACACTGATGTCAGGGCTTCTGGCCTCTCTTTTGGTGTCCTTCTCTACCCTCCAGGCACCCCCTCTCCACCACTCTCTCAGTTCTGTCTTAGAACTGTTACCTGTCATACTCCCTAGTGGGCGAGAGGAACATATTTTAGACCCCATCCCCACACTCTTTCTCAAGTGCGGCTCAATTCATCTCCAAGCCACACTGTGAGGGCTCCCAGGTAGGGATGCAGCCATAAATGAAGCCAGGCGGACCACGGTCCAGGCTGATGCTGTGGGCTGCGGAAGCAAGGGGGTTCTGATGATGCTGTCAAGGTTAGGGTTTGGGGGGAAAACTTTTCCAAGCAAAGTAGTCCAAACCTCAGTTTGTCTGGCATCAAAAATATCAAGGCAAACGATGAAATGCAGATGTTAAAAATCAGCTTTCTCCCAGTGGTAGGGCAAGAACCCAGGAGAGGAGAGGAGAACCCCGATTTGATTTATAAAGGAACTTCCTTCCCCTGAAATCGTAACTGAACCTAATCTCCTCTATTTACACATCAGTAGAAGATAATTATGTCCCCCACCAAGCTGTTTCTCCCCTGATCCACGAGAAGAAACACTTAGAACATGTTTATTTTTCCAATGACCCTCTCCCACCGCCAACTCTCATCCCCACTCCTGAGTTTGGTCGCCATTTGACTTGAGGCTATTATTAGCTTTTTCCTTTAGAGCTTGTCTGTTTTGTTGCAATAATCACTACGTAGCATACACAACAGATTCCTGGCAAAAATCATCTCATCTGTTTCGGCTAAACTACCTATTGGTCGCAGGATTCACTGCTCACTACTCTTTTCTGTCCTCTTTTAGTTTCTGGAGCTCCCCATCAGATTGGCCATTTTGCCAGTTTTCTCCTGCTAAATTATACAAATAAGTAAATAAATAAATAAACTCTGAGGCCTCCATGCCCTTAAAAAGTGATGTTACATGAGTAATAAACAGATGTTATAGGATTATAACTCCAAAGCCTTTATGTGTTAACCTTACAAATTGCATAACCAGGTTTGATATAGGACTTTTGATGATAACCTTTTTGTCCATAAGTCTGTAGATATTGTTTAACGGTCTTCTCCCTTCTGGAGCTGCTGATAAGAAGTCTGATATTAGTCTACTTCTTCTGGTTCTGTCTGTCCAGATGTGCAAAATTTCTCTTTATCTGTAAAATTCTAGAATTTCACCAGGAAACGTCTATACACATAGCTTGAAACATTCATCCACCCTGCCTAACTTGTCAACTCAGAGAACTCTCCTTCTGCTTTTACTTAACAGTTGCTCTTCTCTCTGGTTCTTTTTCTCCTCCGGGTTCATGTTAAGTCTCTTGAATCTGACCTCCAAGTTTCTTATCTTTTCCCTCACGCTTTTCACCTCGAAATGCCTTTGCTCTGTGGCCTGAGAAATCTGTTTCTCTTGATCTTCTAGAATAGAGAGTCATTATGTTCTTAGCAGTGACTATTTTTTACATGCATCTGGAAAATAGTTCCTTATAATGTGGAAACAACGTTTTCAGTTCCATGAAGTCTTTTATTTATCTATTTTATTTACTACACTGGTATTTTCTTGAGAGTTCACTGCATTTTGTTCAAGTGCTCTTCCATCTCTTTCTTCACCTCTACCTCGACAGGAGCTATTTCTTCTAGTTTCGAGTTTGCGCTCCTAACTTCCTGTTACCATGCCCTTGGAAGTGAGCTGCGATGGTTCCCTGCCTACGCACAGGTACGTGTCCCTCAGCACCTGCACAGGTTAGGCTACTGGTGTTGAGTCAGTAGGACAAAAGCAGATGGGGGGAGATACAGCTCCCTGCAGGCTGGTGTTGAAGAGTTAGAGGAGGTACCACAATGGTACTGGATGGCAATGCTCATCGTTTGCGAATCACAAAGTTAAGAAGTAATTCAGCCTCCCAAGTCAGTCCTCGCTGAACCTTTTGCGGTCAAAAGTCTCAAATAGGAAACTCAAATCAAAACTACAATGATGTACCACCTCACACAAGTCAGAAGGGCCATCATTCAAAAGTCTACAAACAACAAATGCTGGAGAGGGTGTGGAGAAAAGGGAACCCTCCTACACTGTCGGTGGAAATGTAAGTTGGTGCAGCCACTATGGAAAACAGTAAGGAGGTTCCTCAGAAAAGTAAAAATAGAATGACCATACAATCCAGCAATGCCAGTGCTGGGCATATATCCAGACAAAACTATAATTCAAAAAGAAACATGCACCCCTATGTTCATAGCAGCACTATTCACAATAGCCAAGACATGGAAACAACCTAAATGTCCATCAACAGATGAATGGATAAAGAAGATGTGGTACATATATACAACGCAATACTACTCAGGCATAAAAAAGAATTAAATAAGGCCATCTGCAGCACCAGGAATGCAACCAGAGATGATCATACTAACTGAAATAAGTCAGAGAGAAAGAAATACCATATGATATCACTTACATGTGGAATCTAAAATACGACACAAATAAACCTAACTATGAAACAGAATCACGGACATAGAGAACAGACTGGTGGTTGCCAAGGGGAAGGGGGGTTGGGAGATGGATGGAGTGGGAGGTTGGGGTTAGCAGATGCCAACTAGTATACACAGTATGGATAGACAACAAGGTCCTACTGTAGAGCACGGGGAATCATATTCAGTATCCTACAATAAACCATCATGAAAAAGAATATTTTAAAATGTATATATATGTAAACTGAATCACTTTGTTGTACAGCAGTAATACAGCATTGTAAACCAACTATACCTCAGCTAAAAAACAAAATTTTTTTAAAATAGCAAATAGCTCCTGCAAGACAAACAAGTGCTTACACTAAGGATTGAGGCGGGATTAGCCTACACCACCCTGGCCTCCCAATTCACAGCAGTTGCCCCCTCCCCCCCAAAAACCACCCAAATGCACACACAAACAATTGAGCCCAGCACTGTCTCTCATCTCTGGATATCCTAGGTAAATTCTTGGCTTCAGACTCAACCTCGGAATCTTTGCCACTATGGCAGAAAGTAGTTTTCAAAACGGCAGGATTTCCAGTCCTACGTGCCCCGCCAGGGCACTTCCACTGCTCCATCAGGAGGTGAAGTTTATTTCCATCCTCTTGAACCTGGGAGGGCCTTTGTGGCTGCACAGAAATACCTTCCCAGGCTAGGTCGTAAGGATGCTCAGTCCTAAAACCCAGCCACCGTGTTGCGAAGAAGCCCAAGCCAGACAGAGTGGCCACGTGTGGGTATCTGGCCAACAGCTCTAGCTAAGGTCCCAGGTGATGGTCAGCAAAGACCTCCAGACAGGTGAGCAAACCTTCAGATGAACCAGACAGGTGAGCAAGCCTTCAGATGAACCGGCCTCAGCATCTGAACCATCACGGCCACCATCGAGCGCAGCAGAAATGAGCTGTCCCCTCTGAGCCCCGCCCAAGAGCAGATTCATGAGGAAAACGTCATTGTCACTTTAGGTCACTAGTTTTTGGGGTGGTTTGTTATACCACATTACTAGATAACCAGAATGGTCACCATGGTCCACCATGCTATTCCACACAAGAAATCAAGGACCTGGGCTCAGACCAGCTTCTCCCTAGAATCCTCCAGCATTCATATTTTGATGCAGAATTTCCATCATTCTCAACAAGGATTCACGTTATCTCCAGCTTTCTTGGTCTTAGGGATGGCTTTGAGAAGATTCTAGAGCCATCCACTTCTTTGGTACTAAAATGACTGTCAGTGAGAGGTAAAATGGGAGGAAACTGGCATAAAATAATAATTCTATTTTATGCAAGTATAGCAGAGGAAGACATGTAAACGTTATGTCAGTTCTCGGGTTGAGATGCAAATATTTTGAGTTGGCTCAGTGAATGACATTAGATTTTATAAATTTTAGGGGAAACTACCTGTACCTGACAAGCGTGAATTCACTTAACTAGGTCAAGGAGTTTTAGAAACGTGGGGTAACGGCGTCAGCAGGCAGAGGTCCTCGCTTCTCTCTGGGCTGTTGATTCTCCAGGGAAGCTTCTTAGCCTCTCCAAGTTCCCTCATCCGTTATGCGAGGAAATTGGGCTCAGTGACCTTTAAGCAGATCCTGTGAGCTCAGCCATTCTGCGGACATTTAATGAATATTCATATGTCGATACCAAGAACATGCTGTCCACCCAACCGCATCATTTCACATATGGAAGAACTGAAGACAGCCTGAGAGTTAGCAAGCAAGTGAGAGATTAAGAGATGGAGAGGAAGAAACAGAATCCCCACCATCGGAACAATACGCTACCATGAAACTCTGCTTGTGGGATCAACCCAGATGTTCTCTGTATGCAGCTGCACCCCATGATCTGAAGAGCAATAAAACAGGGATTCACTCATGTCCTGCCCGTGGGATCTCTGCTACCAACCTCACAAGGAGGAGCCACGCAACGATGTGGCACAGAAATGTCTGGCCACCAACATCATTCCAATGACCCAATCACAGGTCTGTGCCACCCGCTTCCCATGCTTCGCCCGCTCCCGCCCACTTCAACTGAAGCAAGCTGCTTCCCCGCGTGGCCCTGAGTGGCTGGCCGTGACTCCTGCCTCTAAGGGACCGTGAGTGATAAAAAGCTTCTTCCATCCTGGCAATTATTTGCATGTCTATGGGTCTCAATCCACCTCCTCGAGACAAGTCCCAGGTACGTTTTAGAGCAGAAGGTGGCAGACGGGACTCCACAAGAACAGGGGGACATCTCAGGAAGTACTGAGAGAGAAGAACAGAGGAGAGTCAAGGGACGATCTTTAGGTCCTGGGTGCCAGCCCAATATGTGGGCAGTAAAGCGGCCTGGAAAGTTTCCGAGATGATGAGAACAGGTGTCTCCTGGGTCCGAGCAGACCCCCTGGGGTAAGAGCTTCACGCCAGGAAGAGGAGGGCAGATCCCTTCCTGTAGGACGTGTGAAAAGCTCCTGTACTCGTCTCCTAGGGCTGCGATAACAAAGTGCTACAGAGGGGCAGCTTCCACAACAGAAGTGTATTGCCTCACAGCTCTGGAGGGCACAAATCTGCAATCAAGGGGCTGGCTCGGGGGTTCCTTCCCAGGGCCGAGAGGGAGACTCTCTTCTAGGTTGTGGTTGCCTCGGGCATTCCTCGGCTGGTAGATGATGTTCCTTCTGTGTGTGGATGTCTGTCCAAATCTTCCCTTCTTATAAGGACACACACAACCCCACTGGATTAGGACCCACCCTAATGACCTCATCTTAACTCAATCATCCGTAAAGACTATTTCTACGTAAGGTCACCTTCCCAGGTGCTGGGGGTTAGGACTTCAGCATCTTCTGGGGGGACACAATTCAACCCGTAAGAGCTCCACATCCATTTCACTGGTGTTCTTTTTCTTTAGTTCATCCAGTTCACCCCTCTTTGCTACTTTCAAAGTGAAACCCAGAAGGTCAATAAAAGGGTTCAGATCACCAATTGTGATCATGCATTTCCTGTGTGTGTGTGTGTGTGTGTGTGTGTGTGTGTGTGTGTGTGTGGTCACCACAACACCAATTTTCAGACGGTAGCTGCGTGTCCTACAGTTCAATTCAGTTCTGACACCATCTAGCTGAAGGCAGCATCTGATCCCACAGCTTAAGGGCTCAGTCTCACAAGACTGTCCCCCCTCCCCGACACACACACGTCAGATGCCAGTCCCAAGTCCTGGTTGTCAACTGGCCTTCTGATTGGCTACAGATTGAAGGTTCCAAAGAACCCATTCCTTGGGTTCGATTAATTTGCTAGAGTGGCTCACGGAACTCAAAGAAACATTTTCCTTACTAGATTACCGGTTTACCATAAAAGGATATAACTCAGGATCAGCCTCTAATCACAGGGTTGGTTTCCCTGACCACCAACCCCCATCCTCAGGTGCCATCCAAACGTCACCTATTAACATAACTAAAAAGCTAAAAAGACACCGTGATAGCTCTCACCACTTTGGAAATTCCAAGGGTTTTAGAAGTTCTGTGCCAGAAAGAGGACCAAGACCAAATACATATTTCTTATTATAAATCACAACGTCACAGGCTGAGAGCTTCAACTATGGAAAAGGAGTCTAGGAGGGTTGCTTTATCTGGCCTGATGCTAGAGCCATGAAAGGAATCCTTGCACACCTGCAGGATCCCCGCTGAAACAGTCACACCCCCGGTGGCGACCCGCTGACTCCTCGTCCTCCCTCCTGGGCACCAAAGTGGAGGTGAGTGAGGGGCTCTGGCTGGGGCACTTCACAGCTCATCACAGCTGCCAGAGGGCAGGGCAGGTAAAGGAAAGGGGATGATATATGGCCGCTGTACACACAGCTCCTCTACTTGGCTGACCCGGGTGATTTTAGAACAGCAGACGTGGTCAGCACTTTTCATTCTTAAGATTCCTGTACCCACACACCGTGGGCTAATACACCGCCGAAGGCTGACTACACATGTGGCATAAGTCTTCCCCCTGTTCCTCCTTCCAAGCTCGAGCAAATACTGGCTTCTCAAAATATACAGAAGTGAGAACCTATGGGGTCCTGAGCACAAGTAATACCGGTGGCACAAGGACAAACAGGACAAGTGACAGCAACCTTCCAACCCACTAGCACTGACTAAATGCATCTTCCTTACCAGCAACCCTAGCCCGAAAAGCAGATCTGCCCCGAATCGGACATAATCTTTAGCAACATCTGATGATACCTGATGAATAAATTTACAAGTCCCTTTATGGCATGGGGCAGGATATAAACAAATAAATAACATGAACGGCCAATGCAAGTAAAGCTTGTTAGTAGACAGAGTATCCTTTTATAGGAAACATGGTCTCGCACGAGGCATTTCCTAGAAAACGCAGCTAGCTCCAAGCCATTCTGCCATTATAGAATATTCTCCAGGACAGATGCATTGGAAAGCCTTTTTTTTTTTATTCCACAAGAATATAAATCCACTCGTACCCAAAGAGCAGACACTCGATGGCAAGTATCCGTTTCCTACCTGTCTTAGTCTGTTCAGGTGACTATAACAAAACACCTTAGATAGCGTGGCTTACAGAGAACAGAAATTCATTTCTCACAGGTCTGGAGACTGGGAAGTCCACGATCAAGGCACCAGCAGATACGCAGTCTGGTGAGGACCCGCTTTCTGGCTGACAGCCCACGTTTTCTCCCTGTGTCTTCATGTGGTGGAAGGAACAAGGGAGGTTTCTGGGGTCTCTCTTATAAGGGTACTCCCATTCACAAGGGTTCCACCCTCATGACATAATCACCTCTAAATACCCTCACACTGGGGGATTAGGATTGTTAAAAAGAAACAGGCTAAAAAAGGAGTCACTTGTGCTAAATCCCACGTCAGCAAACCGAGACTCAACACCTAACTGCAGTTTTGGCCTCTCACAGGAAAATGGCCTTTAACTAGTGACCAGCACTAGTGAGATTCTGCCTGATAGAACCCCTACCTTCCCCGAAAGGAAGGCGACCTTGTCTGAAACAATCCACTCTAGGCTAGAATCTTCCTTTGTCCATCCCCTTCTGCCTATAAAAGTCTTTCACTTTGCACAGCTTCCTCGGTGCTCCTTTCTATGTGCTAAGATGGGATTGCTGCCCGATTCATGAATCATTAGAGCAAATTAGATCTTCAAATTTACCCAAGTGAATTTTGTTTTTTTTAACAGGATTTACTGTATGAATTGTGTGTGTGGAGGGACACATATATTCAATCTCCAGCACCATGTGTGTAAGAGGAGAGGGGGACAATTATTCTATCTTATCTGGGCCGTGGCCAATTCCAACAGTTCCTGGTTCCCCAGTGGTCACATGGGGCTGTAGATCAGTCATGGCCAGATTTCGTCTGAATTACAGACGGCCTTGAGCTCTGGCTGGAAGGAACACCGTGAGCTGGGGCGTTCACCAAACGGCATGTGTCTGGCTTTTTGACAAAATATTCCTTTTCAACTCTCTAATCTGAATATTAATACTTAATCTGTCCTGAACTGTAGGTTCTCCAAATCCTCCTCAAATCATCAGCAGCTCATGAACCCAAGGGGTCTATTTAGGGTCTGATTAGTGCAGAACCTAGTAAAAGGATGAACTTTCCTTTTCAGATGGTGGCTGGATTCACATTTAATTAAGCGCCTGAGTCCCATGTGAGGTGACTTAGTATTTCAAAGTAATTCATTCCTTATCCTTTCAAATGCGGGGCTGGGGGGGGAGTGACGTCTAAAATACCACAATGAAGCATCCAATCCTTTGGTGGCTTAAGACAGCTCACTGCGGGCCTCCTCGGGGAGGATTTAACCAGGTCCTCGCATAAGAACAAGCTTCCAGAGGAAGCAGCAGGAAGTGGGAAAAAAGGCCTGCTCTAGGACTCCAGAAATGGCTTTGCCATTAATTAGCTGCAGAGCAATGAGGTTCAGAGAAGTGAGGCGACTTTTTTTTTTTTCAATAAAGTCTGGCAAGAGGTGGGGGAAGAGTTTTGTTGGAAAACAAGTAGCATCATTATACTTCTAGGGATGTGTTATTTTCAGAATACGGATTACAGAAAGTAAATCTCAAAGTTTGGGAAGGCACAGCGATAACGCAGAAAATGCACAGAGAATGCATAGTCATGGGCAGTGTCTTCATTCATTAAAGAGCAACAAAACGTAAGTCCCCACTAAGTACCCTGCAGTATGTTAAAACCCGACATTCATTTAACGTTCCCAATAACCCCTGAGGTGAGGACTATTAATAACATCATTTTATTGATGGGGAAATTGAGGTTTAGCAAGCGTACATAATGCGCCCAAGGTCACAAAGCTTGGAGAAGCATCTTACGAATATAGTCTGAGCTCAGAGCCCACTTTCACAACCTCTGTATCACCACAGCTTTTAAAAAAGTTTAGAGGGCTTCCCTGGTGGCGCAGTGGTTGAGAGTCCGCCTACCGATGCAGGGGACACGGGTTCGTGCCCCGGTCTGGGAAGATCTCACATGCCGTGAAGCGGCTGGGCCCGTGAGCCATGGCCGCTGAGCCTGCGCATCCGGAGCCTGTGCTCCGCAACGGGAGAGGCCACAACAGTGAGAGGTCCGCGTACCGAAAAAAAAAAAAAAAAAAAAACGTTTAGAGATCCTGGCAATCCCTGAAGTGCCTTCCAAATAAAAACTCCGATTATGGAAGACAGGGAGGCAGGGAAGGCAAAAATAAACTGCCTACTTCACAACTGCTTAGGGCTTAGCTCTCGATAGAGTTCTAAATATAGTCTTACTGCTTTTCAAAAAACAGCAGAAAACCATCGCTCGTCAGGCTACCTAGAGGGAAGCAGAGGGGAAGGACATTTCCCCGCCAGGCCCAGTAGACTTCCGGTTTCATCTGCCCTAACACCTCTGGAAGCAGCCACCCAGGGACAATGTGACAACTCCCATCCCTGCAGCCAGAAATGACTGGGCTGGGGGAGGCAGTGCAGTGAAGACAGACAGCTAATTAGATGCTCCTGGGATTTTATAATCAGAGAGGACGGTCAGCTGGGGCTGGACCTGTCAGGGCCAGTGGCTTGGATGGGCTGTCTGTAAGGAAAGTTGCAGGAACAGAACTGGTGAGGGCAGAGAAAGACAGGACAGCCTGGGGGACATGGCCCCTCGGCTCCCAGTGGCGGCACATCTCTCACTGCCGTGACACCTAGTTATCTTTCAGGGTCAGCATCACGAGGGTGCTTGCTGCTGGGTGCTTATAATCAACTGCCCCTTCCTTAATGCAGATTGAGGGTTTTCTGTCTCGTGTTTTGCATTTTGCAATCTAGGGCTTTGCCCCAACACAAACGAGTAGGGCCTCTTCATCCACACACCCCAGCCCAGGCATCCCACTACTCCTTCTGTTATTACGTTTCTTTAAGAACAGCTTTCCCTTAGTGCCAGGGCCCCCCTGGACACTTCATCACACAGGGTCACTCAACTCTTCAACATCGATGGACCACTTAACTGCTGTAGACAAAGAGACCCCCGATTTTAGACAAATTTTAATAAGCAGTCCAAGTATGTGTGGGAATTTAGAAGGCACAAAGTCAGATTGGCCGATTGTCCAATCAGTGGTGTGGGAGCAACTGGATATCCATTCGGAAGTGTTCCATTCCCTGGACCACATAGTAAAATACACAGGAAGTGGATGACATCGTTCATTGTAAAAAAAAAAAAAAAAAGTAAGATAATGAAAAAAATCAAGACAGTGTGTAATCTTAAGGTGAGAAAGGCCTTCCCAGGCAGGATTCTAAAGTCAGAAGTCATAATGTCAAAAGATTCTGTGACCAATTTCTTAAACTGCTATGGGCGAAAAGTCATAATAATAAATGACAAACGACAGCCTAGGAGAAAACACCTGCAATATACATAACAAAGCACCCACTGCTCTTTGCAAAGGTTTCCAGGGCATTTACAAAGCATAGGGTGAAACGTGAAGCCTTTCTCCCATCTACCTGTAGCCTGAATCTTCCCTCCAGAGGAACCCCTGAAACATACCCTTTCTATCCTTACTCTACACAAGTCAGCGTTCCACACTGTGGATTCAAAATAATTGGGAAAAATAAATTCCAGAAAGTTCCAGAAAGTAAACTTGAATTGACCGCACACAGGAAACTATCTACATAGTATTTACATTGTGTTTACAACCATTTACATAGCTTTTACATTGTGTTCGGTATTATAATCTATAGATGATTTAATATATGCGGGAGGGGACTTCCCTGGCAGTGCAGGGGGCGTGGGTTCGAACCCTGGTCAGGGAGCTAAGATCCCACATGCCTCTTGGCCAAAAAACCAAAACATAAAACAGAAGCAATATGGTAACAAAAATTCAATAAAGACTTCTTAAAAATATATAAAGTATGTGGGAGGATGTATGTAGGTTATAAGCAGATACTATGCCATTTCATAAAGGGGACATGAGCATCTACAGATTTTGGTATATGAGGAGTCGTGGGACCCATCCCCCCCCGGAAGTCAAGGGACAACTGTACATCTATATACATATATATACATGTAAGTTCACAGACACCCTTTTTCTTTTTTACATCATTGGGTTCATACTGTCCGTACTGTGTGTGATTTGATGTTTTCCACATAACACGTCTTAGAGATCTTTCTAAGTATCTACATATACGTCTACCCAATTTTATCAGCTGTGTTAGATACCACTCACTGTATCAGCATTTATTTAACCCTTCTCCAACTGAGAGATATTTGTTTCCAGTGATTGTGTTATAAATGTGCCCATCAACATCCTGTACATTCATCTTTGTGTGTATGTGCCATAACACTGTCAAATGGGAAAAAGTTTACAAAACTATATACAACATTACCCTAACTTGGTTTTAAAAACAACCACACACATATGTACAGGGAAAGCAAATTAGAACAAACATACCACAAGTACGACTAGTGGATACAACCCGACAATTGGACTGAGTGACATAGTTCGTTTAGACTCTTCTGTGGTTGATCATTTTTCTGTGGTGAACACTATACTTTAATCATCAGAGAAAGTAAGTTTTGGGATGAGTTAGTAAATTCTGAATGGAGCAGAAGGTATGGCTCTCGATTCACTGACAATGATTTCAATCACTCAGACGCCTTTCCCCACTTAACTTGTGGGTTTTCAGCTGTGTTCTAGAGGGTGGATGCTACTAAAGAATGGTCTCTGGGTGAGAACAGGATCCTTGCGTATTTTTACACGTCGTGAAAGTGAAGGATAGAAGAGCTCTGATGGATGACCCGGTATTAGTGCGCCTGTTACAGGAAGTCAAAACATGGGAAGCACGGCTGCTTTTACAAGTGGGGATGAGGACGTTATGGTTTGGGGCCAAAGTAAATGATTACAGCTGAGGGTCCTCGGAGGATCAGAAGGGAGGTCCACGAAGTTAGCCTGCAATACCTGGAGATGGCGCTACAAGCAGTCTCAGAATTGGTCTCCTAGGAACCATGTCCCTCACCCCAAAGGAAAATAAGATTATCAGGAAGCAGCTGTATTGGGTAAGACCATGGAGCCCGTAAGGGCCATTATGCTAGTCACGTGGACATAATTAAACGAGCAACTGATCGAACAAATACACCAACCTCAAGAGTGAACAATCAGAGCTGCCTCCCAACACTGGTCCTTCACCTCCAAAGTCAACTTCCATCCTGCCACTCACGTTTCTCTAGAAATGTCTAGCCTCCGTGGCCCCTCCCGGGCTTTGCAGATGACGGAACGTGCTCACATGCTGGGAGGTACTGACTGCAGCGCGTGGTCATGACCAGTCACCACTGAACTTGTGGCCAATAACGCAAGATGGCGGTCATGGCACAGTAAGACATTGTACCCGGCATCTCAAAAACAGGTTGCGGTGATGTGGCTTCTCAGTGACAGCGTTTGCACACGCCATTTTGCTGGAGTGTAACGTGGCTGGAGTCTCAGAGGTCGGGAAGCCCCGCTTTGGGGCTTCTGCAAGCAGGCTGGGCCCTGCTTGGATAAGGCAAAGAGGACCCTGGAGTCCTGAGATGCAAGGCTCACCCACCCAACATCCCTCCGTGTACCATCCTGGGGAGGGCTTCATTAGCTCTAGCCCCCCAGCCATTAGCTGCCTAAATTCCCATTCAGGGATACCATGTGCTCTGGGGAGAGAACACTGCAGACCAGACCACTATCAACACACGCCAACTTCACCCAAATCCCTGCTCACAAGGAGCTAACCCATCTCATTCCCTTGTTTGCTGAGGCTGTGGAAACCACTGACAACCTCTGCCTCTGCTTGCACACCGCATGGTGCCGGCGCCTGCCTGTCTGCTCGCCAACATGACACGCAGCATTTGTTTCTAAACGCAGCCTCTCATCCTTGCTGCCCTTCACCCTGCCCCCTGACCGGCCAAGTCAAGAGGGCAGCCCTGAGAAGCCCCAAAGGGAGAGGGAAGCACTATCGGTACAGACCTGACAGAATCAGGGTAAAAGGGACCAGGAGTCAGACAGGGGGATGGCATGTGCTGGGGTCACCGGGCTAAGAGGTGGGTGAGAAGCAGGGCAGAGACAGAGGACAAGTCCACCAGGAGAGAAAGGCAGGCGGCAGGATGCTCAGGCAGTTGAGTCGGGAATCAGGAGATGTCAGGGACTGAGGGCTCCCAACAGGTGCAACAGAGCCACCTGAGAGCGGGAAACCCAGGTGATGCTCTGCTCATCGCGGGGGATCTTCTGTCCAGTGGATTCGGGGAACTGGAACAGCTGACAACGAGGGACTGCAGGGTCCGGGGTAAAGCAGTTCCCGGGGCGGGGGGCATCCTGCTCTTGCCCTGGGACTTCCAGCTCCCCTGTCCCCTGCACCCCCCTTCCTCACATTCACATTTCTGTCCTCTGTAACCGCCAAACGTTTCTCACGAATGGCTCACCTCCACTTTCCCAACGCTCATTCTATCTTCCCTGTCCTGCCCTCCGGCAGCCTGTTTTAACTCCTCCCCCTCCCCTGGGCAGATCCATTGTTTTATCTTAGGCCCTTTGATGCTTAATACCCTGCTGTGAACACAGGTGGTGCCTCGAAATACCCACTGAATGAAATGACGTGCCCCACACCCAGAACTTCCTTCCCTGCATGCTACACATTTATTTTTCCCTTAAAAGGACCCCAAGGGACTTCCCTAGCGGTCCAGTGGGTAAGACTCCGTGCTTCCCCTGCAGGGGGCGCGGGTTCGATCCCTGGCCGGGGAACTAAGATCTGGAATGCCAAATGACGAGCGGCCAAAAAAAAAGACCCCAATTTTTGTAATTATAAACGGTGACAGATGTTAACTATATATACTTTTAACTATATATTGTGGTGATCATTTTGCAACATATACAAATATCAAATCATTACATTGTATACCTGAAACTCAATATTATATCGTAATTATACTACAATAAAAAATAAAGGAAATCACAATGGAAATTATTAAATATTTAGAATTAAATGATAATTAAAGTATAATTTATCAGTGTTGTGGGGTGGAGGTAAATATTCCTTAGAGAGAAATATTTAATAATTATTAAATATATAAGAAATATTCCTTAGAGAGCACTGACTACACTTATTACAAGCAAAATGCCATTAGAAGAAAAGAGATAAATGTTTAACTTGAGGCTAGGAAAGAGAGTAAACCCAAAGGGAAAAAAAGGGAAAAAATAAAATGTTAAGGACAGAAATGAGTATAGAAGAATAGAAAACAGAATTGATCAATAAAAGAAAAAATAATGGAATATGCAAGCATCTTCCAAGACAGTTAAGCAGTAGAGATGTAGCAAATTCAAAACATTTACAGCAAAAAAAAAGAGTTAATATGACTACATATACTGTAGAGATTTTTAAAACTCTTTAGAATGTTAAAACAAACATCGATGTAATGAGATATTAAATCACCAAAACTGCCTGAGAAATGAACCAAAAAACCTCACCTGACCATATGCAATCAATTAAAAAAAAAAACAGGAGACCAAATAGCATAGACAAAATATACATATAAATGTATCACATATAAATGTATATATAAACATATATAAATGTATTATTTATAAATATATATGTATATTAAAAAAAAGATAATATAAGCAATAGAGGGAATTAACCAAAGCTAATACGGGTTCTTTAAAAAGACGCGAAACAGACAAGCCCCTGGGAACACTAATCAAGAAAAACCAAGCAAAGGCACAGATAACAAATACTGTGAATGAAAAAGCAGCGTTTTTACGTCCATGCCACTCTCTCACTTCGTCCCAGCTTACCCTACCAAATGTAAAATAGCCAGTGGGAAGCAGCCGCATAGCACAGGGAGGTCAGCTAGGTGCTTTGTGACCACCTAGAGGGGTGGGATAGGGAGGGTGGGAGGGAGACGCAAGAGGGAGGAGATATGGGGATATATGTATACGTATAGCTGATTCACTTTGTTATAAAGCGGAAACTAACACACCATTGTAAAGCAATTATACTCCTATAAAGATGTTAAAAAAAAAAATAAGAGTCATGTACCACAATGTTCATTGTAGCTCTTATTTACAATAGCCAGGACATGGAAGCAACCTAAGTGTCCATCAACAGATGAATGGATAAAGAAGATGTGACATGTATATACAATGAAATATTACTCAGCCATAAAAAGAAATGAAACTGAGTTATTTGTAGTGAGGTGAATGGACCCAGAGTCTGTCATACAGAGTGAAGTAAGTCAGAAAGAGAAACACAAATACCGTATGCTAACACATATATATGGAATCTAAAAAAAAAATGGTTCTGAAGAACCTAGGGGCAGGACAGGAATAAAGACGCAGACGTAGAGAATGGACTTGAGGACACGGGGATGGGGAAGGGTAAGCTGAGATGAAGTGAGAGAGTGGCATGGACACATATACACTACCAAACGTAAAATAGATAGAGATAGCTAGTGGGAAGCAGCCGCATGGCACAGGGAGATCAGCTCGGTTCTTTGTGACCACTTAGAGGGGTGGGACAAGGAGGGTGGGAGGGAGGGGATATGGGGATATATGTATACGTATAGCTGATTCACTTTGTTATAAAGCAGAAACTAACACACCATTGTAAAGCAATTATACTCCAATAAAGACGTTAAAAAAAAGTTTTTTTTTAATTTCCAGAAACATATAAACTGCACAAACTGACAAAAAAAAAAAAAACTGGTGAAATAAATTTAACCAGAATTTAAAACCTATTCTGCACATGATCACCGCCCCCTAAGATAAAGCAAACAGTTCACACGTTTCAGAAGATCTTGCAGGCAAGCTGAACACCCAGTCAGGGAACAGGTTATTTCCATCCTATCTCCTCAAACTACTCCAAAGAACAGGGGAATCGGGGTCAATGCCTTCTACACCCTTGAAACCAGAATCCAATACAGACAGCAACAAGGAAACTGATGAGACAAAAAGCTCATTTTTTTTTTTTAACATCTTTATTGGGGTATAATTGCTTTACAATGGTGTGTTAGTTTCTGCTTTATAACAAAGTGAATCAGCTATACATATACATATGCTCCCATGTGTCTTCCCTCTTGAAAAGCTCATTTTTATAACCACAGATTTTCAGCAGGGCATAGCCCGCTCCTCCTAACAGATTACACTCCCCAACCTCCCTCTGACTTAGATGGTCCCTCTTCTGGGCCAACGAAACACAGACAAAAGCATGCGCAACCTGGTTTCTGGAAAGTTTTCCCCCACAGACTTCATCTATTTAGAAAGTAATTCCCTTCTTCTGTTTAGGACAGCGGTCCCCAACCTTTTTAGCACCAGGGAAGACAATTTTTCCATGGATGCAGGGGAGGAGGTGTGCGGGGGACGGTTGAGGCTGCAGCCGGGGGTTGAGGACCCCTGGTTTAGAATGTAAGAATAGTCACCTGGGTGGGAGAGCCATGGGGAAGAGAGTTCTGGGGTGAAACTTTAGGTCCTCCCTACCTTCTAGCCCTCTCTGTAAGAGATAAATAAGCTTCTGCCTTTGTCGAGGCTTGTTTTGTTTAAAGCTCGACCATCTAGGACTTTTCTGTTATATGCAACCCAAGCTGATTCCGACAGCCGGTTGAGCAGGAGAGCCCCGGGAGGTGGGGAAGCTACCAGCCTTGCCCCCCGTAGCTGAGAAAACCCCTGACAGGAGGAACCTGAGGACTAGAGGGCTTTGCTTCCTGTGATGCTGGTAAAGCTGTTCAGTATCTCCCTGTGTGGATGCTTGAGCACAGAAACAAGACAGCTGGGAGGGACCCTACAAATGGACACAGCCAACCCTCTCATTTTAACCGTGAGCAGAGTGGAAATGACTCACAAAACCGATGCATTGGTACAATTCTGATTCCAATTCCCACGTGTGTGGGGGCTCTTTTCACTCCAAAAAGCAACTTTCTGCAATACCAGCTGAGCTTCCTACAATTCAACTCAACTCTGACACTACTTACCTGGAGATGGCATCAGATCCCCCAGGTTCAGGGCTCAGTCCCATGAGACTGCACCACCTATCTCCCACCCCCCCACTTCAGATGCCAATCACAAGTCCAGGTTGTCACCTGTGCTTCTCACTGACCTGCTGCAGGTCTGAGGTTCCCACGACCCCCTCCCTCAGGTTCGAGTAATTGGTATGGGGGGGCTCACAGAATTCAGAGGAACATTATACAGCTGACCCTTGAACAATGCAGGAGATTGGGTCCAGGATCCGCCCAAGACCAGAATCTGAGGGTGCTCAAGTCCCATAGTCGGCCTTCCTACCTGCAGCTCTGCACCCAAGCCTTCAACCAATCACAGGTGCAAATCACGTAACACTAGAGTATTGAAACATGTCCACATACAAGTGGACCCACACAGTTCAAACTCATGTTGTTCAAGGGTCAGCTGTACTTACAAGACTGCTGGTTTAGAGTATATAACTCAGGAACAGCAGAGTGGAAGCGATGCACAGGGAAAGGGATGGGGAAAGGGCCCAGGGCTTCCTCCGTGATCTCTCCAAGGGCGCCATCTTCCCAGCACCTCCAAGTGTTCACCACCCCAGAAGCTCTCCAAACCCCATCCTTCTGGGGCTTTGTAGAGGCTTTGTTACATTGTCACGACTAATTAAATCACCGGCCATAGGTCATCGATTCAATCTCCAGCCCCACTCCTCTCCCTGGAGGTCAAGGGGATGGGACTGAAAGTTCTCACCCTCCGGCCAGCCCCGTGCTTGGGTGCTTTCCAAAAGTCTTCTCATTTATGTAAGCTCAGGTGTGGTTGAAAGGGATGTGTTCTAAATATCCAGACGCCTTTACTGC
The DNA here is from genome assembly GCF_008692025.1 of Phocoena sinus. Classification (NCBI taxonomy): domain Eukaryota; kingdom Metazoa; phylum Chordata; class Mammalia; order Artiodactyla; family Phocoenidae; genus Phocoena; species Phocoena sinus. The sequence continues at coordinate 4,767,493 of NC_045782.1, forward strand.
TCTTATCACTTGGGGAATTCCAAGAGTTTTAGGAGTTCTAAATATATATTTAGGGACAAGGACGAAATATATATTTCCTATTACAAATCAAAACTCACAAGTGTTCAAAGCCAAAGTGGGAGGTAAAACCCAGTTCTTCTGATTTCCACCCAGGGTCCCAAGCTGTCTATTATATGCATGACTCTCAAAGATTAGAAGCTTCTAACTTCAGCCAAATGTTCATTTATTCACCAAATGCTTACTGAGCAAAAATGCTAGGGACCAGGAACTGGCCTGGGCCCTAGGAACACAAGGGTGAGTCCCGATGTCTCCAGGCAGACAGCAGGTGGAGGTGAGGCTGATGGGATTAAGGCAGGTAAATGAGGTGAGACATTCGGGAGCCCCTGGGCCCTCCCTCCACTCCTACCCATGGTTGAAGCCAGCAGAGGGATGATCTTCAGAGCCCGGGAAAGCCCCTCACATTCTTGGACCCCTGTCCACGGACATGTGGGCTCAGAGAGAGGTAGTCTTACCCACCACAAACGAGAGGCAAAGGATCCCGTACAGGTCAGTGAAACTGAGTAAGGCAACTGCAATTTCGAAGAAATGGAAAATGATGCTCTACTCCTTGCCTCTGGCTTATCTTAAGGTTAGACCCCATCCACGTGTAACGCACACAGTGAAAGGCAATTGGCTACGTATAATTTTGTCAGTATGAAAGCCTGACTCGGGCCAGGCTCCTTATCTATCAGCTCTGCATTGGGTCTTCGGCAACTTGTTTCAACCACCCAAGCCTTCATCGTGTCCTTGACTTTAAAACGGAGCTGGCTGGAACATGCTCTCTTGAGCTTTCTTGACTCCAAAATTGGATCATTTTATATTTATAGCTGATTTATCCCTTGACAAGTCATTATGTGTCTGTGGCATTCCACTCTGGCAATGCTTACCAACTTCCCTCCTAGCAGGCAGAAGTGAATCTGGTGCCTTGGATGAAGCAGAAGGACAATCTGAATGCTCTTTTATGGGCAATGTTTTTCGGGCTTGGATAAAACGAACATTTCAGTGACAGACAAACTGACTCATCACAGAGTCATACGCTCATGCCAACATATCATGGGCAAGCTTGTCATCCTCAATCACGCAGCATCAAATGCTACCTGGAACAAAGGAAGCAAAGGTATACAGAAGATGCTATGTATTGCTTAGAATGAGTGCTATCATATTTTTGGACGTGGCAGGAGTTAATATTTTCGAAAGCCAATAATTAGCAGATATTGTTAAATGTTTATCATCAGACCCTTTTAGGGCCTGGGTTTGGGCAATTCTTTTTTTTTTTTTTTAACTGAAGTATAGTTGATTTACAATGTTGTGTTTAATTTCTGCTGTACGGTAAAGTGAGTCAGTTATACACATATACATTCTTTTTCATATTCCTTTCCATTATGGTTTATCACAGGATATTGAATATAGATAGTTCCCTGTGCTCTACAGTAGGACCTTGCTGTTTATTCATTCTGTATATAATAGTTTGCATCTACTAACCCCCAACTCCCGATCCATCCCTCTCCCTCACCCCCAGCAACCACAAGTCTGTTCTCTATGTCTGTGACTTTGTTTCTTAATGATGAGCAAACGCAGGGTTCACTGGGGCCAGACAAGGTGAAAACACAAGGGCCTAAAAACAACCGAAATCTGAAGGAAAGACTAAGTTACTTAACAAACGTCAGAAGCCAGAGAGATCAGGTTCCAGGTAGCAACCAGGATTCAAACCAGAAACAGAAAATCAGACTCACGTGAACAAGCCAAGCCAGGGTTAGAAACAGTACACAGAGTGTCAAGCATCGTGGGCACCAAGCACAGACACACACTGGTACGGGGTCAGGGTGGGAAGGCAGGCGATGAATGCTTTTGAAAGGACTCTGTACAGTGCACGAGACAGACTGAAAAGTCCACACACAGAAACCTCAAGAAAAGTTCTCTGACCTGCAAACCCTAGAAACAGCTCATTCTCATGACAACAGAAAAGCTATATTTTTAATGCTCTCTGCAGCTAGACTCTGTTCTTTTATGGGCTAGAATCTGAATGGAGAATGTAGCCAACATTTATTTGGATAAAACAACATGCATTTTGTGTTCCTTCTAGAAACACAGGATACTGCCCAGTAAGAACTGTCTCTGCCCTCATGGATCTTAGAATCTAGTAGAGATGGTGAAGCAAATCAGGACTTCAGAGGCATCTAAGTGCCCTGATACAGGTTTGAGGAACATTCCCAGAGAACCTGGTTATCAATTTCCAGAAGTAGCTGCTGACTTAAAAAAAAAAAGCGGGGGGGGCAGGAAGGCTTTGGTATGAATTACAGGGAAAATGTATCAGCAACAATACTTGAAGGATATTCATGTTTCATTCCCAATCAACAAATTCAATAGGAAGTGAGAAATGAGTGCGTTGGTGTTGACGAGGTGACTGAAGCAGCACAGAGCGTTTCCATGCAGTGATAACAAATCATTTCAAAGGCTAGAAATCGACACCAAAAAAAGGCAGTACGGAAGTCCCTGGGAAGATGGCCACTTGAAAAATGGCACTTCTACCCTTTGATTCAAAGTTACTATTAATATAACATTTAACAGAAAGATTTCTAGGCTATACTTCGCCAAAGAACATGAATAAGAGCTTCCCCATTTTCCATTCTATTCTTATTGCAAATAGCAGGGAACAAGAAGCGGGCTGATATCTGACTTTATTCAAGATCACCTTCTGCTATAAAAAAGAATGAAATCATGCCATTTGCAGGAACATGGATGGACCCAGAGATGATCATATTAAGTAAAGTAAGTCAGACAAGGACAAATATCATAGAATATCACTTATATGTGGAATCTTTAAAAAAAGATACAAATAAACTTATTTACAAAATAGAAACGGACTCACAGACATAGAAAACAAACGTGTGGTTACCAAAGAGAAAAGGGTGGGGAGATAAATTAGGAGTTTGGGATCAACACATACACGCTACTATGTATAAAACAGGTAGACAACAGACTTATAACACAGGGAACTATACTCAATATTTTGTAATAACCTATAAGGGAAAAGAATCTGAAAAAATATATACACACACACATATATATAACTATATATATAGTATAGTTGAATCACTTTGCTGTACACCTTAAACTAACACGATATTGTAAATCAACTATACTTCAGTAAAAAATAAATAAAAAAATAACAACCACAGCATGCTGGGAAAACTGCCTTTGGAACAATGCAACTTCCACATTCTATGGACATCACCCCTCCACTCATCACTCATTGTCTAATTCACATTTTTTTTCCTAGTGTGTCCAAACAGACTTTGTAGCAAATCAGTCTGTACTGTTTCCCTAAGCATTATTTATTTATTTTGCGGTACGCGGGCCTCCCACTGTTGGGGCCTCTCCCGCTGCGGAGCACAGGGTCCGGACGCGCAGGCTCAGCGGCCATGGCTCACGGGCCCAGCCGCTCCGCGGCATGTGGGATCCTCCCGGACCCGGGCACGAACCCGCGTCCCCTGCATCGGCAGGCGGACTCTCAACCACTGCGCCACCAGGGAAGCCCCCTAAGCATTATTTTAAAGAACTTTATGTATCCAATGGGATAAATCAAATTGTGCTGTGGTGTGCTGAGCTAAAGCTGGATAAGAAAGATGTAGTTCAGGACGGGGGAAAGCCCAGGTAACACAGCAGGCCACTTCAATGACGACTTCGTCAACTCGGTATTACTCAGTGGGTAAACCTGAAACAACCTACAAAGACTGCGAAAGAGAATTCTCAGCTCCATTCTAGCACCATACAAGTTCTCCCCGGAAGGAGAGAAGACCCTGTGAAATTACTCTGTAGCACAAGCAACACCATGATGAATTTCACCTGCATAGCTAAAGAAACAAACCATAAAAGTGTTCCCCACTTGAAATCATCTTAAGTAGTCTACAATCTAGCCCTTTCACTCATTCTATCTCTGCCTCTTTTACTCATGTATGTACCTCCAAGAATGGCATTAGGAGAGATGCCATGGCATTTGAAGGTGTCTCCGGTTTGTCAAGGTAACCAGAAACACTGCAAAAAATTTTTTTCATATTGTTCTAAATCTACTCTAAGGCCTTGCTCTGTTTTCCTGTCCTCCAGGGTGGATATTCAGGGTTTAGTCAAGGTCACATGCTACCTATACTGGCTACACCTGTGGTTCTCAAAGTATGGTCCCAGCCCTGAAGCGTTAGCAGTACCTGGAAACTTGCTGGATGCATTTTATTGAGTTCCACTCTAGACCTCTTGAATCAGAAACTCTGGAGGTGGAGACCAGTTTTAACAAGCGCTCCAGGCGATTCTGACGCACACGTTAGTTGGTGCGCCAATGAACCAGGAACCAATCAGTGTTCTCAACCTCGGCAGTATATCTGAGTCACTTGGGGAGATTTAAAAATCCCAGTGGCCAGGCTGCACCACATACCAATGACATCTCAGGCCTTTGGGGGTGGGATGTGGGCATCAGTTTCTGCAGGTCCGCATATGATTTCCCACGTTCAGCCAGAGCTGAGCATCGCGTTACCCCAAAGACCTTGAGGAGTTACTTTTATTTCCCTGGAGCGGTTACGCTGTTTCAAACTTCTTTCATTTGTTGACACTACAATCAGACGTTCCCCGGTATCGATGGGGGATTGGTTCTAGGACCCCCGTGTGTACCAAAATCCACGGAGGCTCAAGTCCCTTATATAAAATGGCCTATTACAGTCAGCCCTTTGCATCTGTAGATCAAAAGGTGATTGGTTGAATTGGCGGATGCAGAACAGAGGATACGGAGGGCCAGCTCTAGTCTGCATCCCTGGGATGTTCTCTCTCCAAGGTGTTCACGTAGCTGTATGCGCTTGTAAAATACGCAAAGGAAAATTTGAAACTTTTTTTTTAAAGAAGCCCCCACCCCAAATCGTGTAAGCTTCATACATAAAGTAGCTCTACCTCAACTGTCTCCATGTGAAAAATGAAAAAATTGCAGCTCAGAAAGGGTAATTAGCATGCCCGAGATCACATGAGCTTGGAAGTGGCAGTGAAAACAGAGCCCAAGGTGTCCCTGCAAAGACCACGTTTTGAAGTGGTCACTGGCAATCCCATTCCCTGGTTCTGGGCCCTCACTCCCAAGGTGAATTTCCTCCCAGCTGTGCTTTCTTTCCTACCCTCAAGCCAGACTGCTGCTGCCTCAGGACGCGCCTTTGTGCAAACTGGAGAGGGCACCCCTTCCTCAAGGAAAACTAGCGAAGGCTACCCTGTATCTGCACAGTGTGAAGAATTCTGCCTGGAGGACCTTGGGGACTCAGCCGAACCCGCAGCTGCGGGACAGCACCCAGCACCCACACACTGGGAGGGGACCACGCCAGGGTCGGAGTCCTGCTCGGGGGATGCTCGGGGTCCGGCCAGGTCTGGGCACCGCCGAGCACCAAGGTGATCCCCTTACCTGAGGCCCCTTGGGCAGGTGACACCAGTTGCCTTCACGGTGGCCCTGAAGGGTCTCTAATCTTCTCCCCAGGGGAACAGCACCTCTTTTCTACCTCCTCGACCCAGATAAGCCACCCAGTACCACCTGTCATCTCACCTTGCTGTGCTCTCCCAGGCCAGACACTGCTTGTTCCTATCCTCATGGAAGGGGGAGAGGGGGCCTCGGACACAAGTTGGTACCCCAAGAAACGGGGCGGAGGGTCAAAGAAACCAACTAAAGGGCTGTTGAGATGAAAGCGTGGCCAACTAGTGACCAACAAAAGTGCCTTCTTTGACCTTGGCTCCCTAGGTCAGCATCAAGAGATCCAGAAGGTCATTGGTACACTGGTTGTGTACCTCACTTGCCATTCCTTTGAAATCTAAGATGAAGATAAAAACCAAGACGTGGCAGAGCCATTCTGACAGAGCTAAGGACACAGTCCGAAGGTGTTTTGGCCACAGCACACTGCCTGCCCAGTATAACCATGTGCACTGCTGGGCTGCAGAGGTGAGGGCCGTGTGTACCAGGTTGCACAAAACAAAGAGGTAGGTGAGTACAACGGATCCATTTCCAAAGACTGGGATATAGAATAAAATATGTTTACTATTACTAAACTTCCCGATGACAGGAAACTCTCCATACTGAAAATCTAAATCACAAAAGAATGATTAAGAAATCTAGTTTTAGTGCATACATCCACAGCACGTGACAAGAAGGAAAAATGTATTCTGGCCTTTCACTCAAGAACAACGAACACTGGGGAGATATACTGGGAACTGGAGTTGGGTATATCTGCAACTTTTACAATTGAGAAAAATCAGTGTTTGAGGGTGAATGCTGGTTATTTCCTGCCCTTTTTAAGTTAGCCTTGACCTGGATCACAGAACAAAACTAACTTATTATTTACCTGTGTGAGTGCTTGACCTCTGTTTTCTTTTGGGGTTAACCTCTTAACTGTATTTGGAAATCACGATGACCTGTGTGAAGATGACCTATAATTTGGAAACAGAAGAAGAGCCAGGAGGAAAGTTAAAAATAATATCCTCTCAATTTCAAGTACTGAGTTCTTCCTTCTTGAACAAAAAAACACTTTAAGCCTAGGGTCACTGATAAAATACCTCTACTAAATCTTCGCAGGTTTCCGTTCATCGGGTTTGAAAAACTCTAAAATGGAATAGAATCCAGCCCAGGATCTACAAATAATTCCAAGCAAGTTGAGACATGGAAATTAGAAGAAGTGTCTAGGACCAAATTTCATCAGCGTAAGTAAAAGCACGTGGTCAACCACTGCACTTCATTTTGTTAAGAACGAATGTGGTTTGTACTAACTCAAGGAGAGGAAACTGTTTTCCATAAAGCTCACAGGACACGGTAAAGAAGGATTCAAAGGGTGGAAACCAGATCTGGCTCAGAGATGCAGGAACACGCAAGGAGCACATGCTGCAAAGACGCACGACAACTGTCATCAATTTCCAGAGAGGAAGATCCCACTTTTACAAAGGTGAGCCCCTGGCAAGAAATAAGATACCCTGGGACCAGACCACGATGCCTGGAGAAGTGTTAACTGACACGCCAACTTTTCAACCACTGAATAAACAACCTAGCAGGGGATCTTTTTGCTGCTGTCTCTCCACTAGTAAAATTCTCACAGAACACAATCAAAGAAGGTTTGGTAGAGATGAAATCAGCAACCTGGTACATATAATAAAACTAGTTAGAACAGATAAACAACAATGTTCTACTGTACAGCATGGGGGACTATATTCAATATCCTGTAATGGAAAAGAATCTGAAAAAGAATGTATGTATATGTATAACTGAATCACGTTGCTGTACACCTGAAACTAACACACTGTAAAAAATAAAAGATTAAAATAAAAAAAACTGGAGTTGGGAAGGAGGTGACTACATTTCCCATTCCCTCCTGGGCCCAAACCATAAACTCAGAAGGAATTTTCCCAGTGAGGCTACCTCACCCCAAATATAGGACTAATTCACGTTACAATAAGGAGAGCTTGAGTACTATTAAAGTTGGAGACCAGTGATTTCCAGCACAGGAAGGACACAATAGTCAACCGCTGATATATTCAAGAAAGCTGGCCACTTGGAAAATACAGGAAATTGCTGAAAGAAAAAACAACATCTGAAATATTCAAAACTTGCCCTAACTTTTAGATGTATTTTCTTTCAGACTTTTGATGCATATACACAGGTATTTTTAAGAGGACTGTGAACACACAAACATCAGTGTGTATCCTACTTTTGTGCTCACTTAATATTTTCCAGGGAAACACATCTTTCCAGGTCTTGAGAAATTCTGTAAACACATCGCTTTTAAAAACAGTGATACCTCTAGGAATTACTCTTAAATAAGGCATACAAAAGGATCCTTTTTTTTTTTGGCTGGTTTGTCTTCTTTGCTGCGGGCGGGCTTTCTCTAGTTGTGGCGAGCGGGGGCTACTCCTCGTTGCGGTGCGTGGGCTTCTCATTGCAGTGGCCTCTCTTGTTGCAGAGCATGGGCTCTAGGTGCATGGGCTTCAGTAGTTGCGGCACGTGGGCTCAGTAATTGTGGCACGCAGGCTCAGTAGTTGTGGCATGCAGGCTCAGTAGTTGTGGCTCACGGGCTCAGTAGTTGTGGCACACAGGCTTAACTGCTCTGCGATGTGGAATCTTCCCGGACCAGGGCTCGAACGCATGTCCCCTGCAATGGCAGGCGGATTCTTAACCACTGCACCACCAGGGAAGTCCCAAGGATCCATCTGCTTTTTACAAGATGTTATTTAAATATTTATTATGATGAGGAAATGAACAATAAAGAAATAATTCACGGGTTTCCCTATTACAAAAGAGAGATGGAAAGGGAGGAAAACTGACGAAGGGGAGCCAAAAGCAGACAGCCGTGAGGCTATGGAGAAGTGGAAAAGTCTGTGAGTGGGAGAAGGATGCTGGGAAACTGCAAGGAGCGATTCTGGATGGGGCAAATTCATCATCTTCAAATACAAGATTATACACCTGATTACTCACACCAGCCGTCAACCGGGCAGGGCCCACAGAGCACAATTCTATGAAGCACCTCCCTACCCCTCACCTCTACAGGTGCCCTCAATATATAAGTGATTTATCCACGTACCACTCATCCTACCAATGCCAGCATCCCACACATCTCCTCGTATTACTCAATCACTGTCAGCCTTGCCAAAGTCACTTACATCCATCAGCTCTGCCATCTGCCCACATCTATAGGACTAGTGACCTGATTAAAAAATGAGAGTGATTAGCCTCTCAGTCTGACCCTTGTTCTGACTCTTCTTAGGCTAGCTCCTAGTGACCACTGCTTCCTTTTCTAAATCTCTACAAGTCAACAGTCATCATTCATCCTAGCATCTTGCTTGGGATTTGAGTCAGACACACCCATCAACTCTACTTAAAAATCAACCCTCTTTCCTTAAAGAAAACAAAACAAAACACCCTAGCATGACTTTGTTCAGCTCTGTTCTGCAAGCATTTCTGTCCTGATCCACAAGTTCTTAAAAGATACGGGCCATTCCCACTTCTGGTTATATACTCAAGAGAACGGAAACCAGGATCTCGAAGAGATGTTTGTACACCCCTGTTCATAGCAGCATTATTCATAATAGCCAAGTGGTGGAAGCAACCCAAGTGTCCATCCATAGATCAAGAGACAGACAAAATGTGGTCTATACATAAAATATTATCCAGCCTTAAAAAGGAAATCCTGTCACATGCTACAACATGGATGAACTTTGAGGGCATTATGGTAAGTGAAACGCTAGGCCCGACACCAAAAGGCAAATACTGTATGATTGCATGTATATGAGGTAACTAAAGTAGTTAAGTTCATAGAGACAGAAAGCAAAACGGTGGTTATCAAGGGTTGGGGGAGAGGAAAATGGGAGGTGTTGAATGGCAACAGAGTTTCACTTCTGGAAAATGAAAAAAAAAATCTGCAGATCGCTTGCAAAATAAAATATACTAAACATTATTGAACTATATGCTTAAAGATGGTTAATATGGTAAATTCTATGTTATGTGGGGTTATTTACAATTAAAATTTTTTTTCAATTATTTTTAAAATAAATTTACCAGTCATTGTTTGGCAACTGGACCAGGCCAGGTGGCAATGATAAAAAAAAGGAGGTAATGTTCTCTTATAATATCTGAGGCTTTAACCAAATCACTAAAGCTCATTTTACCCTTTTAAATCAGAAGATCACTCTTCTCAGTGGATGGAAGACAAAAAGTAATTGAGAAGTCTAGTTTTCTCCTTTTTTTTTTTGCAATACGCGGGCCTCTCACTGTTGTGGCCTCTCCCGTTGCAGAGCACAGGCTCCAGACGCGCAGGCTCAGCGGCCATGGCTCACGGGCCCAGCCGCTCCGCGGCATGTGGGATCTTCCCGGACCGGGGCACGAACCCGTGTCCCCTGCGTCGGCAGGCGGACTCTCAACCACTGCGCCACCAGGGTTTTATTCACCAACTTATATCCTCAAGCCCAAGGACTTGGCTTATGTTTTCTACACTTTATTATGAAGCCCAGAAACTGATATTTCTTGTTCTTCATCATGTTTGAACGTGACCGAAAATATCCTACACATACACACACAAACGCACACACACACACCTTTCTTTTCTTGTTCTTAAGGGTTTTGGTAAGCCTCTACCAAAAGGGTTTTTTTTTTCCCTCCAGTTTTATTGAGCTATAATTGACATACAGCACTGTACAAGTTTAAGGCGCCCAGCATAATGATTTGACTTACATACATCATGAAGTGATTACAATAAGTTTAGTGAACATATTATCTCAGATACAAAATAAAAGAAAAAAAATTTTCCCCTCTGATGAGAACTCTTAGGGTTTCACGCTCTGAACAACTTTCACATGAAACAGACAGCTGGGGCTTCCCTGGTGGCGCAATGGTTAAGACTCCACCTGCCAATGCAGGGGACACGGGTTCGAGCCCTGGTCCAGGAAGATCCCACATGCCGCGGAGCAACTCAGCCCGTGCGCCGCAACTACTGAGCCTGTGCTCTAGAGCCCGCGAGCCACAACTACTGAGCCGTGTGCTGCAACTACTGAGCCCACGTGCCACAGCTACTGAAGCCCGCGCACCTAGAGCCCGCGCTCCCAGCAAGGGAAGCCACTGCATTGAGAAGCCCGCGCACCGCAACGAAGAGTAGCCCCCACTCACCGCAACTAGAGAAAGCCCACGCGCAGCAATAAAGACCCAACGCAGCTCCCCCTCCAAAAAATAATAATAATAAAATAAAATTGTATTAAAATAGACAGCTGGGCTTCCCTGGTGGCGCAGTGGTTGAGAGTCCGCCTGCCGATGCAGGGGACACGGGTTCGTGCCCCGGTCCGGGAAGATCCCACGTGCCGCGGAGTGGCTGGGCCCGTGAGCCATGGCCGCTGAGCCTGCGCGTCCGGAGCCTGTGCTCCGCAATAGAAGAGGCCACAACAGTGAGAGGCCCGCGTATCACCAAAAAAAAAAAAAAAAAAAAAACAGACAGCTGTGTTATCTTTATCATGTTGGACATTGCATCCCTAGTATGTATTCATCTTATAACTGGTGGAAGTTTGTGTCTTTTGACCACCTTCGTTTAATTCCCCCTCCCCGACTCCTGCCTCTGGTAACCATAAATCCGATCTCTTTTTCTATGAGTTTGTTTGATTCTGGAGTTAAATGACCTACAACACTTCGTTAATTCCTGGTGCACAATATAGCAGTTCGGTATTTCTATACATTACAAAATGATCACCGCTCATTTCAGCTTTTCCAATTTTTTCATACTGATTGGCACCATCTGGTGGTTTACAGGTTAGTTGAAAACCTTTCCCCTGGTTTGATAAGTCCTTTCTAAATTAAACTTGTCAAAAGACTAGAGCCTGAAGCCACAAGAGTTTCTATGGGATGTTCTCTTTTCTCTGGATCACACTGAACCAATCTCTCTCTCTCACACACACACAGGACTATCTGGGATGAAGAAAACTGCATTTAATTTTTCAGACCTTTCCAACCCTCTTAGCAAGCCTGGCTTTCAGGCACCTTAGTAATCAAAACCTTGAAATAATTAAAAGCAACTAAACCTTCAACGATTAGAATAAACTATATTTATAAAACCTAATACACTAAATATTATGGTAGGAAAAAACAAAATTATATATCATGTATTTATATGATTATTAAAAATAGGACACTACAGCATTATAAAAGAAACAAGCAAACAAGAATGTATTTGACGTTTTCCCAAATTGTCTGTTTCCCACTGATTTCACCTGGTTCTCCAACACCCAAATGTTATACCTCTTCTGAGGAAATCATTTTTACTAGAAAATGAATTCCATGAGGGAAAAGACTGTATTGTATCCTCAACGCCTACCCAGCGATGGAGACAGTAGACATTTTACTAGTTGGATGAATAAGTGAAATTCACAACCTCGTGCAGAATTTTAGCTTCACACAACTAGCTGTCCAATGCTGCAGAATTTCACAGCAGCTCTATTCCTCATGCAGAGAATGTGAACGTAATCTCTACGTTTGGTATGGTTTGTAGGAGCCTACTGTCAACTAGACATTTGGAAAAACAGGTGAGGAAGAGATCAAGGTAAGGAAGTGAGTAGCTGAGAGGCAGGAACAAGAAAAGCGAGCAGTGGGGAGGGGACGGAACAGCCCCCGGCATTTAGTAAGTGCTTCCAATTTTAAAAAGGAGGTGGGGAGGATGAGAATTCAAAGAAGAGGATGAAACAGGACCAGATGATGATTCAAAGGCCCAGGAGGCCACTGAGAAAGTATGACTTATGTACATCTCAGCCCAGATGGAATCTGAATTGTGACACTTCTTTCTTAATGCAGGCATCCGGAACATGTGCCCAATGGCCCAGAAACTCAAGATACATATTAGACCCTTATCCTAAAGTAACTCCTGACAGCCTGCCCCTTAAGGACACATATTCCCTTTCTTCCACCAGCTTCAATCCCAGTTCTTGAACAACCTCGTAGCTTTTGTCTTTATAAGTCCCTGATTCTTTCTCTTCCCCGGAACACTCTCTTTTTTATCCAAATCTGTGTCCTCTGAATTGCAATTTTTAAGACCCCAGATAAAGTTCTTTGCTCTCTGCAGCCTTGATACTGATTACTGTCCGACTTTACTGATTAAAATTTGTCCTTATCGCTTTACCTTAGCGAGATTAAGGAATAAATGACAGCAGGAAGTGAAGAGGCGGCCCAGGCTCTGACCACTGGGCTTGGTCACTGACTGACTGTGACCTCAAGATGCTTTCCTGAATCTGTATTTGCTGAAGCATGAAGTAAGACAGGGCATGAATGTAGGCCATGTCTGGAATATCAGAAGTGCTGAACAAGTAGTGCCTAAAAAAGCAAACAGAAATAAACCTCTGGAAGGACTCATTAAAACTGGACAAGGGGACAGAAAACCAAAGCCAGGGGAATGTGACACACTGAAAGAAAAATAACTGCAAAGTCGGAAGATGTGTCCCCAAACGAAATCAACTTTACCCTCACTTCTTTTCTCCGATACAGGGGATAATGTCCCTTTAAACAACCTGGCCAAACCTCTTTTCTAAAGCAGGCGGTCTAAGTGTTGCCAAGGGATACAGGCTAAGCTTGTGTGTAAATTAATCATTGTGTGTAAATTAAGCAAAACACCAGATGAGAGCTGTCTGGAATAGGTCCCTATCCAAAGGGAAAAAATATAACAAATTTCATAGTTTTTTTTTTCTTGTTTAGCTGCTGGAAAAAAGAATTTACAGGACACCTAATTTGATTCCTCCGTTATACAGGAGGCAAGTCTTAAGCCTCCAGAGGCAAAGTGACTTGCCCAAGGTCCCAAGGCAATCAGGGATGAGACTGGACCTAGAAGGTAATCTAACCACACCCTGTCAATTTCTCATAGTAACAGTATAAAGGAAAAGGTAACATCGACCCAGGAAATATCCCCCAATGAGGACAAGATATCTGAGTTACAAGACATTAAGTTCAAAACAATCTGAAACGTAAAGATTTAAGAATCTGAGAAATCAATCTTCGCCCACCCCCTAAATGAATCAAGAGAGACAGAGATGAGAGTCTGTGCCCAGAGCAGTAAGAGAATTAGGGAAACGGAAAGCACCTCTCATCACTAGCACCAGACAGCATATAAGATATCTTCTTGACAGAGCATCTCAAGACAGAAAATAAGTTCCTTGGCCAAAGGGAATTTAGCAATCAGAGCAAAAAGACTCATCACTCTTTTAGGCAAAGAAGGAAAGCATTCAAATAAATACTTAAGAAAAGACTTCTATCTCCTTGAAATCCCAAACCCCCAGAGCTCACACAACCAGTACTTCTTTGCTGCCACGTAGTGGTAGGAGGCCTAAACTGCAGGGCAGGTTCTTAATTGAAGGCTGGCATATCTGACTTTACTCATTTATTCTAATATTTATTGAGTGCCAACTATGTTACAGGCACACTTTTAGACACCAAGATGGTCAGTGAGCAAACAGACCAAAATCTCTGCCTCTGAGGATCTTACATTATAGTGGGGGGAGAAAGAAAATAAACATAATATCTATATATGTATAGTAAGTAGGTGGTAAGTGCTAAGGGGGAAGGATGGTGAATGCTAAGGCACTGGGATTGCGATTTTAGGTATGTGGTCAAGAGAGGCCCTATCAAGAAAGTGACATTTGGGCAGAGACTCAGTAAAGGTAGGGAAATGCCTTAATTAAGGTGAAAATACGTTTGGTATGATTATTACATGAAAAGGCCAGTTTGATCGAAGGTGAGTGTGAGCTAATCAAATGATCACCATCAACAATTAGAGCTTATGGGCTTCCCTGGTGGTGTGGTGGTTAGGAATCCGCCTGCCAATGCAGGGGACACGGGTTCGATCCCTGGTCCAGGAAGATCCCATATGTCGCGGAGCAACTAAGCCCGTGAGCCACAACTACTGAGCCTGCACTCTAGAGTCCACGAACCACAACTACTGAGCCCGTGCGCCACAACTACTGAAGCCCGTGTGCCTAGAGCCCGTGCTCTGCAACAAGAGAAGCCACCGCAATGAGAAGCCCTCGCACCGCAACTAAGAGTAGCCCCCGCTTGCTGCAACTAGGGAAAGCCCGTGCACAGCAATGAAGACCCAACACAGCCAAAAATAAATAAATAAAATAAATTTATAAAGATAAAACAAAACAAAAGAAAAACAATTCGAGCTTATAATAAAACCGAGGCACTATGCTTGAAGCTTAAAATCCAGGTTTGGGAGAGGTGACCCAGAGGGGGTCCCAGACACATATATACATGGGGAAAAATAACTGTGCAGTGTAGCTTGTGTTAAGGGTCAAAAAAGTGAAACAGACAATAAATGCTATAGAAAGTCAAAACTAGGAGGGCTGCTGGGAGCATCAGAGAGGATTTCAGGAGTGGTTTGGGGTGTACTGTGTGTTTTAGAGGATAAAGTTTAGATAAGCAGAGGAAAAGAAAGTTGGTCAATCAAGAACAGTGAGAGGAAACACACTCAGATGGAAACAGGAATGAGGGACCAACCAGCCTGATTAGCTGAGCAGGGTGACAGGTTAGGATGCACAGGTAGTTTGGGCCCCAAGAACCAACAGTTTTCATGTGAGTTCTGCCTTCCAAAGAGCACTCGATACCTGCCTTACACAAAGTGTTCCAGAAAATAGAAATAAAAGTTGCCCGACTTATTTAACGAGACTAAACTTTGAGAACTGAATTCCTAAGCCACACAAGAACTATAAGAAAACGGAGTTCCTGCCAATTTCCTTACGAATGTGATACAAAAATCCAAAATAAAATACTGGCTAAGCAAGTCCAACTGTATATTTTAAAAATACATAATTAAGGGCTTCCCTGGTGGCGCAGTGGTTGA
The DNA here is from genome assembly GCF_008692025.1 of Phocoena sinus. Lineage (NCBI taxonomy): Eukaryota > Metazoa > Chordata > Mammalia > Artiodactyla > Phocoenidae > Phocoena > Phocoena sinus. The sequence goes on from NC_045782.1 coordinate 4,782,885, forward strand.
GAGTCCGCCTGCCGATGCAGGGGACAAGGGTTCGTGCCCCGGTTCGGGAAGATCCCACATGCCGCGGAGCGGCTGGGCCCGTGAGCCATGGCCGCTGAGCCTGCGCGTCCGGAGCCTGTTGCTCCGCAACGGGAGAGGCCACAACAGCGGGAGGCCCGCGTACCGCAAAAAAAAAAAAAAAAAAAAAAAAACATAATTAAGTAGTGTTTATCCCAGTAAGTCCAGGATGATTCAACATAAAAATTGCTTATTTATTTCATGTACATTTATGTATAGTCAAGGAGAAAACTTATGATTATCTCAACGGATGCAGAAAGAGCATTTAATACAATTCAACTTCTAGTTGTGATTTAAAATAAATAAATCAATAAAAATACCTCATTGCAAATGAGGATAAGAAGGAACCTGATAAACTTGATAAGAGTACCTATACATGAAACAAAAACCTAGAACAAAATGATAAACCGGAAACCTGTATGATACTATCAGCACTATTTAACATGGTCTGGAATTTCTGAAACACTTAGGAAAAGAAAAAATAAGTACAAAAAACTTTTTTTAAGCTATCATTATTTGTAGATAATATGACGCTCTATTAGGTTAAACTGTTTGAAATTACAGTTTTTATAGGCAAAAATGGTCAGACATCAGCAATGTCATATGGTTCGATGTAAGTTTAGCAACTTGGCTCAAAGTAAGGTTAGTAGGTAACCAACTATGAGAATTAATAAGAGACTTCATCAAGGTTGCCGATATAGGACAACTTGCCTCCCCAATCAATCTCATTACAGCAGCAAAATCCAACTATAAAATATAGGATAATAATATATCGATCACAAGAGCATTATGAACCACGAAATATAAAGAAATCAACCAATACATTCTCTTCAGTGAAAAATATTAAACTCTAATAAGTACAGATTATGATGTGATTAAAAGAAAAACAGTAATTAGAGGCTCTAGCCTGTATGTTCACATTGCATTGTGCATCGATCTGAAAAGCGGTGCTATATACAGAACAAAATGAGGTCTAGAGTACAATTCATGTAAGTTAAAACACCCAAAATTACAGTCCATATTTTATAAGAACGCACACAGACGAATGACAATACATTCAAACTGTTTTTATGGGGGAAGAGAAAAAAAAAAAGATTAAAAAGACAACAGGCTTACACAGACAGACCAGAGGACGTGTGCCATGATCTGAGAAGCTAACTTAACCCTCTGTGCTGAAGGTCCAATAAAGAAAAGGAATCAAGTTTAAATCACATGGTATATAAAGGAGGGCTACTAAACAAGTTTCAAGGTAGTGACCGGGCGTCGATAGCTGGGGAGAAGAGAATGTTCTCAAGATGACACTTAGGAAGGCTCACCTGACATTGGTGGCTACAGTGGGTTGAGGCTGGGAGAGGACAGTTGTAGGAACACCGGTGATAAATCTATTCCCACGGCAGGGGCCCTTGAGTCCTCTTTGGAAGAAATGGAAAAATTAAAGGATCAACTTGGAAGGACCCTATCGAGAAAGAATCAAGAGAATCTTGGAACTGAACGGGGACTGGGGGTGTGGAAAAGACGAGGATGACTCCAAGCTTTCCCGTCTTGGTGTCTGGCACCAAGGACGGAAACAGAAAACTCTGGAGACGGAGCCAGGAGGATAAGTTGGATTTTTAGAAATAGAAAATTCAGCCCAATGTGCTCTTGTAGCCAAAATGGCCAATAAAATGTAAAGGGCAACTGGGAACTTTAAATGAAGTGACGTCCTTAGGTGGAGTCACGGTCCAACGACACCCAAAACACAGGCAAAAGACACAAAGAGGAAGAAGACCAGAGAAGAGGAAATCAAGTGATTAAGTCAAGTGGCTGAGATGGCTTCCTTACCAGACTCCTTCAAAGAGCTGGAAGAGAAACAATCTAAGAGGGACTGTAAATGAATTATAAAGAAGCAGATTTGTCAAAAAGAAGAGAGATCTGTTGAAGCAGAAAAGTGTTTATCAATAATATATTTTAGGACTTCCCTGGTGACGCAGTGGTTAAGAATCCGCCTGCCAGGACAGGAATAAAGACGCAGACATAGGGAATGGACTTGAGGACATGCGGAGGGGGAAGGGTAAGCTGGGAGAAAGTGAGAGAGCGGCATGGACATATATACACTACCAAATGTAAAATAGATAGCTAGTGGGAAGCAGCCGCATGGCACAGGGAGATCAGCTCGGTGCTTTGTGACCACCTAGAGGGGTGGGATAGGGAGGGTGGGAGGGAGGGAGACGCAAGAGAGAGAAGATATGGGGATGTATGTATACGTATAGCTGATTCACTCTGTTATAAAGCAGAAACTAACACACACCATTGTAAAGCAATTATACTCCAATAAAGATGTTAAAAAAAAAAAAGAGTCCGCCTGCCATTGCAGGGGACACAGGTTCGAGCCCTGGTCCAGGAAGATCCCACATGCGGTGGAGCAACTAAGCCCGTGCACCACAACTACTGAGCCTGCGCTCTAGAGCCCGCGAGCCACAACTACTGAAGCCCACGTGCCACAATTACTGAAGCCTGCGTGCCACAACTACTGAAGCCCGTGTGCCTAGAGCTAGCCTGTGCTCCGCAACGAGAAGGCACCGCAATGAGAAGCCCGTGCACCACAGCGAGGAGTAGCCCCTGCTCGCCGCAACTAGAGAAAGCCCGCGTGCAGCAATGAAGACCCAATGCAGCCAAAAATAAATAAATAAATAATTTTAAAAAATAATATACTTTAGAACGAACACAAAGAATGACGCTAAAGAACAGTGCATGAAGCCGCAAGATGCATTACTCCCACTGGCATTGGCTGCAGACAGAAAATCTAGAAACCTAACACTCCCAAAGCCACATAATCCATATTTATTGAGTGCCTTCTACATATCACGCACTGTGATAGACACTGAGGATGCAATGATGGGCTCAAACAGATATGGTCCCTGTGATGGTTAATTTTATGTGGCTACCTGGCTTGGCTATAGCACCAAGTTTTGGGTCAAACATCAGTCTAGATGTTGCTGTGAAGATATTTTTTAGATGTGAATAACATTTAAATCAGTAGACTTGAAGCAGAGCAGATTACCCTCTAAGTCCATTTGGGCAGCTATAACAGAATAGGATGAACTAGGTGGCTTATAAACAACAGAAATTTATCTCTCAAAGTTCTGGAAGCTGGGAAGTCCAAGATCAAGGTGTTGGTATAGTCCATGTCTGGTGAGGGCCCACTTCCTGGTTCAGCTGTCTTTTCACTGTGCCCTCACATGGCAGTAGGGGAGAAGGATCTCTCTGGGGTCTCTTTTTATAAAAGGGCACTCATCCTATTCATGAGGGCTCCACCCTCATGACCTAATCACCTCCCAAAGGCCCCAATTTCAAAGACCACCACATTGGAAAATCGGTTTCAACAAAAGGACTTTGGGAGGACACAAACATCCAGTTCCCAGCACCCTCCATAGTGTGAGTGGACCACCTCCAATCATTTGAGGGCCCTTACAGAAAACACTGAGGACCTCTGAGAAAGAATGAATTCTGCCCCCAGACCGTCTTCAGACTCCAGATGGCAACATCAACTTTTCCCTGGTTCTCCAGCCTACTCGCCTGCCCCACAGATTTCAGACTTACCAGATCCCATAATCACGTGAGCCAATTCCTTAAAATAAATCTCTCTCTTGTCTACATACATACATCCTATTGATTTTGTTTCTCTGGAGAACTCCAGTGAACACAGTTCCTCGTGTCATTAAAAAAATAGTAATCAAAAGACTCTATAAGTGAACATATATTTTAAAACTAAGATTAGCCTGCAAAAGGGAAAGAAATCTGATTCTATAGGAACATGAAATAAGAGAATCTGACCTAAACTGGGGTCAAGTGCTCTGGGAAATCTTCACCAAAAGAGATACTTCAGCCAAGATTCTGGAAGAAGAGGAGATACGCAGGCAACGGCAGTCAGGGTGGCAGAGAGTCACCCAGGCAGAAGACAGAGCAGTTCAGAAGCAAAAGGAAGCAGGTAGGAAAGGAGGTCAGGTAGGTACATCAAGGCCAGACCGTGAAGAACCTTACATGGGGTTCATTATCCTCAGAGCAATGGGAAAGCACTGAGAGGAATCAGTTTGGGGATAACATCAGATCTCCCTTGTGAAGAAGACTCTAGCTACTGCGTAAGAAACAGAATAGAAGAGGACCAGAACTGGAAGGAAAAGGTGATGCTGTGGTCTGAATGTCTGTGTCCCCCTAAAATTCGTATGTTGAAATCCTAACTCTCAAAGATGATGATATTAGGAGGTGGAGCCTTCACGCATGACATAAATGTTCTTATAAAAGAAGCTCCAGGGAGACCCCCTAGCTCCTTCCACTATGTGAGGACACAGAGAGAAGGTGCCAGCTCTGAACCAGGAAGAGGGTTCCCACCAGAACCAGACCATGCTGCTACCTTGATCTTGGACTTCCAGCCTCCATAACTATGAGAAATAAATTTCTATGGTTTATAAGATCTCCAGTCTATGGTATTTTGTTATAGTAGTCAGAACAGACGAAGACAGGTGGGGGTCAGTGTTTCTAACTCATCCAACTGGATGGGTGTTGACCGCAGACACAACAATAAGGAAGCCTGGGTAGAAGATCCTGAATTAGGCCTTGGAAATGTTGAGTTTAAGGCACATTTGAACATCTAACTGGAGGCCCCCATGACTTCTTTTCTGGATATTAGCCTCCTAAGAGGTTTCCCTGCTTCCACTCTTGCCTCTCGACTATGTACTGTGCACACAGCAGGAAGAGTCATCTTTTTAAAATGTCAGTAAAACCATATTACTTTTTCACAGAAAATTTCAAACTCTTTTCCATGGTGTATTAAGGACCTGGGGCTCTACCAAAGGCAGCTCCAAGAGGGCTTATGAGCATTCATTCACCTGCACAGAATGGTCACTGAAGCCAAGGGCGTGAAGGATATGGCATAGGCAGGGACTGTAGAATGATGCGTGAGGAAATCCATTATTTCCTGCAATGGAGACAGATAAGGAATGACCAGAAAAACAGGAAGAATCCCGGCAGAATATGGTATCACCGAGGCCAAGGGAGAGAAAAAAGCACTTCAAGAAAAGGTGATCAGGGACTTCCCTGGTGGCGTAGTGGTTAAGAATCCGCCTGCCAGTGCAGGCGACACTGGTTCGAGCCCTGGTCCGGGAAGATTCCACGTGCCGCGGAGCAGCTAAGCCCACGTGCCACAACTACTGAAGCCCGTGCACCTAGAGCTCGTGCTCCACAGCAAGAGAAGCCACCGCAATGAGAAGCCCACTCACCGCAGCGAAGAGTAGCCCCCGCTCGCCGCAACTAGAGGAAGCCTGCACGCAGCAACGAAGACCCAATGCAGCCCAAAATTAATTAATTAATTAATTAATTAAAAAAAAAGAAAAGGTGATCAACCAAGGCTGCTGAAACGTTAAATAGTAAAGACTCAGAGATGTCCAGTGGACTTAGCAATATGGAGTCTGGTACCTTTTTGGTGCCTTACTGAGTTCAGGGGCCAGAAGCCAGGCAGGGGGGAATACAGAGTGAAAAGGGGGCAACGACATTTGCAGCAACATGGATGCAACTCGGGATGATCATACTAAGTGAAATAAGTCAGAAAGAGGAAGACAAATACCATATGATGCCACTTATATGTGGAATCTACAATATGGCACAAATGAACCTATCAGCAAAACGGAAACAGACTCATAGGCGTAGAGAACAGACTTGTGGTTGCCAAGGGGTAGGAGGGGAAGGAGAGGGATGGACGGGGAGTTTGGGGTTGGTGGATGCAAACTATTACATGTAGAATGGATAAATAACAAGGTCCTACTGTAGAGCACAGGGAACTATATCCAAGGTCCTGTGACAAACCATAATGGAAAAGAATATGAAAAAATAACGTATATACGTGTATATATGTGTATAACTGAGTCACTTTGCTGTACAGCAGAAATTAACACAACATTGTAAATCAGCTACACTTCAATAAAAAAAAATTTACAAAAAAAAAAAAAAGAGGAGGCAAAGAAGTGGAGGCTGTGAATAGACACCTTTCCAAAAAGTCTGGCTATAAAAGAGGAGAGGTAAGTCAGGGTGTGGGAGTGTCAGGGGAGGTTTTGTTGCCGAGATGGAAAGGACTGAACACCTTCACATCTTGATGGAACGAACTGTTTGAAAAAGTAGTTGAGTATACATGAGAAAGAAGGGAGACCTGATAACATAATAAGGTTCAGGAGGAGATGAGACCCACAGCACAGATGGAAGGATAGAAAGAAGAGAAAAAGGATTCCTCCTCTATTGGAAAAGGTGAGAAGGAAGAGAGAATACAGAGAGGTGGTCTTTGGACTTCACAGTGGAAAGTTAAGGCCATCCCATCCATCTGGCAGAGCTTCAGTTTTCTATAGGAAATAGAAGGTGAGGTTAGTCATGGTGAGGGAAAGGGCTGGGGATGCGGAAGTTTGAGGAAAGTAGGAAAGGGAAGTACTATTGTTTTGGTGAAGGACAGAAGGATCTGATCTGACAAACAGTAGGATTCAGAGGCAGCAACGGGGGCCCATTCAAGTTGGATGGTAAAGAATTTGTAAGAGTACCAACCTGCCTCGTTGAGTCACTTCCAACAGCAGGGTTTACCGCCTCAGATACAGGCACAAAGCTCACGGGGAGGGGCTTCCCTGGTGGCGCAGTGATTAAGAATCCACCTGCCAGTGCAGGGGACACGGGTTTGAGCCCTGGTCCAGGAAGATCCCACATGCCGCAGAGCAACAAAGCCCATGCGCCACAACTACTGAGCCTGCGCTCTAGAGCCCGCGAGCCAGAACTACTGAGCCCGCGAGTCACAACTACTGAAGCCCACGCACCTAGAGCCCGTGCTCTGCAACAAGAGAAGCCACCGCAATGAGAAGCCCGTGCACCGCAACGAAGAGTAGCCCCCGCTCGCCACAACTAGAGAAAGCCCCTGCACAGCAACGAAGACCCAACGCAGCCAAAAATAAATTAAAAAAAAAAAATCTCATGGGGAAATACTTCAAGAGGGTTCAGTGGTTTGCAAGGTGATTAGAAGTATTAAAGGAACCTGAGATTCTCATGCCCTCCCAAGAAACCAGCTGTTGCTGATCTCCAATGCCAAGAGTGCCAGACAGAACATTACTCTATAATTAGAGTCTACACTAAGTTGGTATTTAACCACAGCAGATTTCTGAGTTAGGAGACTACGTGGATGAAAGAAGCTAGAAGAGCAGAATCTATCTGTGCAGCACAGCAGAGAAAGAAAAAGGTCTCCCCAGTACTATTACCATCTTGCTATTTTAAGAAAACAGGATCCAACACTTCTTGTTGGCCTTGCCATCAACTTGTGTGGCAGAAAAACTGCCTCTTTCGCACATTTAACATTTAATTACCTAAGTCCAGCCTCAGCATCAGATATGTGCCTTGGGAAGAGAAAGATGATGGAGTCCCCAGGCAAGGAGGGCAGCCGGGGAACCGAACGTCATTATCCAGCGTATCTTCTTTCTGGCTCTACTGCTGTGTACAGTTGTCTCTGTTCAGCTTTCATCACTTCTACTCAGGGCCTAAAGTGATGAGATGATTCTATCCTGGTTTGCAAATGACTTGCATTCTAGACTTTGGTTTCTTTCTGAATAATTTATGAATAATTAACAGTAATGGTTTATTAAATAGAGTATGGCCTTACTGGTGCTCCAGAGACCTGCTGGCATTGAACTCTCTGAGGCACAGAAGTTTGAACCCAGGTACCTGAAGGGGTGTCACCACTCTCCCTCCCAGGCCAAGGGGAGTCAATGAAAACCTACTGCAGGGTCGGCCAACTATGGCCAGTAGGCAAATCCAGCTCGTCGCCTGTTTTTGCATGGCCCACAATCTAAGAATGATTTTTAAGTTTTAAATTCATTTTTTTGAAGTATAGTTGATATACAATCTTGTGTAAATCCTAATGAAATAGTCTCCACCTATTATAACCAGTAACTTTTTTCATCTTTAGTTGTGGTTTTTAAAACGTGTTACTAGATATTGAGTAGTTACAAAAGAATATTTAAAACAGTAAAAAGATGGGTAAAATGCAACAGAAATACAGTCCAGAAACAGACCCACATGTACTATCAACTGATTTATGACGTGGCGAACACTGCAATGTAATGGGGAAAGGATGGGCTTTCTAATAAATGGTGCTGGAGAAAACGGGCTATTCATCTAGAAAAAAGATGAAACTGACCCCTATGTTAGGGGTCATACTCACATACCTATTTAAGGTGAATTTTAGACCTAAATGTAAAAGGTAAGATGATAAACCTCTAGAAGAAAATATAGACGAATATTTCCTTCTATGGGTTAGGCAATGATTTCTTCAACAAGGTACAAAAACTACTAACCATAAAAGAAAACTTGGATTTTATCAAAATTAAAAACTTCTGCTCCTCAAAAGACATCAAGAAAGTGAAAAGGCCAACAACTGGCAGAAAGTACTGGTAATATTGTAACAAAGGACTTCTCTCCAAAATATATAAAGAACCCCTACAAACCAATAATGAAGATACACAAAATCTAATTTAAGTATGAGCAAAAGATCGTATATACATTTCACTAAAGAAGAGATCTGAATACCCAATAAACTCATGAAAAGGTGTTCAACATCTTTAGTTGTTAGGGAAAATGCAAATTAAAGCCACACACCCACTGGAGTGACAAAGATCAAAAGGACAGACAATGCCAAGTATTGTCACAGGTATGGAGGAAATACTCTTACACATAACTGGTGGGAGTGAAAATGACACAAGCACTTTGGAAAACCATTTGACAGTTTATTATAACATTGACCAGCAATTACACTCCTGGGTATGTATCCAAAGAAGCCTATGTTCACAAAAAGACTTGCACAAGAATGTTCAGAGCACATTTAAAAAAAAAAAAAAAAACCCTAAAAACTGGAAAAAGCCCAAATGTCCACGAGTAGGTGAATGGATAAACAAATTGCGGGTATATCTGAATATACGAAATACTAAAGAGGAGGAAAAACGAATAAGCTACTGACACTTATTACAACGTGGATGAATCTCACAAATGATGTGTCGAGAGAAGCGGCCAGACCCAAAAGAACACATCCGATCGTTCCAACGCCATTTGTTGAAAAGTCAACCCTTCCTTCATTGAATTCTCTGCATCTTTGTCCAAAATCAATTGACCATATTTGTGAGTCCTTTTCTGAACTCTCTATTCTGTTCAGCTGCTCTAAGTGATGTCTCTGTCATTACCACTGTGTTGATCACAGTAGCTTTACAGTAATTATTAAAATTGGGTAGTATGATCCCTCCAACAATATTCCTCTTTTTCAAAAGTGTTTCTGATACTCTAGTTCCTTTGCCTTTCCCTGCAAATTTTAGGGTCAGCTTCTCTGTATCTACAAAAATATCTTGCTGAAATTTCGATTGGAATTGCATTAAACCTATAGATTAATATAAGGAGAATTGAAATCATAACTAGATTGATTCTTGCAATCTTGAACATGATCTGTCTCCCCATTTAGGTCTTATTTCATCACTGTTTTCAAGTTTTCAGCATACTGACCCTGCACATATTTTCTTAGATTTATTCCCGTTTTCTAAGTTTTATTTCCAAATGTTCACCTCAAGTTATTAAAAATACAATTGACTTTTTTTAATTAAACATATATTTTTAAAATTTTATTTATTTTATTTATTATTTCTTTTTGGCTGTGTTGGGTCTTTGTTGCTGTGCGCAGGCTTTCTCTAGTTGTGGCGAGCGGGGGCTACTCTTCGTTGAGGTGCGGTGGCTTCTCTTGTTGTGGAGCATGGGCTCTAGGCGCGAGGGTTCAGTAGTTGTGGCTCGCGGGCTCTAGAGCGCAGGCTCAGTAGTTGTGGCGCACAGGCTTAGTTGCTCCGTGGCATGTGGGATCTTCCCGGACCAGGGCTCAAACCCGTCCCCTGCATTGGCAGGCGGATTCTTAACCACCATGCCACCAGGAAAGCCCCTACAATTGACTTTTGTATGTTCATTTTGCATCCTGAGCCTTTGATAAGTTCACGTATTAGTTCTAAGAGCTTTTTCATATATTCTTTAGTATTTTATCCATATGTAATCAGGTCATCTATAAATAGGGCAGTTTTATTTATTCCTTTCCAATCTGTGTATCTTTTATTTTTCTTGCCTGTTTGCACTGGTGAGCCTCTCCAGTACAAGGATGAATAGAAGTAACAGAACATCCTTGCCTTGGTTCCAGGGTTAAGGGAAAAGCATTCAGTCTTTCACCATTAAATATGATGTTAGCTTCAGAGTTTTCTTAGATACCCTTTATCAGACTCAAGTTCCTATTATTTCTAGTTAGATATTTTTTCATGAGTGGATTCTAAATTTTGTCATTTGCTTTTGCTACACCAGTTAATGTGAGCATTTGGTTTTTCTTCTTCATTTAATATAGGAGGTTACATTGATCGATTTGTGAATGTTAGACCAATCATACATTCCTGGGATAAACCCCACTTGGTCACAGTGCATGATTCTTTTAATTTATTGCTATATTTGATCTGCTGTTGGTCTAGTTTCTTTTGCTTGTAATGTGTATGTCTGGCTTTGGGTAAGGCTGGCCTCACAAACTAGGTGGGAAGCGTTCTCCTCTCTTTCCTCTTCTGAAAGAAATTGTGTAGAATTGATGTTATTTCTTTCAGTGTTTCGTAGAAACCACCAATGAAACCATCTGGACCTGGCATTGTTTTTGGAAAGAACGCAATTTCTTTATAGATATAAGACAATTCCAGTTATATTGACTCTTCTTTGGTGAGTTTTGGTAATTTGTGGTTTTCAAGGAACTGGTACATTTTATCTACGTTGTCCAATTTAGGTGCAGTTATTTGTAGTATTTTTTAATCCTTTTAATAACTTGTCAGAGCTGCAGTGATATCTTCTCTCTTATTCCTGATATTAGTCATCCGTGTCTTCTCATCTTTTTCCTTAGTTTCGCGAGATCAACTTTATTAATCTTTTCAGAACATCAGCTTTTGGTTTCATGTATCCTCTCTACTGTTTTGCTGTTTTCTATTTCATTGATTCTCATTTACCTCTTTATCACTTCTTTCTGTTTGGTTTGGGTTTATTTTTTTATTTTTCTATTTTCTTAAGGTGAGAGCTTAGATTACTGATTTGGGGCTGTTCTTCTTTTCTAATGTAAGCATTTAATGCTATTAATGTCCCTCTAAGCTTTAGCTGTATCTTACAAATTTTGATGTTCTAGTTTCAGTTTCATTCAAAATATTTTCTAATTTCCCATGAACTATCCTCTTTGGCCCATGGATGACTTATAAGCATATTGTGCAACACTGGGATCTTCTAGTTATCTTTCTGTCATTGATTTCTAGCTGTATTCCATTATGGCCAGAGAACATACTTGGCATGATTTCAAATTTTTAAATTTAAGATTTATCTTATGACCCACGATATGGTCAACCTTGGTAAATGTTTCAGGGGCACTTGAAAAGAATATGCACCATCTTGCTGTTGGGAAAAGTGTTCTATAAATGCCAAGTAGATTCAGTTAGTTTCTACTGTTATTAATTCTTCTATATCCTTGTTGATTTTCCGTCTACTAATTCTATCAATACCAGAGAAGAGCTTTTGAGTCCCCACCTGTAACTGTGGATTTGACTACTTCTCTTTTCAATCTATCACTTCTTGCTGCATGTATTTTGAACTTCGGTTCTCATTTAGGATTATTATGTCTTTTTGATTAGTTGAACCTCTTACTGTCGTGTAATATTGATATCTTTCCTCATTGCTGTAATTTTCCTGGATCTGAAGTTTACTGTATTTGATATGAATATGTTCACCCTTTTCTTTTGAATGGAGCGAACTTGACAAACTCTCAATAATTCTAATTATTTATTTGCAGGGTTCCTTACATAAACAATCATATCTGAAAGTAACGACAGTTTAGAGTTTCTTTCCACTTTTCATACCTTTTTATCACACTCAAGAACTTTTTATGACTTATTCTCCTTAGAATGGCAGGGATGGGCATATGCCATTGCTGCTCTTATAATCTAATCTAATCTAATAATATAATCTCTAATATTCTACTCAGATTTAAAGCTTCCTTCTATCTTATTCTAAAGCGTATCCAGCAGTTTTAGCAAAGCATCTCTCTCCCTTGTCCTTTGTGGGTTTATAGGCATGAAAACAAAGTACCTCAGTTGCTGCTAGCAGCTATATTGTGACCATGAAAAAAGCCAGTCTGAGGAAAAGGCCAAGACACAGGTGAAGGCAAAGCAAAGAGAAATGGCGAGAAGGACAGCAGGGGCCCAGATCACAGGGCCCTGGACTCTCCCGACCTTTGGACGCCCTGTCACCTGAAACAGTCTCCCTATTGTTTAAGTCTCTCTGGATTGACATCTGTTGCTATAATTAAAAGCATTCTAGGTGATACAAATGATGAACAGTTTTCTTTCCTACAGAACTTGAGAGCCTTAAATAGAAATACAGACTGTAAGCTCCTAAGAAGAATCTACACTGTGCCACATTCTTCACAGTCCAAGGATTTTTTTCCCACAGAACAAAACTTGATAAAGAAGGAAAAGGACATGCTTCTGTCCACGTATTCCAAAACATCATATGCCCTGTGTTGCAGGCAGCCAGAGAGAAGAGATTCCAGGCAAGGATACAAATAAGGAGGACACCGCAATAGTCAGGGGTAGGGACACAGATGACAATGAAGAATCAGAGAGGAAACACCGGATATACTGATAGATAAATTATAATTCAGAGAGAGATTTGTAGGAACTGACTGGATACGGAGGGGTGAGGAATGACCTCGGAATACCAAGAAACATGCCCTCTATGTGACTGCTAAGGTCACAGATCCCCGGCAAAGTGATAAAGGTAGAGTCTTTGATGTCATTGATTAGGGTCTGGTCAACCATCCGGGTGGACTGAACGGCCACCATCCCTTCTTGGTCCTTTGGGCAGAAGCCTCTAATTTTCCTTTTGGGAACTGCTTCTCCCCACTTGCAGTCTGTGTGGGCATGCAATCTAGTCAACTCTCTACCCTCCCACTGTCCCCAAGGGTTGGCCAGGTCACATGACCCAAACCAAGCCAATCAGACTCTCTTCTGCAATGGAATCCTGAGTGGCCCAATGACAGAAAACAACTGGGAAGTAACCCTTTTTTTTTTTAACTTTTTAGATTTATTTTTTTATTGAAATATAGTTGATTTACAATGTTGCGTTAGTTTCTGGTGTACAGCAAAGTGATTCAGTTATACACGTATAATTTTATATATATGTGTGTGTGTGTATACACATATATATATATATATATATTCTTTTTCAGATTCTTTTCCCATATACATTATTATAAAATATTGAGTATAGGGCTTCCCTGGTGGCACAGTGGTTGAGAGTCCGCCTGCCGATGCAGGGGACACGGGTTCGTGCCCCGGTCCGGGAAGATCCCACATGCCGCGGAGCGGCTGGGCCCGTGAGCCGTGGCCGCTGGGCCTGCGCGCCCGGAGCCTGTGCTCTGCAACGGGAGAGGCCAAAACAGTGAGAGGCCCACGTAATGCAAAAAATATATATATATATATTGAGTATAGTTCCCTGTGCTATATACAGTAGGTCCTTGTTGGTTATCTACTTTATATATAGTAATGTGTACATGTTACACAAATTCCTAATATATCCCTCCCCGCCACTTCCCTTTGGTAACCATAAGTTTGTTTTCTATGTCTGTGAGTCTGTTTCTGTTTGATAAATAAGTTCAGTTCACTTGCAGGGAAGTAACCCTTTCGAAGGTAGCCTCTGAAGAGCTGTCCTGTCGCCCTGCACCTGGTCACTCCTTTGATTTTCTGAGCCACCCCCATCCTTCCCAAATCTCCATTTTGGCTTAAATTAGCTCCTTCTACTGCTGCAACCAGAGAACCCTAATAGGTCACGGGGAACCATTGGTCCTCCGCTCCAGGTCAGGCAGACAATTTCAAAATGTGATGTGTCTTGGAAATTAGCCACCCTCAAAGGCTACTAGCCGATCACTTCCTAAGAGCAGACTATTTTATTCTGTAAAATGAGATGATATCATGGCCTTTCCAGATCATGACCATAAGAAGTTCCCCATGTTCGAAACTAAGGTTCAGGAGAACTTCAAACATTATTTCTAATCAGACCTTTCAGGGCCCCAAACTCAGAACATCAGTATGAGAATTTCCAGCTACATTTTACATTTTCCCTCTTTGTTTTGAGTCCTGCAAGAGTTTTGTTTTGTTTTGGTTTTAACGTTCATTTTAAAGAATTTGGAAATTTTTAGAAAGTACCAGCAGCAAGACACAAAATCACTCCTAATCCTATCCAAAGGTAAACACTACATGCTGAACTGTCCAGTCCTTCCAGATGTCCTTCCAGTGTGTTCTATGTACTTTTTTTTTAAAAAAAAATAGTGTACAGTCTCAACTATGTATGCACTTCTGTACCCTGTTTCCTTATCTTAAACATTTCTCAAAAGCCCTTAAATTTTTTTGAATGTTAGGAAAACACGAAGATTGTTACAACTGCAGAGATGTGCCAGAATTTACCTAATCACCCCACTAACGTTAGACATTGAAAGTTTTCCACTTGTTCCCTTCCTGCAGAATCATTAAAGGACAACGATAAAGAACACTGGTGTCAGAGCCAGCAGATCTGGGAGCAAATCTTAAGAACTGTCCTTCTCTTACCAACTATGCACCCAGCAGCAACACATACTCACCTGCTCAGAGATTTGTGCAGACAACTGAGGACAGATCAGAACCTACTCTGAAGTGGCGCTGTGAGGATGAAACAGGAATATCTGTAAAGTACACGAAAGTGTCTGTTGGAGGACACACTCAACCAAGAGCAGCTATGAAAACTCAACCAAGAGCAGCAATCCCAACAGTGCCCATAAGCAAACAGCGAAAAGCTCTGTCCGCTTTTCATATTCCTTATTTTGTAAAGGTCCCTGTTTGGTTTATTCATTATGTAGGAGTCTGTAGGGGCTTCTGCAGATACAGAAACTGCTCTTCTTTCAACATAGAGCTTAAAAAAAAAAAAAAAGTACTTTCAAAGGGTCCTCTTCTTACCCTTTCTGGTGAAACTGCAGTCAGGAGACAAGGTGAAGAATTTTCTATTGGCAGATTTTCATTGTATGCTCTTTGTGGTTGGCTACCTACAAGACACTCCATTACCTTAAATGAATGTGACAGTTTTATTTTTATTCATGTCAAGAGCGGTCCATTAGCATTTCCAGAACCACCTAAGCTGAAGTAACTGGAAGGACTCTGAGGCTGCTAAGATCCACCCTCAGGAGACAGCAGACCAGGGGGAGCATTTGCCTGTACGTGACCTACTTAGGACGCAGCCCAGATATGGTCTGCCCCTTTCTTAGTCTACTTCTGCAAAATGGAGCTACAAAGAGCACCCCATGCCTATCCATGTTGCCATGAACCAATAAAAATAATGCCTATAAAGAACACAGCCCAGTCCTTGGCAACAGGGGACAGAGCTGTGGCTTCTGTGGTTCTGCTCTTCCGAATCCATGAGGGACTGGATTTCCCTGCCCCAGCTCAAGTGGCACGGGGTGTGTGATGTTCTCTGGCCAATGAATGTGAGAAGTGACCTGGGTCACTTCCAGGAGGAACCTCAGGAGCCAATGTATGATTCACCACATCTTCATTCACTCACCCACTACCATCACAGAGGTGCACGTGGAACAAAGCCTGGGTCCTTGAGGGGCCGCCCCCAGCCCCGACTGGCCAGAGCCTAAGCTACCGAGATCTTGAGGGTTTTTGTTACAGCAGCGTAACATGCACCATCCTGAGGAATGCAATAACTAGTAGTCACAGTGAGTTTTTAAATGATTGAGGCTATGAGTATTGTTAATATCTCAAGATGTTTCATGTTTGCTACTAAACATAGAAAAACTGGGTTTGATTTGGGAAAACAAGACAAATGGCTATCAATTGCAACTTGTAATTTTCAGGCACTTAAGAATATAAATAAGGCCCGAACAAGTGTCTCATGTCAAAGAGGCTTTCAGCACAGCAGGGGATCGTGGTAATAACTATAATGTATTGAGCGCTTACAGGCTGAGGATATCCTATTTATTATCTTATTTAATCCTGGCAATCAGCCCATACATTAGGTGCCATTCCAGTGTGACAGGATGAGAAATTCTGTTCTCATGGTTCCTCTCCCCACTGTAAAAAGGTTTTATTTTATGTATATATATATATATATATATATATATATATATATATATATATATACATACATACATATACACACACACACACACACACACACACACACACACACACACAAATTCTGACATGAGAGATGGTAGGTATCAGCAAGAGAAAACTTTGTTATCCTAAAGATGCTCCTCTCTGAACGACCTGACAGATTCCTGGACACCGTGAGAATCTACAGCCACCCTCCTGTGATGGAGACAAAGAATGACCTTTCTCATAGCTGCACACGGAAGGAGAGAGCAGGGGACTGGAGTGAGCAGGGGTACAAGGAGGATTTCAAAGACAGGCAGTGGGACAGGAGAGAGATATACTCCTGGTTATTCACCTGTGGCAGAGGCTCCCTTCCTCCAGTCTTATCTAGGGGAGCTTTGTGACCAGTTCAAGCCAATGAGATGTAAACAAAGGTGACATCTGTCAATTCCTGGTCAAGGTATGTGAGAGCCAGGATGCCATCTCTACATCTTCTCTTCACCTTTAGTAGATTGAGATTGGGGGTGGATCACTGAATCATGCATGGAGAACTGTCCTGGAAAGCCCCCTGACTCCCATGACATATCACATGAGCTTAAAACAAACTATTGCTATGTTAAGCCACTGAGGTTCCGAAGCTCAGGTGTTACCATGGCAGAACCTAACATCTTAATATTGAGACAACATGGAAGACTCGAGGCTAGGAAAAGAACAAATAAACCCAAGGAAATCAGGAGGAAGGAATTTAAAAATTAAAGAAGAAGAATTTACTACAAATAGGAAAAAAAATGCACCAATCAAGAGCTAAAAAGAAAGAAATTTTTATAAAACTAGATTAAACCTAAAAGCTGATTAGGTGTGGGGGGAAGGAAACCCTCTAGCAAAGCTAGTCTAGGTGAGAAAAGAGAGAAATGCAAATTAGGCTGACAAAGGAGATACACGTATATACTCAAAAGAGATTCTATTAAATTTTAAAATCATCACAAAATTAATGCTTTTCTATAAAACAGGTTACTAAAAATGACTCAGGAAAAGATAGAAAACATAAATAGTCCAATGATCACTGAAGAAATTGGGAAAGCTGGCAAAGAACTACCTCTGAAAAATGTCCTGGAAAAGTCGTTTCGAACCTTCAAAGAACAAGTAATTTCTTACCTCACCATTGCACAGAAGAAGAAGAAAACGGACAGTTCATTTTACAGTGTTATCAAAATGTGACAAGTTTAGCATAAGAAAAGAATTCACATGCTCTCGTATATGAATACTGAATGCCGAAATCCTAAATAAAACAACTAAATCTAGCATTGTATAAGAATAATTAGCAAACCATAGTCAAATAAGATCAACTGCAGGAAGGCAAGGAGAGCTCAATATTAGAAAATCTACTGAGGTTCAAGAATGTAAAACACAAGGTCCTCAGGTGCAGGAACTGTAGGAACGATCATTGGTGTATCCCCAGCACAGAAAACAATGCCTGGAACGTAGTAAGTGCTCAATAAATGTCTGTGGCATAAATTATTGAGTGAATATATTAATAACTTAAGGGAGAAAAACATATGATTATCTCTAAAGACCATGATAATATAGTTAATCAAATTTAACTTTAATGCCAAAGAAAAACTCAAAGTAAAATACATTTATGCAGCACGTAACATGATTAAAAAATAAAATCTCTCAAATCAATTATCACACATTTCCACAGACGATAAGAAGAAGACAGGGAAGTCCACATTTTGCCATTTATTCACCAATATTTTAACACTGTTCTACAAGTCCTAGACAATGCAATTAGACAAGAAAATAAAATAAATATAATACTGAAGAGGAAGAAGGAAATTACTATTTGAAGAAAATATTTATGATTGCTACCGGGAAAATTCAATAGACTCAATTTTTTTAAAGTACTTAAAAATAATGAGAAAGTTTATGAAGGTGGCTGTTTAAGATATACAAAAATCAATAACTTTCCTACATTCCAGCAATGAAGAGTAAGAAAAACATAACAAAAGATTCCAAGCATTAAGTCTACGGTAATGACAATGACAAATTATCTAATGCACAGAAGCAAAATTATGCAGGACGCAAGTAGACAAAAACTAGTTTATAGGATCATAAACAGACTTGAATAAACATACCCTATTCCCAGATGGGAAGAATTATCATACTAAATATTGCAAAATTGTCAGTTTTCCCCAACTTAATGCATACGTTTTAAAAGATACTAAAGAAGAATAAACCAATGAGCGAAGCCAAAAGAATATGATCAACTTTTTTTTTAAATAAAAAAGCAATTTGTAAATTAGCTGTGATTCAGGCACAACGAGATTTCTAGGCAAAGCTGTTGAGTCCTAACTGCCAAGCCAAGGTGCTGCCCCAGATGAAGCTGAGCTGAGGAGCCCAGACCAACTCCACTGCGCCCCCCACCCAAAGCCTGGGATGCACCGACCCATCCCTGCTCACCTGGGCAGTAGAGCCCACCTTAAATCCCTGCCAACTGGCAGGTCAAGAGAACAAACTGGAATCCTACAAACAGATACAAGTAGATGAAATCTTTTAGTACATAATAATGATGACATTTCAACTTTTAGTACATAATAATGATGACGTTTCAATACAGTGGGTATGAGTTACTTCATTCAATTTGCTATCACGGTAACTGTTTTAAAAAAGAAAAACTAAATGTGACACCTACGTGATGTCCCACACCAAAATTAAAGAATTTGATGAACTGAAGATTTGATGGCAAAATAAAATTATATAAATGGTAATGAAAATGTATAAATATTTATGTCATCTTAGGCTGAGAAAAGTGTTCCAAAGCGTAACATTTAAAGCACAAACCATAAATTGATAGACTTGAGATCACGAAATATTATAAATGACAGAAAACAAAATATAAAAGGCAGAAAAAGCTACAGGGAGATGTGCATGGCATAAGACAAAGCTTGTATATGCTTATTAACAATTACCTAAAAGTCAGTAAGAAAACAGTTATGAACATGACTTTAAACAAGTGGGGCAAAGGACTGTGCGGCAGCTCAGGAAAGGCCATGAATGTCCAGCAGACGTAACAGATGCTCAACCTCACTAGAAATTTGAGAGGAGAAAAGAGGTTTTGGTTTTATTCAGGTAATTAACAAAGTTATAATATTAGTTGCTGATAGAGTTGGGGAGAAGAAATTAGCAATTCTTCTGAGGATGAAAACAGAATATGTGTGTGTTCATATATATAAAACGTACATTCACAGTCTTAAAAACTTACATATTCTTTGGCCCAGCAATTCTAAGACTTCATCCTAGGAAAGTAAACCCATAGGATATATTTGCTACATGATTACCAAAGGAAACCGGCGGAGTCTAATGGAATATTATATAGTTGAAAAATTATGCTAGAGACACACTATTATTGACATGGGATGATATTCAAGATGAAGGGGGAGGGACTTCCCTGGTGGCACAGTGGTGAAGAATCCACCTGCCAGGGCTTCCCTGGTGGAGCAGTGGTTAAGAATCTGCCTGCCAATGCAGGGGACACAGGCTCGAGCCCTGGTCAGGGAAGATCCCACATGCCGCGGAGCAACTCAGCCCGTGCGCCGCAACTACTGAACCTGCGCTCTAGAGCCTGTGAGCCACAACTACTGAGCCTGCGCCCTACAGCCCGCGAGCCACAACTACTGAAGCCCGCACGCCTAGAGCCCGTGCTCCGCAACAAGAGAAGCCACCGCCATGAGAAGCCCGCGCACCCCAACGAAGAGGAGCCCCCGCTCGCCGCAACTAGAGAAAGCCCACGCGCAGCAATGAAGACCCAACACAGCTAAAAATAAATAAATGAATTTTTTAAAAAAAAAAACAAAGGAGGAAAAATCAGGTTGCAAAACAGTACACACCAAACCGTCTCTAGCTCTTTAAGAACAGATACACACCTATGAAAAAACTTGGAAGACCATATCCAAAATATTCACTGTGGTCTCCAGGTAGTGAGATTATTGGTGATTTTTTTTTTTTTTTTTGCCTTTTTGCCCACCCACGAGTTTAAAACTTTTCTACGATAAAGTATCACTTATGCAACCAAAAAGAAAGTTAAAAAAAGGTAGATTGAATTCTGTGGGAAAATAAACATTTATCCTAAAAATAAACCCTGAAGTTGGAAAATGAAAGCAAAAACATCTGCTTCCTGGACAGAAAGGATAGTTTAAAACTGCTCGACAGCCACACACTTCCCACAGGCAGTGGGGTGCCAGGTGCCAGCTTGCTGGGAAGCCCTGCACCAAATAGGAGAGCCCTAACTTTCCCCGGCTCCTCCCAACCCGCCCCCCAGCTTCTCTCCAACCCATAACTAACTTCACTGGGAGCTGAAGCCTCAGGGTATTATCTGCTGCCGTTATTAAAATAGCATTTGAAATATATGTTGTCATAGCATTTGAATCTCTTGATTACCAATAAAAGAGCTCCTTACTTATCCCCTCTAAAAGGAACAAACCATAAATTAAATGACTGTTTTGCTCACATGGCTACGGATTCACTCTTTCTAGAGAAAAAAAACTGCTCCTTATCACCCATCATGAAAAAACGCTAATGACTACTGATACATTTCTTTGCTGGATGGCCACTGGGAGGGGAAGTCATTAATTGCTGTTGAAGGGAATGGCTCCCTCGCAATGACTTGCAGGTCTGGGAGAACAGAATTCTGCAGGAAATCCTGACGACTGAGGGCTGTACAGCAAGGAGCTTAGGAGACAGGAGCAGAGAATATTCCCTCCGGATTCGCTAGCCCGTTCATCAGGTTGTGAGCACATTCTGTTCTCCGTCACACAGACACACCACAGCAGGTGGCCAGACATGGGCTTCCATAAAACTGATGAAAAACTTCGCTTTGAGACCTCATAAACGTGCACCTTGGGGGACAGGATTGGGTCTGTCCAGCCCTGCTGGCCTAACAGGAGGACGTGGTCCCGCTCACAGGGAAACAGAGGTGGGAGCCAAGCAGTCCCATGACTAATTTGCAATGACCTTTCCATGATGCCCTATGGATTGGATCATGGCTCTCAGGAGGCCTGCTGATGGGCAAGGCAGTGTCTCAGAGACACCTTCAAGGAATAGATCCTGGCTGGCTTCGGCTGCTCTGGCCCAAGCAAAAAATGCCTGCAGCACCAGTGCTCCTAGAGGCTGCTGCATCCTCGGCATCTATCTGGGTACCACTGGCGACTGCAGTGACATCCTGAGAGCTGCAGAGCAGCAGTGATGCTCAGCCCGGCTCTGCACCAGAAAGCAAGCCCAATCACGGTGGCAGGCTGAGCGGTCTAGGAATGGAAGATGGGGGCTGTGCAGACCAAACTTGGCCTTCCACTCACCAACTCACAGACTTGAAAACCAAAGAATCCAACCCCACCGGTCCTGCTCCCGCCCTCCCACGCCTCTCTCTCTCTCACACTTTCAGAGCTCCTTGCCTACTCCTGGGCTTCTTGAATGTCCCCCGTTTTGCACGAGAGCACAGAGCCCACTGACGGCCACCACTGGGCAGCGGCCCTGGGAATCTAAGAAGCCCCTTACACTTGGGAGGCCAGCGTTTTTGGAGAGCTGAATGGGCAAGAAGCAGAAAATGACAAGGAACCTCACCGACCATTTCTTGGGCACCTGGTGTAAGCCAGGCTCCCTTTAACTCTTAACAGTCTTCTGAGGCAAGGGCTACTGTGACCCCCACTGTGCAGATTGGGAAAAAAAAAACCCTCCTCCAGGTCAAAGTGTCAGTTTTACTTCCATTTTCTCGGTCACTTAGCAGGTCTCTAAATCTCAGCTCAGGGAGACCAACCAACCAATTCCACCCAACACAAACCAAACACCACTTGCAAGAAGAATACTCTATGTCTTTCAGGATGCCTCTCACCCCAGCGGCCGACAGACTCTCCTGAAGGCAAGTCAGGCATGAACTAGTTCCTCCCTTAAATCTTGCTCTGTCCTTCCGAAGCCCAGCTGTGCAGCTGTGTTCACGCCTCTATAGGCCCCTTCCCACCACAAAGTGAAAGAGGCCCGGTGTCAGGAGCCTCTTGCATCTCTGTCTACGATGCAGGGATCCCTTGCTCACCCATGCCTTCAGCTGCCAAAGAATTTCAGAGAACAGACTATACACCAGGCATTAGGACAGTTGTCCCTGCCTTCGAGGAACTTGAAGTCTAGTGGGAAAGGTAAACAAGACGAGACAAAAACAACGCATGCCTTGCGGACACAGATTCCAAGAGAAAAACAGGGATTTTGTTAACCCTGCACTGCAAGTGCCCCTGAACCAGCGCGGAGCCTAGCACACAGCAGGCGTCCAATAAGCATTTACTGAATAAAGGAAAGAATGAACGAATGCCACGTGCATACAACCCAGTAACAGTTATAGCATATGCCCAAAGATACTTTTAGCTACTATTTACGGAGCATGCCCTAGGGCTGAGCAGTGTTGGGTGCTTTTCAGGGGTAATCTCAGGTCCTCATTGCCACAATTACCACATTACCGTTACCGAGTCCAAGCTCGTGCTACTCGCCGCATGACAGGCCAATAAACCGAGAGACGAGGTGATGGGGCAGGGAATAATGACTTTATTCCGAAAGCCAGCAGACCCAGAAGACGGTGGACTCGTGCCCCAAAGAACTGTCTTGTCTGAGTTAGAATTCAGGCTTCTTTTATACGCAAAGGGGAGGGGGTAAAGCCAAACACTTCCTGGTTCCCGGCAGCCTCCGGAGGGGAGGTGTTAATTTCTTCCTCCCTGCATTCACAGGTGGGCATGGTCAGGATGTTTCCTGTGAGCTAAACAAAGGTATTTTAGCTTAATGATCATGACCTGGGAGGCAGGGTTCCCAGAGATGGGCCATTATGTGTAATTTAAGCTCACAGGCCACGTCCCTTTAGTGATTGACTTGTAATAGAACACAAAGGGTCTTCCCTATTACATTACCACAGTGCAACTCTTGTTATGCCCATTTTGCAGATGAGGAGACTAAGGTGCAGATTTCAGCTCAAGATCCCGTAGTCAGTAACCAACCAACCAGATCCACCGCACTCGGAAGCCGGTGCTAGCTGGAACCATTAGGCACGTGGTGGTCCAGTCTTGAAGGGCCAGGGATGCTTCCCAGAGGATGAGCTGAAGTGAAAGGACAGAGAGAGTCCAAAGCAGAAGGAACGTGTACAAGGACGGGAGAAGCAGACCAAGGAGGAGACAAAACTTTTCCCAGTTAAGCGCAGTGGGTTTGAAACTCTTCCCAGTTGCTGGCACCCTCTCCACGGAGAGGTGAGCACTTCAAGAGGAAATACCATTAGCTCCGCTGAGTACGTGTAAGCACGGCAATTCCTACGTGGTTAAAGGGACTGGATCTGACCTCCGGAGGTTTTATATTCAGAAGACCTCCAAAACCCGCAACTCATGGAAGGCGAGCTGGGTGAAGAGCCGTGAGGAAGGGCACCGCTCCAGCCCACCTCTCAGCCTTCCCTCTAAGACAGGAACGTCGTCACTTCAAAGACACGCAAGGACAAGAATCCAGCGGCTTGTTAAAGCCACGCCACTAGATGGTCCACCAGCCCCACACCTAAATTCCAAGCGTCCAATCCTACTGCTTCCACGGATTCAAGAAATTAAGAAGCAACTGTTTGCATCGTGCCTCACTACCTTCTCAGGAAGACAAAGTAAAAGCTGCCCCTTTTATCGACCTGCATGGACCCTACGACAAACTCTTGTAACCTCGTCAGTAAACGTGAACGGAGCACCAACTGCCCACAAGGCACTGCGCTATATACAATGAGCATAGAGTAGCGATCTATACATTCTGTGGTACTGTATTTGTAAGAAGTCAAAAAAAAGAAAACTAAGCATTTCAAAGAGTGATGAGTGCTGTGACAAAAAACGAACAGGATGATGGGCGGGACCGTGAAGTGGGGGGGAGGGGGCGGGGGGGGCCTCTCAAAGGCCTTTGAGCTAAAGACCTGGATGATGAGGAAAAGGCAATATGGGAAGAGCAGACCCTCAGCTGGGCAGGGAAAGCGGCAAACAGCTCGAACAAAGCCCCTTCGTCGAAATGAGCTTGGTGTGTTGGGGGCAAGGAAGCCTATCGTGGCTGGAGCACAGTGGAGGAGGGGCAGGCAGGCGGGTGGGCGGAACGGAAGGAGTATGGAAAGACAAGGAGGGGGTCAAGTCGGACAGGGTCTTGTAGACCCCTGGAAAGACTTGGGGCGCTTGGTGCACTGAGATGCCCCTGGAGGCTTTCAAGCAGCAAAGCGGCACAAACTGGTCTTTGCTCTAAAAGGTTCACTCAGAACGTCACCAAAATGGATACAAGCTAGTGATACTCAAGAGTGGGCTGGCCCCCACTTTACCCAGTGCAGGACACCACGGATGCCATCTGACGAAGAGCCAGAAATTCATCCACACGCCAGCATCCACCAGAGACTCCATAAACAAGTGGAAAGTATCTCTTAGTGACCAGCTGCTTGGACTTCCAAGAACGCGCTTTCAAATTAGTAAGACCACCTGGTTCCTATTCTGAAACCCAACTTCTTCCCTTTTCCCTTGGTCATTACATCCATGGATGAGGGTAGAAATCAGGTTTTATGCCCAAGGCTCGTAAATCTTACCACTTCAAAACAAGTCCTGAAGAGAGAAAGAGCTGTGTTTCAGGGGCGCCAGGGAGGAAGCGTGAACACCTTGTTACCATTTCGCTTCCAGCACCAAAGTGACACCCCAGGACCAAGTGAGAAGGGCAATCCAAGTCTACGGACAGGGGCCTCTTGGTCACGTGGTTGGTCTGGTGCGATGACCCGATTGATGACAGAGGCCAGCCAGCAGAGTGATGCAGAAGTCAAGTCACCAAAGACATGTCAACTCAACTGTCATCTGCTAAACAACCCAGACAGGAAAACACTGCTTCCGCGTCCAACATATCCAAAGGCAGCCCGTGTGAAGCTATATCTGTGGCAATGCCATGCCAGAAATCTGGGCTAATCTGAGTCTGCTATTCATAAATTCTCCCCCATGTGAAAGCACATGTGTCTGGGAAAGGAAAATGCATCCAAGTCAATTTTAGACATGGTTACTTGGAAACCATCTGGCGTCCCTGGAAGCATACGAAGCCACCACATCCCCTGCCCTCAAATGCCCACCGTAATCAGGGCAGTATGCTTACGTGGGCATTCAGTGTCCCCAGTTAGGTCCCCACTCCCGCCCTACCAAATGCCAGTTCGGGCTCCACTTCCCACCCAAGAAAGGTATTGGGTTTCTTGGTAAACCTAGCGGAGGGCCCTCGATGTGTCGAGCTGGCACTTGAACTGCACCCAAGGCTGAGTTCTCCGCTTTCTGCCGCCGGCCTTAGTAGGGAACACCTGCATTCCTTGACCACAGCAACAACAGAAATCCCTCCCCAGGGACATAAGTTCCACGAAAAATCCCCTCTACCTAACCACCCTGTGTGCAGAGCCTGTCGAGCTTTGGAAGAGAACCACCAGAACCCTTCTGTAACATCAATAGAGGCTGGCACCCCGCAGAGCATCTTCTGAAGACACTAGCCCAGATGTAGCCCATTTTCACAGCGATGACAGCCACAGCCGGCTGGGTCTCGCAGCGTCCTAGGGCCTGGCTCTTCCTGACTGTGAGGCCTCAGTCCCCCTCCCCTACCTGGCTGTGATCTTCTGCTTAACTCGTCTTCCAGAGGAGCTGGGCCTCCGTTTCCGCAGCCTCCCTCCCTCCCTGCGCTGAAACCTGTCTCAGAACCAAGCCGACAGCAGCGCCATTCCACCAGCACCTGCCCTGCCCCCGCTCCCCCCACCCCTACAGATGCTCTCTCCACCACCTAACGCCTCGACAAACCCGGCCAGGAGAGAGATCCAGAATCTCATACAGTCAGAGCCCCAGGAAACAAACACAGCAGGAGGCGCAGGCTCAGCTCTGCCAAGACGACCAGGCCCAACACTCCCCCGGACCCCCGAGGAGCCCCGAACTCGGCCCAGGGGAAAGCATCTTCGCAGGGCGACCGCGGTTCGGCGGCCTCCAGCGCCATCAGAGCGAACACCTGTTTCCAGGAAGCTCTGGGGCCAGAGAGAGAAGGGAGTCCCGGGGAAAGGCAGGGAGGACGAGGTGAAGGGGCAGCTGGGGACGCAGGTAAAGGATGCGTCACAGTTTGCGCTTGGCAACCGGAGCCCCGGAGCAGCAGGCAGAGCATGAGAAGGGGTCCGGGAAGTTCAGGGAGGAGGGCTTGCGCCCGCGAGCGGCGCCCCGAGGGAGCGAGGGCCGGCAGGGAGCGAAGGGCGGAGGGCCGGAGGCCGGCGCGCCCGCTCCATCACCTGCGCGCCCGGCGGATGCAGGCTCGCAGCGCACCACGGCCCGCGGCGGCCAGCGGGTGACCTACCTGCCCACCGTCTGGTTGGCCAGCTGGCGCATGCGGTTAAACTGCTTCTTCATCGTGGTCCCGCTGGCGCGCTATCCCGGGAGCTGGGGAGGACGGAGCAGCCCGGAGCCCGCCGCAGGGTTACATGGCTCCCGCGCGGAGCCTCCCGGGCGACGGCGGCGGCACTGCGGAGCCTCCGGAGCCGTCTGGCCCCGAGCGCACCTCCCTCCCGGGGGCTCCACCGCCTACTCCCCCTGCCGCCGCGGCGCCGGCTGCCGCATCCTCCTCCTCACGCGCGCCGCGGCGCCTTCATCCCAACGCCCGGGCCGCCCTGGGCGCCGCCGGGTCCGCCCCGGCTGCTTGCCCCCAGCCCAGCTCCGGCGCGGGACCCGGGTCTCCGCAGGCTGTCTGGCCGGCGGCCGGGGGTCCCCGCTGCGCCTGTGCGGAGGGCGCCGTGCATTCTGGGACTTGTAGTTCCGCGCCCGGCGCCCACCTTCCCTCTGCCCGAAGTTTCCACGTGTGGCGGGGCGCGGAGGTGGGCAGAGGCGGCGTCGCCGGCGGCTTTGCCCTTAGCATTCTAGGAAGGGAAAGGTTTTCCTGCTTTAGAAATAAAGTGGAACCGAGAATACAACGGCACATTAAGAGCATCTGTCTTCCATTGTCTCTTTTTTAAAATGAAATACAGGTGACTTACAATATCATATTAGTTTCAGGTGTACTACATAATGATGTGACATTTGCATACATTATGAAATGATCACCACCATAAGTCTAGTAACCATATGTCCCCACACAAGTTGTTACAATATTACTGACCATATCCCTTATGCTGTATATTACATCCCCGTGACTTATTATATAACTGGAGGTTTGAACCTCTTAATCCCCTTCACCTCTTTCGCCCGCAGCCCCTCCACCCTCGTCTCTTCTGGCAACCACCTGTGTGTATTTTAAGTGAACGGGAGGCCTCGCTGCTTTGAATTGACAGGAGGAGTTTTGCCAGCAGGAACGTGGCTCATAAAGTTGCACCTGATTAACAATGAGGGGCGGGGTTAAGCTTGGGGCACAGGGGTTGATGGTCAGATTTTGAACCAGGCATAGTTTGCATCCCAGAAATTTGATCCTCGCTTTTCACCAAACCTAGTAGGTAACCAGAAGCCAATATAATGATAGCGGCATTGTAATCACGGGCCGGATTTGACCAGGACAACTTTCTTGTGTGGCTTACATTCCAGCCTCATTTCCCTTCCACCGCTGGGTCATCAGCTGTGACCCGCCTGCAGCGTCCTACACAGGGGCAGCCCACTGACCTCAGTTGGCTCTTGAAAAGGGCTCGTTGACTTTCTGCAGCCTCTATCCTTAAGAAAACAAAGGTGATTGCAGTTAGGTTTCATCATGATCTACCAAGTAAGAGCAGTGTTGTCGCGTGGTAGGGTCTTTGGATCAAACCGATATGAGTTTATATTAGAATTCCAAATACCAATTATATAACCTTAGGGAAAAATGCACACCCTCCCTAAGCCTCAGTTTTCTCATCTCTAATAGAGAAATAATACTGCATGAGAAATAGCAAAGTTAGAGAACTATTTGCTAAATTACCAACAATCAAATAACATCTAAATTTCTATGTAGTACATTGTCATCTTCATTTACTACAAATATGATTATTATTGTGAGTGCAATAGAGAAAAATCCTATTCCTACAACAGAAGTACTAATGTGATAAATGAAAGAACTTTTTTGAAACGCGATATGTTGCATACGTTGATTATAGTTGCAAGATGTCCCCAATATGGTTCCAAGTATCTTGCTGGCCAGCTGAACCAAAAAAAAGATGGTTTGAGGCATGTCTTGGCTGAATGAACGTGAAATCTTTAATTAGTTGTGAATTTAGCCTCAGTTTATTAGGTCAGCAGCTCTAGCCAATTAATAAGTGAAAGCATTATTTGCTTTCAACCAACTGCGTTATGTCTGTAATATCAACTTAATTTTTATACAAACTGAAGTTATTTTCGTTTTGACATTTTTTTAAAAAACCAAGGCACAGTACGTTTTCATGTGTATAAATAACAGTGAGGCATTGAGGGCACTGGCTGACTTAGTAGCACTGTCTCTGGTAACGTCTAGAACCTCACTGTCCAATACAGTAGCCACCAACTACACGTGGCTATTGAAATTAAAATTCAATAAAATTTAAAATGTAGTTCCTCAATCACCCTAGCCACATTTCAAGGGCTTCATAGACCCATGTGGCTAGGGGATGCTGTACTGGACAGCACAGAACTCTGGTAGACCACTCCAATATCATGCCAGACCCTGCCTTCAATTCTGAGATATTTCAGTTCAGTTCTGCTTCTCCACAAAAGACAGCCTACCCTGCTAGAGTGTGGTCCAATAATAGTTTATTAACTGGTGGTTTCTTCACAAATTTCTGTTCTCCTATGAGCTTTTTCTCCATTCAGCCGGGGCTTTTTCTGCTTCCTACCCCAGGGAGGGGATGACAGTGCAGAAAAAAAGAGCAAGGAGCGTCAAGACTACTCTTTTGATCTTTCAAAGCAGGCTTCAGAAACACATGTGAGAGAGCAGGGCTTTAAAAGAAAGGGGTTTGCAGTTTCAAGACTATGGGCTTTGGAATGTTAATAGTCTACGCCATTAATAGCAGAGTTTGAAGAATATCCTATCCTTCCTATTCTAGATAAAGAACCCACAAGCTGTGGGGGTGTTGAGCAAGATGTAGGGGAGTAGGAGGGGAGAGAGGGAGATGAAAAGTAGACGGTGAGCGTGCAGATTTTATTACTGTTCAAAAATGTCACTGCCTTCCCTATAGGAAGGGATTATACTTCCTCTTCTCTTTGAGGTCAAAATCGATCACGTGACTTTCCTTGGACAGAGAATATGCACAGAAGTGATTTTTGTCGCTTCAGAGCAGAAGTTTTAAGAGTCATTTAGAGATCCTACCCCCTTCTTTTTTCACTCTGCCATGAGACCAGCAATGAGCCAGGTAGGGGCCGCTATGGATCACAGTCGTGGTGATCCAACTGGAATGAAAAGCAACACCTTTGTTGTTTGCAGAGGTTTGGGGAGTGTTTGTTCCTGCAGCATCGCTGAGTCTAAGCTGACTACTACAGAGGGCATCTCTGAGAAAGCGACTTTCCCCTTGCCCTTCCCAGGGTCAAAACTTAAGTTGGGTATAGGCAGGTTG
This sequence comes from Phocoena sinus, assembly GCF_008692025.1. NCBI lineage: Eukaryota > Metazoa > Chordata > Mammalia > Artiodactyla > Phocoenidae > Phocoena > Phocoena sinus. The sequence goes on from NC_045782.1 coordinate 4,812,711, forward strand.
GACGCAGATATATCATGTAGCTTTAGGTCACAGAGCAAAGGTCACAGACAGCCTCCATGTGAGGGCCTGGGGCACCCAAAACACAGTGCTGTGGTGGCTCCAGAGTTCCCTGCACCAAGCCACATGCAATGAACGTGTGTGTGCCAGGAGGACTTACAAAGGTACCAGAAAGAGCGGGACGTGATGCTGCTGGCATCAAAGATGACGAGAAGGCAGCAATGGCTGAGGTGTACAATCAAGAAGCCCCAAAGTACTCTGACATTTAATTTCTACCACCAGAAGAATGGACTGAATGTTTCAGTTAAGTGCATTTGAAGAAGACAATGAAAAGGAGGAGAAGGAGGAAGAGGAAGAGAGAGGAGGGGGAAGAGAAAGAAGAAAGAAAATTCTATTTTATACCTGACTTTGATCTATGGAAGGATAATACTGCCCGCTCCTATGGACCTTACATGTGGCCACGTGACTTGCTTTGACCAACAAAACAGGGGTCTCTTACTTGCTTCGACAATGTGGTAGTACTATTTATCTGAGATCCATTTCCTTTGAAATCTGATATTCCATTTGGGAGCCCCTGAATTAGAGAGGTTTTAGCATCTTAACCCTCAGGTCCCAGCATTGGCTGGAGCTGCCCTGTCCAACTCAGGAGTCACTAAAGAAAAATGGTGATTTAAGTTTAAATTAAGTTCAAGAGAATTAGAAATTGAGTTCCTCAATGACACTAGCCACATTTCAAATACCCCCAAACCACACATAGCTTGTGTCTGCCATATTAGAGAGTGTAAAATAGAGCACCAACGTCATCACTGAAGGTTCTATTGGACAGTACTGGCCTCCAGAACAGAATTCAAAACACAGGGTCCAAATACCATACGGTATCACTTATATGTGAAATCTAAGATATGAGACAAGTGAACTTACTTACAAAACCGAAACAGACTCACATAGAAATCAAATGTATGGTTACCAAAGGGTAAAGGGGGTGGGGCAGGGATAAATTAGGAGTTTGGGATTAGCAGATACACACTACTATATATAAAATAGATAATCAACAAGGTCCTACTGTATAGCACAGGGAACTATATTCAATATCCTATGATAAACCATAATGGAAAAGAATGTGAAAAAGAATATATATATGTGTATGTATGTGTATATATATATAATCACTTTGCTGTACACCAGAAACTAACACAACATTGTAAATCCACTCTAGTTCAATTTAAAAAATTAAAAAAAAAAAACAAAACACGGTCCACCAGAAGAGAGAAAACAGAACAGGAAGTGACAAGCTCAGTGTAATTATGGCCGGTCATTTTTTTTTTTTTTTTGTGGTACGCGGGCCTCTCACTGTTGTGGCCTCTCCCGTTGCGGAGCACAGGCTCCGGACGCGCCGGCTCAGTGGCCATGGCTCACGGGCCCAGCCGCTCCGCGGCATGTGGGATCTTCCCGGACCGGGGCACGAACCCGCGTCCCCTGCATCGGCAGGCGGACTCCCAACAACTGCGCCACCAGGGACGCCCTATGACCGGTCATTTTATCTGACCTCTCCAGGGTATTCTTTCCTCATCTATTATATGGGGGTTTATAGCCCAAAATCTCTAAGCCTTAAGTTTTGGGAAATCCACCAACTGACCAATCTACTTGCTCAATAAATCGCTGTTGGCCTGGATATGCCTAAGCCTTCCAGGATTTAACAAGTCCAAAGTTATATTCAGTGTTACGCTATAAGTGAAGGATATTATTACCCTTTTCAGATTCCAATCACCTTTGTACCAGCAAGTATAAAACTTACACCATTAAAACATACCTGTTAGTCCAAAGTATCTTTTTTTTTTTTTTTTTTTGCAGTACGCGAGCCTCTCACTGCTGTGGCCTCTCCCGTTGCGGAGCACAGGCTCAGCGGCCATGGCTCACGGGCCCAGCCGCTCCGCGGCACGTGGGATCTTCCCGGACCGGGGCACGAACCCGTGTACCCCTGCATCGGCAGGCGGACTCTCAACCACTGTGCCACAAGGGAAGCCCAGTCCAAAGTATCTTTAAACAGGATGATAGATGTTCCCATCTTGGGGCATATCAACTCCAATTTTTCAGCTCTCCTTGGATCTATATCTTTGCCAGAACCTTATCATGGACAGAGTGTATTTCCCTACCTAGTAACTTTGGACTTGTCTATGTGACGGCTTTGGCCAATGGCATGTGGGTGGAAGGGACACGTGCCACCTCCACCCAATGTATTAAGAGGCTTTCTTCACCTCTGTCAGTGCCATAAGATGAACTTCCCTGAGGGGACTATCTGTCTGTCACTTTGGGCTCCAGAACGAACAGTTGTTGAGGCAGCCCTGATACGGACCACAGCTGAAATTAAGGGAGTCATTGATTAACTCATTCTAGGGTGGGCTACTTTAAAAGATAGATAAAATGAATAGAGCTCAAGAAAGGGAAAAAGAAGAAAAACTGAAAGGCACAGCTTTAGGAATGAGAAAAAGGATTTAATCACAGATGCCGAAAGAAATTATGAGAATACTTTTGCAATTTGATGTCTACTTGTTTCAAAGTAAGCTCTTTTTTCACTAGGAAAATATATATTACTACAGATGTTTTTAGAATAGGTAGCAATGGGGACTTCCCTGGCAGTCCAGTGGTTAAGACTCCATGTTCCCAATGCAGGGGGCACAGGTTCAATCGCTGGTCTGGAAACTAAGATCTGGCATGCTGCACAACACAGCCAAAAAAAAAAAAAAAAACCAAAGGTAGCAAGACTCCTGTGTTCATAGCAGCACTATTTACAATAGCCAAGACGTGGAAACAACCTAAACGTCCAGCAACAGATGAATGGATAAAGAAGATGTGGTACATATATATAGAATGGAATACTACTCAGCCATAAAAAAGAATGAAATAATGCCATTTGCAGCAACATGGTTGGACCTAGAGATTATCATACTAAGTGAAGTAAGTCAGACAAAGACCAATACCATGATATCACTTACATGTGGAATCTAAAATATGACGCAAATGAACTTACCTACAAAACAGAAACAGACTCACAGACGTAGAGAACAGACTTGCGGTTGCCAAGGGGGAGAGGGTAGGAGAGGGATGGATTGGGAGTTTGGCGTCAGCAGATGCAAACTATTATATACAGGATGGATAAACAACAAGGTCTTACTGTAGAGCACAGGGAACTGTATTCAATATCCTGGGATAAACACATAATGGAAAAGAATACAAAAAAGAATGTATATATATATATATATATATATATATATATATATGTATAATCGAATCACTTTGCTGTACACCCAAAACTAACACAACAGTGTAAATCAACTATATTTCAACAAAATAAATTTTAAAAAATAAAAATAAATAAAATAGGTAGCAAGTATGAGTAGACCAAGAACACTGAAAAAATTGGAAAAGTCGTTACAAAACAACACTCCCCAAAGTAGTCAGGCTCAGATAATTTCACTTATTTAAAAAACTATAAATTCATTTCAAAGATTCAAGAAACAGATCATTCTTCTGCTATTTAAAGTGGTCCAGAGCACAGACATAGAGGGAAAGCAACTCAGTTCATTTTATGAAATTGGCCTAACCCTGTAACCAAACCTGATGAATGCAGCACAAACATGAAACAAACACAAAAACAACAAACCAGTATCTTAAGAATAGACATAAAAATTATAAATAAAATTAATCTACTAATAGATGTTACTGAATAAAATCTAACACTATATGTGTTTACATATAAATGCAGGTCCATTTTCATGGTATTTATTGAGGAGTGAATAGTGCAGATAAATCAAAAAATAAAAACCGTGCCTAATCTTACTAACCAAGATAACATTATGAATTTATAAATATATTTCAAAAAAGGGATCACACTTGTTCGGTCAGTATGTTCATTCCCATCTTCTGTTATTTTAAATATCTCTGTGATTAACATGGTGACTAAACCTTTGCACATATACTTTCTTAAGATCAAAATTAAAGAATTAGAATTTCTGCATCAAGATACACACCACTGGGGCTTCCCTGGTGGCGCAGTGGTTGAGGGTCCGCCTGCCGATGCAGGGGACACGAGTTCGTGCCCCAGTCTGGGAAGATCCCACATGCCGCGGAGCGGCTGGGCCCGTGAGCCATGGCCCGCTGAGCCTGCGCGTCCGGAGCCTGTGCTCCGCAACGGGAGAGGCCACGACAGTGAGAGGCCCATGTACCGCAAAAAAAAAAAAAAAATACACACCACTGTATATAAAATAGATAAACAACAAGGACCTACTATATAGCACAGGGAACTATATTCAATATCTTGTAATAACCTATAATAGAAAAGAAACTGAAATATATATATGTGTGTGTATATAGGTATGTATTTGTATATATACATATATATAACTGAATCACTTTGCTGTACACCTGAAAATAACACATTGTAAATCAACTAGAGTTCAATTTAAAACTGCATCAGAGTGTGTCATGTTTTCAAGTTTATTCTTGTATTGCCAAATTATCTTCTAGATTAAAAAAATGGAAACATTTTGCAGGCCCACCTACCATGCATAAATGTTCTACCTTCCCCACACCCTGACCTATATGGGGTATTACCACTTTAATAATCCTGCCAGATGAAGAGCTCAGAAATAGCATTATAGTGCAGGGTTTTTCTTTTCTATCGCATTAAACATTTTTCTCACATGTTTCACGGCTGTGAGTGTTTCTTCTTCAGTTAATTGCTCACTTCTTCATGTCCTCAGCCTGGTTTTCTCTTATGGCGTTCCATAGTTTCTTAGTGATATTAAAAAGCTCTTTTGCTATATTAACTATACTAATGCCATTGTATCTTATGGCAAATGTTTCCCCTAGTTTGGCCTTCCCCCTCTTAAAACCTCTAATGTTGATTTTTGTCTTCCAGGAATTTTACATTTTTCATGTGGTCAAATCCATCCATCTTTTCCTTTATGTTTTACGCCCTTAGTTTAATGCTTAGAAAGTCTACCCTATCCTCAAAGGGTAGAAATAGTCAACTGTATTTTCACCTAAGCCTTTTCATGTATTAATTCTCTTTATTTGGAATAAATTTTAAATTCAACTTTGAGGACCAAAAAGTTAACTAGAGCCAGTAGTTTTGATTCATTTCTTCCTCTAAAGTCATTCTGAAATAATTCAAATATATATGTGTGTGTATGTGTGTGTGTGTGTATATATATATATATATATATATATATATATATATGAAAATTTCTATTTCACTCTGTCCAGGAAAACGTTACTATGTGTGGTAACCTTTTGGGGGAAATTAAACAGAGACCAACACCATCTCCGATAGACCGCTGCCCCCACCATCTCAGCCACCAAATCCTGACTAACCAGACCTCTCTGAGAATGAACAAACGCACACACACACAAAAAGACTGAGTAGTTCAATATAATGGTAAAGATGATGATGATGTAAAGTGATGATAGCAAGTAATGCTGAAGACAGTAATAAACCATATAGCTAAGCAATATCGTAAGTATCTCAACACTCATTATCTTGTTCAATCCTGAAAAGAACTCTGGGATGAGGGTTTTATTACACCCATCAAATAAATCAAAGCTCAGAGGCTTTCTGTGAATAGTCATTCAAGTGCCACCACTGGGCTGCAAACCCAGGTTTTTCTAGTTCAAATGCCTGTGCTTTTATTACAGGTTATTACCTCCATAACACAGGGAGGCGAATCTGAGAACTCAGAGAAATGTCCTCCAGTGAAAAAGTTAAGCAGGAAGTAAGGGAAATATAGTTTTTAAAGTCTAATTTGTATTCTTGGTGAGAACAGAGAGAACATGGGTTTAATATGACAGGAGCTGGTTGCCAAGAAAAAGAGCCATATTAAACAAGAAAGAGTTCTTGGATAAGAAACATACGACTTCCAAACTAATGAAACTCAACAGAGGCAGGAAATAGCAGATTTGGCACTGCCCGAAGCAAAACTGGTGCATTCCAACATGGGCTGGAAGAGAGCTCCCCAAAATTCGGAGGAAAAAAGTAGGTAATTCAATGAAAGGAAAGGAAAAGGAAGAGAGACATGGAATCTTGTTCAGAACATTAAAATATATATATACATGTAATAGAATTTCCAGAGCAGATGATGAGGAAGAAAATAGCATAAAAGTTCTTGAAAAGATACTCTGCACAGCTGAAGAAAGGCCCAAATCAAAGTTGAAATCATTCACCAAGTACTAGAATATATTACTGCAGTGAGTAGAGGTGGAAGCCCTAGATGTATCTTGGTAAAACTTCTGAATTTCAAAGATAGACACATACTGTACTGTATATTTGAAATTTGCTAAGCGTAAATCTTAGACGTTCTCATCATAAGAAAAAGAATTGTAATTTGTGTGGCACAGATGTTAACTAACTGTGGTGATCATTTTGCAATATATACAAATATCGAATCATTACGTTGTACACCTGAAACTAATATAATGTTATATATCAATTATACCTCAATCTAAAGGACAACCACTGCCAAGGGGGAGGGGGGTGGGGGAGGGATGGAGTGGGGAGCTGGGGTTAGCAGATGTGAGCTATTATATATGGAACGGATAAACCTCAAGGTCCTACTGTATATAGCACAAAACTATATTCAGTATCCTGTGATAAACCATAATGGAAAAGAATATAAAAATAGAATGTATATATACATATATACGTATAACTGAATCACTTTGCTGTACAGCAGAAATTAACACAACACTGTAAATCAACTATACTCCAATAAATAAATTAAAACAACCACCACCACCACCACCACAAAAAAAGGAAGATAGACAGATACAAATGTATATAAGTACTGTTCCGAGAAACGTTTGTCTCTGAAGAAAAGCCGATTCTCTCAATGTTTCCTATTGGCAACACTCAATGCAGTAAAATTTGGAGCCATGTTTACAGAGTTCCAATGGAAACAGGCTGTAACTCAAGTGCGACTCAAAAATTCTACATCTGGTCTGACATTCACAAACAAGGGCAAAAGAAAGTCATTTTTAAACATGCAATGCCTGGAAAGGTTTATCAACCACCCATTCTCTAAAAAAATTATTCTTCCCCAAAGAAATAAAAAATCAAAATAAAGAACAAGAGAGAACATTTTCTATAGGAACTTGGGGTAGGGAATGATTCCTTAAACATGACACCAAAAACTCTGACCTTAAAGGAAATATTGATAAATGGGATTACTTAACAACGAAAGAGTTTGGTTTATCAGATAATACCATTAAGAGACTAAAAAAAGCAATCCTCAGAGTGTGAGAAGTTACTTGCAAACCACGTAATAGTCAAAGGACTCAACTCCAGGAGATATAAAGAATTCTACAATACAATAGGAAAAAGGCAGAAAACCTAAAAGAAAAATGGACGGGGGATGTGAACGGTCACCTTACCACGGAGACAAATCCAAATGGCCAAAGGACATATGAAAAGTTGCTGAACCTCATTAGTCATCCAATATACGCCAATCGATTTTACAAGGGCTAAAATTGAAAAAGACTGGCAAAAACCAAGCGCCGATGAGGATGTAGCTCACCTGAAGCTCATATAGTTTGATGGGAGGACAAGCCCCTCAGAAAGCTGTTTTACATTATCAGCTGAGGCTTAGCAGTATGCAACAAAGCCCATGACCCCACCATCTCACACGTTCAACAAAAATGTGTACATATCTGTACCAAAAGGCATGGGCTAGGATGTTTGTATCAGCAACATTTTCAATAGTCAGAAATTGGAAACAACTGAAACACCCATCCACAGTAGAGTGGACAAATAAAGGTGATACAGCCGTGTATCCCTACCACCTTCTCTCGAGTGTACTACCAAACTCTCATTCGCTTTTAGGTTACCTCAAATCTCTCTCCTCTTGACAATCAATCCTTTGAATTTCTGACTCTCTGCTTTGGTCCCGTGTGTCTCCTTCCTCACATGGGCATGCTTCTTGAAAGGCAATGTCTGGATTTACTGTCTCCGTTTCCTCACCGCCTTTCAATTCCTCGGTCTACATCCACCCGGCTTCACCACTGCACCCAAGATGCTCTCACCACCTCCTTATTATTAAATCAAACAACACTCTCCATTGCTTACCTTACTGAAACAGTAGCACTAGACACGATTGAAGACTCCTTCTTTCTTGACATTTTCTCCCGCCTCCGTGCCCGGGATACCACCTTCTTCCGGTCTTCTTCCTGGTTTTCTAGCCACGCCCTTTCCTCGCCTTCACCAATATCTTACGTGGTGGTGGTCCTCAGCATCCTGTTTTCTTCTCACTCCACACACTGTGTAGCTTACAGTCATCCCCATGATTTCAGTTAATTTCCATATGCTGACTTCTCCCATCCCTAAATCTCTACACAAAGGACTCTGAGTTCCAGACCTCTCTCGAGACTGCTTTTGACTTGAGTGTCCTACAGGCAATAGTCGCTCAAAACTCAAATTCACAATTTTTCCTATTAAGTCACTCATTCTGGCCTTTTGCCTCTGTGAATGGAATGAACATACATTGGACAATCACCTACCCCTCCCAGATCCGAATCCTCTCCTTTGCTCACCACATCCAGTGATCAAGCCCCATACTTTCCACTCTATTTCAAATCTACCTTAATCTCTCTATTCCTACCACCGTTTTCTTAGTCGAGTCACCATCTGCTTGTTGGCTGGTTTCTTACGGGTTCTTAGGTTACTACCTTCACTCTAGCCCCTAGCCTTACCCCATCATTCCTCATGTACTAAATTCAACATGTTGAATTTCCCTTGAAGTTCTCATGCCTCATCTCTCATGAGATGATAAATTATCTCACCAATGAGTTATCAAACGAATTCACAATTTACTCGGCTGCCCTTCCCTTATCCTTGTCACCCCAATCCATTTCCACACTATAGCCAGAGTTCTCTTTCTAAAAGGTAAATTTAGAAACTTAGGGGACAGATAAATTTGGAATTTGGGATTAACAGATACTGACTACTATATATAAAAATAGATAAACTACAAGGACCTACTGTATAGCACAGGGAACTATATTCAAGATCTTGTAATAATCTATAGTGGAAAAGAAATGTGAAAAAGAATAGAGATGTATATGTATAACTGAATCACTTTGCTGTATGCCTGAAACTGTAAATCAAGTATACTTCAATAAAAAAAATTATAGTAAAAATAATAAAAATTAAATAAAAATAAAACAATAAAAATTAAAACATAAAGTGTAAAGATTATTATAGCACTTCCTTGCTTAAAATGCTGCGATACCCTTATGTTTTAAAGATAAGTTCACACTTATGGCAAATTCTCATTTATCTCCAGGCCTTTACACAGGCTGTTGCCTCTGCTTGGAATGCTTTCTTCCTCTGCTTTGGCCTGGCTAACTCCATTGTTGTAGCTATCTTGGCTTGGTGGTCTCCTCTGGAGAGCCCTTCTTGACCATCCTCCCCACCCAAGACTTCCTTAAATGCCCTTTCTCTACCACATACCACATGGGAGAAGTATGCACTTACCCGCATGTAAGCAACGTTGTCATTCCTTGTTTGTTTCCTCCACTAGGTGACAAACTTCTCATCAACAGGGGTTGTATAGAGTCATCTATAGTTTGTGCATCCTTTCCACCTTTTGGTAAAAGTGCCTCAACCTTGCTTTAGAAAAGCTCACCTTCTCCACTGTCAGTGCACGAGATTCAAATGATCCCACGCCACAGCTCAGGGCTAAACAGGAGATCCAGACCCTATGGATGAAATTGTATCTCATGCTCATGGCCACAGAGATTGGCTCATGGATGAGACCACTGGGAGACAGCTGTCAGATTTCTGCTGCGACTCTTAAGAATGAGAAACTCTCTTTTTGCTGGAACTGCTCATCTGGCAGGATGAACACCTGGGGCTTCTGGCCACCTGTGACCTTCTTGCTTCTAAGCGGGGAGAACCCAGGAGAAAGTAAGGCCAGAGCAGGGAAGGCAGAGCCATGGCATGGGGCAAGATCAATGCTAGTCTGAACTAGAGCTGAGGACCCCCATTCCAGGGCTCTTTCACAAAATCTCAGCTCCTCCATTTGGTTTATATGTGCACTGATGAGAAAATGATGGTCAGGAATAAATTGAGGGGAGAAAAGAAGATTAAAAACTCAGTCTTCCTTGGGGAGTCTCTACAGATTTTGTAGATCACCTGGATGCCCAATTTGTTCTACATTACCATTCGGTTTGCTCAGCTGTGAAACTGATGAGAACTTTGGGTTGGCTAACTTATCTGCCCGTGTGTTTTAACAGCATGTATGTAACTGCAGACTCTGTTCCTTTTCACTGAAGTCCTCATTTTATTACTATCATCAGTGGTAAGCGCGGGTGAGACGTACAGTGTTTGAGATCAGGGACATCGGAGATAAGTAAAGTGTGATTACCGGTTCTGCCAATTTAGAGACGTGTAACCTTAAGCGATTAACTTAGCCTTTTCAAACTCTGTTTCTTCAGCGTAAACTGGGGATAATCACGGTTCCGCTTCATGGGACCATTGTGAGAATTCAGTGAAATAACAGCACAATGCCTGGTACATCACATAGTTAAGAAAAAAGCTTCCATCTCTTTCTAAAATAAACATTTTATTTAAAAATATACATATATTTTTTAAAAAGAACACATGCCAACTTTGGTATTTAGCCATTGCTTCTTTTCTCTTCCTGGTCACCCACATTTCTTTCTAGTTACGTATCGTTGGGCAAAGGAGGCCGACGTGAAAACTCCACCACGCATGGGCCCTGCAGAGAACGTATGCTGGCTCTTTTGACTTCTTCACAATGTGTCTCTTGGTGTTTCGCCAAGGGAGGATTTCAAGTACCCAGCCACACACTGCCCTCCTTCCCCACTGCGGGCGCACTGGAGAGAACTCTGGACAGCAGTGTGGATTCCCTTCCTTTGGAAAACATTAGAACAGCCTCCAGGATCCTCATTGTTATCCTCCCTCTTCCCATAAGCCCCCAGGAGCTGTTAAAACATGTACAGGAAACTCACATGACCAGTGTCCATGAGGCTGGAGGTGATTAAAATACGCACAAGAGACAATCAGGCGTTGGCCTTAATCCGCAGAATTCTAGAAGTCTAGAATCCACCAACTCCTACAATCAGGAGGGAACTTATTCATATGTTATCAAACTCAATGAATCCTATTACAATTCCCCTGCAAGATGATAGAGACATTTTTCTCAGACCTCTTCCTGTCTTAAAATCATCTCCTAATGTACAGTCCCAGCCTAGACAGGGTTGCTCTGAAAATGTGGATTCCAGAATCGGACCCAGCTTCTCACCACACTGAGCGGCTCTCAGACTTACAGGACTGTCTTGTTCCAGGACCTGGACTCTGTGTGTCTAGTAATATCATCCGATAAATCATTAGGAGTTTCAGCATCTGAACCGCCCTGTTGGTTTCTACTGGATTTATAGGAAAATGAACACTCCAGACTCTTTTAATCCGAGTTCTCTCATAGCTGATAGCAAACTGTGCGCATCTGTGGACTTCCCCTGTGAGGACCACAGCCAAGCCCTGAAGGGGGACCGAGCTGCCCTCACAACCCTGCAGCTTTTCTCCTAAAAGATGGAGGCTCCCCATGGACACCCCCCACCCTTAAGTGTCCCTTTGGTCCGGAGAGCTTGTTCTGAAGATCAAGATTAGGGGGTGAGGCCAAAAAAAAGTTTCCTTTACCCTTCCCTGATTTTCAAGAGGCTTCTGTATCTGGCAATGAAAACAAACCCTAAAGCTCTCATAGATGATTTAAGTGGTGCAAGTAAGGAAAGATGTCTAAGTGACACACTGAGGCTGTTTGAGAAGAAAAAAAAAATGTTAGCATGGGCACAGCTTTTACCTAAAAAGGGGCCCTCCCCTCTACCTTCTGGGAAAACGAAGATCCCTTTGTCACCATAGGTAAAGGGTTTCTGGTTGGAGGACTGAGAGATTCCCAGTGTTCTTGCAACTCCCCAATCACTCAAAATCTGAACCATCTGTGCAGAGTCTACGTGGTATTGTACATTTGGGGGTTTGCGTGCTTTGCACAGGTGAGACATCGAGTACTTAGCCACTGGATGAGTAAATTGGATGTGGGAGTTTTCGGCTAGGCCAGCATTGGTTTCTAGAAGAGCTGATGGTGTCTGAACATTTTTGGAAAAGGACTGTCTTGAACGCTTGGGGTAGGTTTTTGATTCTTTTTTTCAGATTGGAAATAAATGTTTCTGAATGGCAAAGGCCACCAGTTCACAGACCCTTGACTATTCAGGTGAAGACCCTCTTGCTTTCCTCATTTACCAGTGCAATCATTTCATTGGAGAGAATCGTTTCTCATCCAAAATTCTGCGATTTGCTTTTCGTAATGCAGAGTCTTAGTTGAACTGAGAGGTTAGGACCTTCCCTTCCTTTCCTTTCCGTTCCTTTCCTTTCCTTCCTTCTTCCTCCCTCCCTTCCTTCTTTCCTTCCTTCCTTCCTTCAACTTCCTTCCTTCTTTCTTTCCTCCCCCCCCCCTCTATAGTAGAGTGTGTGTCATCTCAATAACGCTGTTAGAAGCAGAGCTTCAAATGAGCACTGGCTTAATGAAATCATTTGCACAAAGGAATTTCCTGACTCCACTGGATAAGCGTGAACCTACTGCACCAGCGTTGGGAAAAGCTGCAAATGTCTGCAGGTCTGCTTTACCACGGGGGAGTCCCAGGGGTCTTAAGAGAACTACATGTGGCTAGTTTCAAGCTAACCTTGACCATGGCCATCTTCATAAGTCTCTGTGCATCTTTTAGTCACGCTCAATTTGTCACCAGAAAAGGAGACACAACTAAGAGTTTAAAAGAACTTAAAAAAAAAAAAAAAATCCTCAACCTTCTCCCAATTATCCTCAGTTTTATCTTGCAAATATCATATCTGATCTACGAAGAGACAGTGAATATGGTGGGTGGAGACTGTGGGAGGGAGGTTAAAAACAACAATCCAGGAGTCTGCTCTGGGTTGTGTGTTGGTCTGTAGTAGCGAAAATCTTAACTGTGAGGTGTATATGTCAGTGCCTGATAATATCCTAAAAATATCCCAATGAAAATGCATAGTCTTACAAAGATAGGGGCCTCCTAACCAAGTCTAGCACTTCAGACAGAAATACCCAAAGGAAAAAATAATTGACACTCAGACCAGAGTCTCAGAGATTGCTGTGCGATTGTTTTCCAAAGGAAGGGGGACAAAAATAACATTAAAAAAAAATCACACAACGTGGCATATGAGAAATGGACGGACCAGCGAGCTTTATCAAGATCTGAATAAAACTTCAACGTCTGAGGAACACACAAACGTGAGGAATGTGTCACGAAGGTTTTCTTCTCCATAGCTTCATTGTCAAAGAAGAGACCGGCAACCTTCCCCTCTAGATGTTCGGTTCTGATAAAAGCAAAGTGTACCGTGTGGCTCTTTTAAAGCACAATGCAGATGAAGGAATGTAAAACAACCGTCATCTTCCACTGGTGCTCTCCCATGAGAGATGGCAGTACCCTTTCCAGCGACCAACGGTGATGCTCTTCCGTCTTTTCACATCACAGTCAAGACGCGCTTGTTCATGGAAAGCAGGTGGCTGTGAGTCATTGGGTTGGAGCCATGAGTCATAAACAGAGAGGCAACGTGTGATCTGGGTGATTAATCAGGAACTCGCAGTGAGAAACGGCAAGATCATTTCACAGCAGATGGAGGCTTAAAGGCTTTTGGTATAGAACTCTAACACTGCCTTGAAGATACACACACATACACATATGTGTATGTATATGTACATATGTATGTGTATATATGGATACATATATACACACATACCTATAGATACATATACATATGTATATATCTATACACACATGCATGTGTGTGTGTGTGTGTGTGTGTGTGTGTGTGTGTGTGTGTGTGTGTGTATCCCTCTCCTTCCCTCCTCACCCCCCAATAAGATCCGGCAGCTTTCAGAGTAGCAGTCACCAAAACCACTCTGTGTTCACACACGTTTACAAGTTAACAATGGAATGACTTCTAAATCTTTGGTTTTTTTTCAAAAAGAGAACTTCTAAAATCACAACACGTTTGGTTATTTTCTCCATAAGTGCACAGTGAACAATTTTTTTTTTTTTTTTTTTTTTTTACAAACGAAGAAAACAGTGCCTTAGTGATTTCAATAAAAAATAAAAACAGCGATAGCTACTTTCTACAGCATGCAACACTACGAAACGGTGAGCTGGAACCACAGTGAGCCTTAGGGAGACGATCCTGCAAGTTAAGTTTTTCAGTTCCCAGCAAAAGCACAAGAGGTAATGAGGAATGCACACGAGACCGTCGTCTTTTCTCCTTCCATCCTTTTCAACGTGCAATTGTGTTTTCGTTCAGAAACCCAGACCTGAAATACTCTCTCCTTGTAACTATGATTCGTATTTATCTTTACAATATGATGATTTCCGATTTCCCCAGAGCAACCCAAATCAGGGATTGCTATTAATCAAATGAGGGTAGAGACAGCTTTGTGACTAATGGGCCGAGTCATTGGTTTCTTCCTGAGGGCATTCTTTTGACTTCCTTTTGTAGCAGATTACGCATATGGAGAATGAGTTCTCCAGGAGAACCTCGATTTTTCAGCTTTTTAACATATGGCTTTATTAGGGGTATGACAGCTGGTTAGAAGGCAGAAGTTCTCTTCTCCCGATTGTGGGGCAGAAAAGGAAAGATCTCCAACAGAGGAGCAAGAAAGGACTGATGATCTTGAGAGAAAAGCAGAGTGGGAGAAAGGTAAACAGAGGTGGACCACCTCCCACCAATAAGAAAACAAGAAAAGCAGCCTGACTTCTATAATCCTCCTGTTACAGTAACCCACGGTATTTATTTCCATGACACGCGAAACGATGTTCTCTAGTCCTGTCTGAATGATCTCTGATATGGCTTCCTGAGGCTAGAGAGGTCCTTCTGGTCTGCCTACATGGTCCTCTCTAGTCTTCGACACTAAAGGGGGTTGTGCTGGAGAACTGTCTACGGCAGAAGGTTTTGCTTTTCTTCTTGCTTTAGTTTCACAACGCTTATCACCACGGAGACAGTGGGAATGATTCAGCTACTGGTTGAGAAGGAGGGAAATTCTACGTGGGGTTCTTGAGGCCAAAGGTGGGTCGGTTGTGGGATAGAATTGGGGCCACTGCAACGGGGCAGCTTTGTGGCTGAGGGACGCTGAGTTCATTTCACTCCCCTGGGAATGGATTGGTCCTGTCCCTCTGTTCTGCCTTAAGAACCTGACACTGGGCCTGACTTCTATTTTGAAAGCCAGGTGACGGACAGACAGGAAGCAGCTTCCGTCATGGGTACGTCCTCCATCACCTCTGATGGACCAAGGCTTCCCTGTGCTCCCTAGAGAGCTTACATCTTCTTTCCACAGTATGTGTAATAAATTCATGAGAAAAGCTTACAAAGTGAGATTATGCCCCAACAATGCCTGAGAAAAAGTACGGGTTAGAACAAAGACTGGTGTTTGAAAAGGCAGTGGAAGAATTTTTTTTTTTTTTTGGCATTCTTGGTCTGAAAAAGCATATTTTTGAGTGCACTGCTGAAATCATGAACCGTCACTGAAGGCTGGTAAATATTACATTATCTATCTATATAGAAAAGACTCCGATTTGCTCTTGTTCGTTGTCACAGAAGTCTCCATTGCTTCTTTTTAATTCTCTCCGGCTTCTCCCTCCCCTCCTCCACCCCCCTCCTCCTTCTTTTGGATAATGTAAGTATTTACGGTTGTGTGCTCTCCCCCACCGGGTTCCTACTGGTCTTCCGTAGCACGCTGCATCAGGCATCTACCACTGCTGTAAGTGGAGGTCCATGGGGGAATTCAAATTGAGATCCGTGACATCCAGGAAATCGATGTTGAAGATGCTGGGGCCGCCGGTGGAGAGGGAGCTGAAGCTCGGGGTGGAGCTGGGTGGCGTGATGTCCAGCCACTCCATACTCTCCCAAGGAGATTCCGTGAAGCTTAAGGGCAGCCCACTGCTGTCCACGGAAGAGGGTGAATACTGAGTCTGCATGGGGGAGAGGGGGCCCGGCAGGATCTCGTGCGCGTTGAAAAGGTCTTCCGCAGCCTTCCCGGAGAATCCATCCATCATCCCGTCGAAAGGGGGTTCCTCGCTCCCGATTTTCAGAAGGGCGACGTCGCCCACCTTCCCCAAGGGGCTCTGGGAATTTAGTAAGACTTCAAGGTGCTCGTTGCTGTCGGCGCCGTAGTGATCGAAGGAGAGCTGGCCTCCTGCAGAGGCTGGTTCAAAGGAAGCCGGGGGCTTGGCGGGGAGGGAGGCAGTGGGGCTTCGAGAAGACCCAGGTATCTTTGGGACTTTTTGAAGACACGAATGATCCTCTCTGGCGTCAGCTGGCATTTCTGTTGGTAAAACACAATGGGAATTGTTCAAGCACTTCCGCTCGAGCATGACACGTGCGTGAATCTCTGGAGTGAATGACTTACGTGTAGACACAGGAGATGGCCATGCTTCTCGGGTCACTGCTCATCACCCAGTCTGATCCCCAAACTGCTCTGTATATCCTCAGTTCTTCCCTTGGGTCTCTACCCAAACCCTCACCTGCTGGAAATTCCACTCTGTGATTATTGAATGCTCAAAGCAGGTTCTTTTACCTGCTTCTTCACTGACACCTGGCTGTCCCCTGAGGACACTGCACCCTCCGTTACGCCCTCACTGGGGGTTCCTTTGCTGCAGAGCCAGAAAATGGGTCATCAGGTCCTTTCCCATTGCCACGTTCTGATTGTCACTCGCCCTCATTCTTATTAACTCCTCAGTGGTTTTTTTCTTTTCTCTTTTTTTTTTTTTTTTTGCGGTACGCGGGCCTCTCACTGTTGTGGCCTCTCCCGTTGCGGAGCACAGGCTCCGGATGCGCAGGCTCAGCGGCCATGGCTCACGGGCCCAGCCGCTCCGCGGCATGTGGGATCTTCCGGGACCGGGGCACGAACCCGCGTCCCCTGCATCTGCAGGCGGACCCCCAACCACTGTGCCACCAGGGAAGCCCTCCTCAGTGGATTTGAGAGTCATGCTGCTCTCCTTGCCCCCGCCCCCGCCCCCGCCCCCCAGTCTCCTGGCCCCTCCTCTTCATCCACTGAAAACTCTACTTCCGGTTCATTGTTCTCCTCCTACTTCAACTCTTGCCATCCTCTGTGCCTTCAGCATCCCCAGAAGTGACCCGTTGTCCAGCTGGCCTCTCCGTTCCTTGACACTCCATCCCTCCAACCCAGCTGATTCCGCCATTCCCATTCTGCCGGACACAGCCTGGACTTTGTTGTCCCCAAACACTGCATCCCCCTGAAAGCTCGATTTCGATCGGTATTGCCAACTCTCTGTCCATCTCCTCCTATTCCTCTAGCTCCCCTCATAAGGACCCCACGACAACAACTTCTCAGCCAGCTGGGGTCACCCCAACCTACCAACTCTGCTATCTTATCACCATCCATCAGCCCCTTCTGGATTTTACTTCTTGTTCCGTCTGTACTCCTGAACCACCATTGTCATCACTCTCTCATAAATATCCTCAATCCCCTTGTCCTTTTCTCCCATCACCATACTCCCTTGGCAAAAGCCCACATCTGGATGAATCTTATCATCTGTTTTCTCTGAGCCTGCCCTGGATCGGCTGGACGTTCAAGAGAAAAATTACACAATGAAGCTGCCCGGTTTCTCTTTAACTTCATGATGTCAAGCCTACGAGGGGCACTTAATACTGCCTAGGGATCCTACTGTGTTTCTCCAGAAAACTCAATTCACTTGTGATCAATTCATCACTGTTCTTCTTTCCTGGAACCTCCCGTGCTCCCCTCTTACACCCCGACTCTTTGCAGACCTTGCCAACATACTTCATTAAAAATATAAGGGTGTCTGATAGGAACCCGCTCATCTTTCCATTACAAAACTTACAACGATACATACCCCTGTGCCCATCTTTTCCTTTTTCCCTCTTGTTACAATGGAAGAATTGACTGTTTACTTGCTTTTTCCCCATCTCCCCTGCCAGACCGCAAACCCCCTAAAGGTGGAGACTCTGCCTGGTACAGTATTGAACCTAGTATGATGCCTGGCCACTTTTCTCCCTGAAACTTTAAATGTCGTTACTTAAGGGCTCAGATATGGAGTCTTTTCTTTCTATGCACACGTTCCCCTTACATGAGCCTACTCATTTGTGTAGTTTCAAATTTTAGGCACATACTATGTAATTTTTAAAAAAGAAATAAATGAATGACTTAAAAGGAGGCAAAAAGAACACACTGATCATTTTTTACTTGAATGCCATGTGAACATGAATGGGCCATCAGTGGGAGATTACCAATTAAATTTCATTTTGAGTAGGTAGCACAAAACTTGCCTTATCTGCTTTCTTCTTCTTATAATTAAGAAGAGGGGGACGCTGGGATTAGAACAGTAGGGACAAGTGGTGTAGCAGGAGAAAACATTTAGGGAAACACAGACTGAGCTGAAAGATGAAAACTGTTAAAATGACTGATGAAAATTTTTCTGAGGACAACGGGGCAGAGGCAGTGAGGAATCATCCTCTATGCCTTCTGTTCACATTATCTCTGCTTCCAATGTGGACGGGAGGCTGAGAGGAAGTGACACTCAACCCTGAGACGGCTTTTTGGTCCAGCTTACAATGAGCATCTGACCTTGATCCGAAGGTTTGCTCCCCAGAGTACACGCAGGTGCAGGGCATCCTGAAGTCTTACCTCCACTTTCAATGAGGACATCCAGGAGTTCGTCCATCTGCTGACTCTGGGTCATTTGCTATTGCAAAGTAACCAAAGGAGAACAGAGTAGTTAAAAGATGGCAACCGCTTCTGTAGGAAATCATTAGAAGCAGCACAACAGGCTTTTGAAGTAGGTTTGGCTAGGGTTGGTTTTTTTTTAGTTGTGGTAAAATACACACAACACAAAATTTACCATCTCAACCATTTCAGAGTGTGCGGTTCAAGGGCATTAAGTTCATTTACGCTGTTGTACCACCGTCACCACTGTGCAGCTCCAGAACTTTTTTCATCTTGCAAAACTGAAACTCTGTCCCCATTAAGCACTAACTCTCCATTGCATCCTCCCCCAGCCCCTGGCACCCACCGTTCTATTTTCTGTCCCTCTGAATTTTTTTTTTTTTTTGGTACGCGGGCCTCTCACTGTCGTGGCCTCTCCCGCTGTGGAGCACAGGCTCCGGACGCGCAGGCTCAGTGGCCACGGCTCACGGGACCAGCCGCTCCGCGGCATGTGGGATCCTCCCGGACCGGGGCACGAACCCGTGTCCCCTGCGTCGGCAGGCGGACTCTCAACCACTGCGCCACCAGGGAAGCCCTGCCCCTCTGAATTTGACAACTCTGAGTACCTCGGATAAGTGGATCGATACAGCATTTTTCCCTTTACAGCTAGATTATCTCACTTAGCATAATGTCTTCAAGGTGCATCCACGCTGTACGTACCATATGTCAGAGTCTCCTTCCTTGTGAATGCTGAGTAATATTCATTGCACGTACAGAATATGTATTTGGTTTATCCATACATCCATCAATGGTTTATGCATTCATCCATTCAACCAACTTAGGTTGCTTCCACCTTTCGGCCTTTGTGAATAATGCGACTATGAATATGGGTGTAACTGACTAAAGGTTTTTGAACCATGTGTGATTAAAGCTCAGTATGAATTCTGGACAGGAAAACTACTGAATAAAACAATCTATTACAACAAAAGAAGGGGAAAAGGAGGCAGAATGCTCCCCAGCCCAGAGTTCTTCAGAGTGAATTCAGTTGTTTGAGAAGTTTCCATCCCAGGAGATGGGCACCTTAACACATATATAGTATGGCCATTTTTTTTTTTATCACTTTGAAGTGACTTGGGTAGGACACAAAACAAGCCTCAACAAATTTAAGAGGACAGAAGTTAGTTCAAGCATCTCTTCTGATCACAATGGCATGAAACTAGAAATCAACCACAGAAAAAGAAACGAGAAAAAAATGCTTACATGGAGACTAAACTACATGCTACTAAAAAACCAGTGGGTCAACGATGAAATCAAAGAGGACCTTTAAAAATACCCAGAGACAATGGACAGTGAAAACACAACCGTACAAAACCTATGGGATGCCGCAAAAGCAGTTCTTAGAGGGAAATTCATAGTGATACATGCCTTCCTCAAAAAAACAAGAAAATTCTCAACTTACCACCTAAAAGAACTGGAAAAAGAACAAACAAAACCTAAAGTCAGCAGAAGGAAGGAAGAATTAAAGAACAATAGGAAAAAAATCAATAAAACCAAAGGCTGGTTCTTTGGAAGGGTAAACAAAATTGACAAACCTCTGGCCAGACTCACCAAGAAGAAAAGAGAGAGAACCCAAATAAACAAAATAAGAAATGAGGTGACTCAGCTCTGCCTCCCATTTGGTTGCTGAGGATGTGACCCAAGAACGTGGTTCACATTTCTCCGGTTCCTCATTGTCATAGCTTGTGGAATCTATCAACGTTTGTAGGGACTACACCTTCCCCTCTGGCTCATCTGAGCTGTGAAGCAGAGTCCGTTTATGGAAGTCCACTTTGCCTGGCCTTTTCTTTTTTTCTTTTGAAACCAAGAAGGATGTGTTGACGTTTACAGATACCAGGGGACAGGAATGGGGAGAACAGAGGCATAATTTGATCTCACTCTTCTGAGAGCTGGGTCCCAATAAACACAGGCATCAATGACCAACGTGGGTGAGAGCACTGCTTAGAGAACGAATCATTTGCATCAAATGCCTACAAGGTCTGGTAGGTAATGTAAATGAGCCAAACACAGAGCAAGAGAGAGAGGGGTAGAGGCTAGAACACATGTTCTGGTCCAAGGAGGCGACAATACTTTGTTTCAGGCAATGGTTGTCTGGCAGAGATGTGCCTCCAGGGTTGCCAGTTCTCTGATTTTTTTTCAGAAATGGGAAAGCCTACGTTTTGCATAAAATTTCCCGATATTTAAAACACTCTCTCATCTAAATGAAATCTAACTGCAGGCTGACTTTGCTCTGCTGGATACCAGGGTGCAGCAACCGATGGAGATGGTATTTTCTGGGTTGAGCACACGCGTGATACTTTATCCACATTCAGACCATTTGAAATATAAGATCACGCATTGCCGGTTTTTTCTTTCTTTTTTTTTTTTTTTACTTATTATTTGAAAATTTTCCAAACATAAATGGAAGTGGAGGCTACCACAAACCTCCACGATTACCCAGCTTCTACAACCATTCATATTTTACTAGGATCACTGAATTTTGAAGCTAGGAAGAAACTTAGAAACGACTGACCCAGCAATTACTCTCATATATTTGGGTACCTATCCCATGTCTGGACAATGTGATAAATGCATCATCTGAAATCCTTATGCAGTAGATATCGTCCCCATTTTATGTAAGAGAAGTTGAATACTTGCCCAACGGTAGTGGGAGAGGGAGCTGGCACCAAGCCCAGGCATCTGGGCGTCCAGCCAACCTCTTCCCTCTCTGCCTCAGGCGGCATCTGTACACACACAACACATCCCCACAATGAGCACCTAGACATTTTGCTCATTCCAGCAGGGAGGTGACAGACACGCTCAACAACAGAATCTCCACGCGCGAGGCCGCATCAGGTAAAGCCACGTCCACTGAGTCAGCCTACTCTTCCGTAAAGACCAAATCACGTGCTTACCTGCTTTACTGCATCTTCATAGGATGGAGGCTGGCTTAGCTCTGAAACTGCTGAAGTTGACTTAGAAAAAGTTGGGGATGGAAGTGAAAACTTTGGCCCTGACTTATCAGAAGAGTGTAAACCAGCCATCTGGGTGAGTAAAACGCAGAGAAAGACAATCAATCCATGCGTCGGAAATGGTACAGCTTCTGTTTTAGAAACTACAGGCTAAATTCTGCAAACATTGACTTAAGGGAAAACAAAAGCTGGGGCTTAAATTTGTGTTACATATATACCACAGATACATATTAACAACGGTACACATCACTATGGACTCAAAGCTGGAGGCATCTCAGGATGGGAACCTCGAAAATTCATTTCCCCCCTCTAAGGTACACCCTGTCTGTTGGGAGAAAGTGAGATGAGAAAAGAGAATAAAGCGAAGGGTCCATCCAATCCGACATGAAGAGCTCCACCAACCCAGGAATTTCCAGAGTGATTTATCTCCCACCCCGTTTCATCCCTAAGTGGATGTATATGCAGACAGTTGCAGGCAGGTGTTGCCAGGGTATCTCTTCATGAGCCAGCCTTGGGGATTGTGAGAGCATTCTGTGCAGTGCCCGGGACCTTTCAGGGTCTCTGTCCCCTCAGGATGCCCTGCCCTGGGGCCTGCAGCACTTTTGTGTCGTGGCCGTCTCACGTTTGTCTCCTTTTTTTTTTTTTTAGTGGTACGCGGGCCTCTCACTGTTGTGGCCTCTCCTGTTGCGGAGCACAGGCTCCAGACGCGCAGGCTCAGCGGCCATGGCTCACGGGCCCAGCCGCTCCGCGGCATGTGGGATCTTCCCGGACCGGGGCACGAACCCGTGTCCCCTGCATCGGCAGGCGGACTCTCAACCACTGCGCCACCAGGGAAGCCCGTTTGTCTCCTTTTTACCATCTTCCCACTGCTCCTTGAATTCCCTGTGTCCCGCATCTTTTATATCCCCGATTGTCCCACCTGCTGACACGTATCATCTCTTCCCTTTTGCACCGTGATTCCAACTTTCTGCATCTCTCCAGTCCTTTCCGAGGACCCACTACTTCTTTCCCCACATTTTTTTCCCATGAGCCCTGACTCCAATCTTGAACTTCACTGAACCAGGTCTGTTTGCCACGATGTTTTGCAAACGTACCAAGGCCGTGTTAGTCGGCATGATTTCTGGGATGAACCCTGGAAACAGTGCCTTGGAATACCCTCACTTTTATCTGTACATCCATTTCTGTCCTTTTCAAGTGGACTTGTTTCTATCCAAAATGTAATTTCTTTCTGCCTTTGAACCTCAACATTTGGAGAACAGGGGCCACAGAGAGAGAAGAGGCAAAGCCAACCCCCAGTTTAAACCTCTTCCCAGGTGCCTACCTTTTGCTGTACACCTGGGCTTTTGGGACAAGAGTTGCCCCCGGCACCATGACTGCTGTCTGCCTGGGCTCCAGAGAAAGAGGGGTGAAGGCTGGAAGGCTGGGGAGAGAAGCTTGAAGGATGGCCCTCACGTGCCCCTGAGTTCTGTAGAAAGGAAGAAGGACAAATTAAACGGCCACCAGCAGCATATCTGAGGGTAACCTTTGCTGAGACAACTAGTCCCTGCCCTGGTATCTCATCTTTCCAAACCTCCCTGAATTCCATCACCAAAGTCTCAGATCTGGCTTTGGACGTATCATTTCCTGTTCACAAACTTTCCATGGTTTCCACACATCTACATCGTAGGGTCTCCACATCTAACCAGGATGAGTCTTCAAGACGCTCCACAGTCGAGTATGATTTCCCTCTGCGAGCTTAAATTCTACTAAACCCTCCGGGCCCGGGACATACTCCCTCCCTGTGTTTCTTCACATGGAATGATCTCTTCCCGACTCTCCTTCTCCAACTCCACTTCTCAAGTTCAACCCCTTTGCAAAGCTTTCCAGACTTTTCTAGCACTTCAGGATCAACACCCACTGCCATGCTCTGTGCAGCACTTAACGTCAAAAGTGCCCATCAGTGATGTTATCCTATATTGCTCTTTATCTTTTAATTTTTTTTTATTATGGAATCATTCATGTCTTTACAAAGAGTGCTTTGTAAACCATCAATGACTGTACAAATGGTAGTTCTTCTTGATAGTATCGGTATCCTTCAGTTGAGCCCCTTCTGGTCCACGGCTGTGTATTTCAAGAGCTATTTTTACCTTTGTTGCCTAGGACATGAGGCGCTCAACACCTGTTGTCAATGAGGATGATAATCCATGTGAGTTTCAGCTCCCCCCGGAGCGCAGACTGAGGTCTGAGCGTCACTCACGTGAATGTGTTGTTCTGGTGGGTTCATAAAAATGTATTCGCTTTACCTGTGGCCTCACCTCATACTCCCAGGGTAGAGAATACTCAGTGGGAAAAGGGCATGCATTTTAGAATCTGATAAACCTAGGTTCCTGTGACGCTGGGCCGCTGGCTTCACCTCCCTGGCCCGTATTTTCCTCAATAGCAAAGAGTGATAAATTGGAACTCGTAAGGCTGTTGTGACAATTAATGAGGTGACTCACGTACATGCCTCTTATTACCCGGTACACGGCAGGCATCCAATTAATGTAAGTGTTTTTCCTATTCCCTTTCTAATAACATGGATTCCAGAACCTTTGGATAACGTAACTGTCTTTCTCAAAGAGACTTTCCTAATAATTCTTTGTTTTCATGGATAAAAGGAAAGTCCTGGATGGTCACCTTGGTCTAGTCTTTGAACGGGTCACTGTTCTAAGCCATCCCTACTCTTGCTGTGCACCAAACACACTGTTTCTTTCTGGTCCTTGAACATTCCACACGTGCTCCTACCACAGGGCCCTTGCACTTGCTGCTCCTCCTTCACCTGCAATGCCTTTGCCTCAAGTATTTACAAGGTTTTCTCCTTTACCTCCTTCAAATGTCCCGGGCCCTTCCCTTTAAAGTTGTAAACTTCCAAACTCCTAATCTCCCTTCTCTGCCTTTTTTTCTGGAAAATGTATCATCTTCTAATGTGTTACACACTTACTTATACCTTTTGTTTACTATCTGTCTCCCCATGAGAATAGGGATTTTGTTTGGCCAGCTAAGCACTAATCCCCAGAGACTAGAACAGAGCCTGGCACACCGTGCAGACCATGGCACGGCCATGGTAACTCCCTCTTTGGCCCTCTTGATGAGTTGGTTTGGCCTATGGTAAGGCTTGATACCAAGGGGTCCTGGGAACAGCCCCACGAGCCAAATCCAGCTCCTGGCTCGTTTCTGTAAATAAAGTGTCACTGGAACACAGCCACGTGCATTCGTTTACCAGTTGTCTATGGCTGCTTTCGTGATCCAGGCGTGAGGTTGAGGAGCTGTGACAGAGACTGGACATCCCATAAATCCAAAACCATTCATGATCTAGCCCTTTCCCGAACAAGCCACGCTGGTCTCGGAAGCGAGTTCGTTCTACTGTAAAGGCTTGTGCATCGTGGCGCCTGGCGGTTGCTACTGGGCTTGTGGCGAACCCTCCCCGTGAAAAGTTCCAACGTCAGCTCTGTAGCAGCTGCACGTCCACGTCCCGCTTCCAGGAAGACGGGTTCACCAGGCATGGGGCCAGGAGTTCTTACCTGTGCAGTACGCACCTGGCTGCCGACAGGTGAGGAGACCCTGTGCTCTTCTCCTTGGGCGCCCGAAGATGCGGGTAGGAAGTAATGGTTGTTTGGCGAGGGGGGCAAACTGATGTGCTGCGGGCTTTTCACAGCCCCGAGGGGCGAATGCTGCGGGGAGCACTGCGGGCTAAGGAATGTGGAAGAAAGTACGCTGGTTTGACCCGAGGGCTCCGCACAGTGAGCGTTCCCGAGGGGCAGGAGCTGAGCATCTTCACGAGCCGGCGGCTGGCCCTCCGAGCAGGCGCTCTGTCTTTTCACAGCTATTTGCGGGGACGCGAACGGACAGCTGGAGGTGGCGTCTTCCTGCTTGATGGGGGCAGCCGGGAAAGGCAGCAGCTTCTTCTCGGGACAGTTGCTTCTCTTGTGCTTCTGCAGCTGCAGCCTCAGCTCCTCCACCTGCCTCTGTTCTTGCTGGAGTTTCCAGGTGAGCTCATTGATCACCTTCTGCTTCTCCACCAGCATCTTGTCCTTCTCGGAGTCCGGTCCGTCCAGCTCGGGAGGGATGGAACCCCCATTTAGACTGCCCATGAGGCTTTCCTCGGGGCACGCGTGGACTGGGGACGGATGCAGGCCAAAGGACGGGGAGGCATCGTTGAAGGTGTCCGGCAGGGACCCCGCCACCGACAGGTCCGAAGAGGCGGGCGAGATTGGGGGGCTGGAGCTCGTGCTGCCGAAGTGGTAGAAGCCGTTGGACAAGGCGCCGGTGGACGGGGAGGACTGGTAATTGGGCAGCGCGTTGCTGGGTGTCACAGGAAAAGTGACAGTCGTTATGTCACCGAAGTTGGGCACAGGGTTCCCAGAACAGTCCTGGAAGGGCCGAAGCCGGTCCATGAGGGCCGTCTTGGTGCCGGACACCGGCAAACCTCGTATTCGAAGCTGCTGTCTTAACTCAGAGACCTAAAGAAACCAGGCCGTTGTTAGTGCTGCTTAATGACAATCTTTTAAAAATGTATTTATTGTTACAGAAACTTTAAGACATCACGAATGGGATTTTATAATGTCCCCTTCCTTGTTTCCGATTTCCTCCCCTACACCAGATGTTCAACGGTTTTGCACAATTTTACTGATTTGAAAATATTGGCATACACCATGTTTTCATGGGTCCAGATTATAGAAATGTCCAGCTCAAATGAACCACGGCGGTTATCTGGTCTACTGCTCTCCAACCCCCATCTGGGTCCTTGTCCCCACTTTACAGGTGAGAAAACTGACACCTGCCTGGGTTTGGAAATCAACCCTCAACCCACAATATCAAAGCAGGCTGACGCCCCAGGACCTCTGCATCCTAGTTGAGTGCCCTGTCCACCACCTCTTTACCACCACTGGCAAGGGCATTACAGCACAGCTGGGCCCCAGCCCGGGGTTCCTGGTTCAGCAGGTCTGAGTTGGGGGCTGAGAATCTGGGTTTCTAGCAAGTGCCCAGAGGATGCCGATGCTACTGGTCTCAGGACCAGGTTCTCAGCCTTGCAGCTCTGCATCACCATCGATGTCCTAATTTTACGGACTGGCTTAGTAACAGTCATATACTGAGAGAAGTGTGTGCGGAGATGAGACCATCATTCAAATCCTGGCCCTGCCTCTTCCCAGCTCAGTGATCTTTCTGTAAAATGGGTCTGACAGTACCTCCCTTATATATTTTTGTGAGGATTAAAATGGCCTAAAATTTGTAAAGGGCCTGGAGTAGCGCCTCACAAATTGTTAGTGCAGTGTGTTTGCTATTATTATTACGCTGATTCACACGGAAGTATTTCAACGCTGCAGTTTTATATAATATATATATATTATATAAAACTGCAGGGTTGAAATAATTCCATGTGTTCATAAATCACAGATATGTAAAAATATGATAGACATGATAGAACACTTTAGATCCATTAAAACTGATGCTATTTGTTGATATAGAATAATGAGTAATTATTTATGGTATATGATTAAGTGAGAAATGTTTGAATTGCTTGATTCTATTTCTATAAGAATTATATAAACATGTATGTGTGTATATGTGTGTGTGTGTGTGTGTATATATATATATATATATATATATATACTTAAACCTATGCTTGCAAGATGAAAACGTCTAGATAAAAATATGCTAAAATGTTAACAATCGTTCTCCTTATCTGTATTTCCAAAATAGCCCACATCAGCATATTACTTTTGTAATTAAAATGGGAAATATATTAAATACCTAAATGTCAATAATTCCATAAAACAGCCAGAAATCTATAGGGAAATATTCTTCTGATACTTTGCAGGGAAAGATCTTTTAAGCCTCAAAGCAAAGAAAGTAATAATAAAAATACTGACCACAAAAATGGAAAACTATAAGTCGAAAATACTGGAAGAAAATGCAAATGCAAACAGCCATCTCATTAAAACATTAATTGCAGGGCAAGTAATAAAGTGTTCGTAAGCTTAATGTATCAAAAGAAAAAGACTGACACCCAGTATAAAACTGGGTAATGGACATGATCCAATCCTTCACAAACAAAAGATAAAATTAAAAGAAAGATGGCCAATAACATGTGTACCATCATTAGTGTTCCAAGAAATGCAAATAAAATAACTATGTACATAGCTTTGTATTCAACAAATCGACAAAGAAATGAATAATAACACTGTGTCAGTGAAGTAGCAGAAAAATAATTGAATAAAAATGTTAAGAAAAAAAAGCTTTTTAATACCTTGCTATTCCAAGTGTGGTCTTTGGACCAGCAGCATCAGACAGCATCTGGAGCTTATGGGGGAAATGCAGAATCTCAGGCCCCTCCCCACACCTATCAAATCAGAATCTGCATTTCACCACGAGCCCCAGGTGGTTCACTGGGCACATTCAGGCTTGAGAAGTGCTGCCCTAACACACTACCTCTGGGAATGGATTGGCACAAATGTTCAGGACAGGAATGGGGCCATATGGATCAAGAGTTCTTAAAAATAGTTATATATTTTGGTTTAGGAGTTCCACTCCCATGTATTTAGCCTGGGGAGATAATTAGAAATATTAATAAATGTGTGTACAAATTATATATATATATATATATATATATATATATTTTTTTTTTTTTTTTTTGCGATACACGGGCCTCTCACTGTTGTGGCCTCTCCCGTTGCGGAGCACAGGCTCCGGACGCGCAGCCCCAGCGGCCATGGCTCACAGGCCCAGCCGCTCCGCGGCATGTGGGATCTTCCCGGACCAGAGCACGAACCCGTGTCCCCTGCATCGGCAGGCGGACTCTCAACCACTGCGCCACTAGGGAAGCCCACAAATTATATTTTTAATAGCAAAAATTTGGAAGCAAGTTAAAAGTCCAATAGAGGGATGTCAATGAGGTGGAGAAATGATATGCCAGTATTAAAAAGAAAAATCTTATTGAATATTAAACGTTATGAAAAAGTCCATGATAAATAAAAGAGCATGCCCGAAGTATATGCTCACATAATTATTTTAAAATAATTATTTTAAAACCAAACACGTTCATGCATATTTTAAGTCTAGAAGGATACAGAATCTGTGAGTTAATTGTCTTTTAAAATACTTGGGACTTCCCTGGTGGTCCAGTGGTTAAAACTGTGCCTTCCACTGCAGGGGACGCGGGTTCGATCCCTGGCCGGGGAACTAAGATTCCACATGCTGTGCAGCCAAAAAAAAAAATACTCTTCACTTTTTTATACACTCTCATATTTCAATAGTGAATATATATTACATTAAGGGTTATTTTAAAAGTTATCTCAAAAAGGATTTGAATAACTTACTGTACCACAAGCAACAAAATATGCTCTCGGCCCCCTAGCCTGGCTAGCATTGTTTTACCATTTTCTTTTAGATTTGCTGGTTTGAAAAAGTGCAAAATGGCAACTCATTACTGTTTTAATTTAGAGTTACTTAAAATTAATGAGTTCTACGTTTATTTTTAGAATCTGCTCTGGCATTGAATAATTTAAACAACATTATTAAATAATGCAGCTCATATTCTAAAATAAAATGAGTACTTGTTCAGGCCAGTTTGCTATAAATTTCAGAATGTTATGCTGTGTAGGCTTGCTTGGGACAAAGATTTGTATAAACCTCTTTCTTATATTCCCTGGTGTTTTATTTTTTTAATTAATTAATTATTTAGTTTTTTTGGCCGTGCCATGCAGCATGTGGGATTCTAATTCCCCGACCAGGGATCAAACCCGCATTCCCTGCATTTGAAGCACAGAGTCTTAACCACTGGACCACCAGGGAAGTCCCTCCCCGGGGTTTTAATCGTTGATAAAACTTTAAACCATTTATTACGAAAAATTTCAAACATACACAAAAGTAAATAGAAAAGTGTAGTGAACCCACAAACCCATTAACCAGCTTTGACAATTATCAGCCCGCGTTTGTTTCATTTATACGCCAGTCTTGTTTGATTTATACCCCAAACTACTTCTTCCCCTACATTTCCTGAATTATGTGGAAGCAAATTATATATTTTAATCTGTAAATATTTTGGTATCTTTGTCTAAAAAGTAAGTACTTAAAATATATAGATATAAGATCATTATCACACCTAAAAATATGGATAATTATTTCTTAATATCCATCAAATATTTTCCCAATTTTTTTAAACTTCCCATTTACTTTCTCTCTCCTCCCCCGATCCCCCATGCTCTCTGGTTCTCTGACTCTCCAGTTTATTAGAAGCAGGATACAAAAAAATCCATATACTGTCAAATTTCCACTTAGAACTTTTTAATGAGAAATCTAATTTTTTTCTCAGTGCCTTTCCCCTTTCACTTCTTTTTTTTTCTTTCTTTCTTTCTTTTTTTTTTTCTTTTGTGGTACGCGGACCTCTCACTGTTGTGGCCTCTCCCGTTGCAGAGCACAGGCTCCAGACGCGCAGGCTCAGCGGCCCCGGCTCACGGGCCCAGCCGCTCCGCGGCATGTGGGATCCTCCCGGACCGGGGCACGAACCCATGTCCCCTGCATCGGCAGGCGGACTCTCAACCACTGCGCCCCCAGGGAAGCCCTTCCCCTTTCACTTCTATGAAGCAAAACATAAGCATTTTTCTGGAAAACATCACCTTCATTGCCTTACCTTTCTGATTACTTTTTTTGAGGGTTACCTTCATTAAGTCCTCTTATTTCTTCCTTTCCCTAAATGTGGTTCCATCATTCACCTCCTTCATTCCTCTTCTCTCCTTCCTTTCCGCCTTCTCCATCCTCCCCTCCCACTCTTTCCATTTTGTTCTCCTTCTATCTCACTTGCTGCTCTACTTCCAACCCTCCCCATTATGCAAATGATTCCAAGATTTCTTTTCCTATCCCTGACAGCACAGGTGAGCTGAGTGAGGCTGATATACGTCTAACTGATGGAAACTGGCTAGACTTTTTCTCTTGGTTGTCCTCCTGGTACTTGTGCTCAACTTTTCTAAACTGAATGAACTTGCCAACATACCTTGAAATCATCTCCTCAGTCTACCCTCCCAATTTCTGCTACTGCTGTAACTCTCCCAGGTGACACCTCTCCCCATACACCCAGTAGTCAAGCCCAGTTCAGGTTTCTCCCATCTACTCCCCGCCCCCTTTCCACTCTCAAGAATGACAATAGCAAAGCCTTTGACATCAGTCACTTGAGTTCAAGCCCCAGTTTTGTCACGTAGAAGCTGGTTAACTTGCATTTCACTTAACTTCTTTAAGATCCTGATTTATTATGTTTACATTTAAAACGTATCTTGTAGGGCAAAAATTAAAGCAAATCTCAAAGTAAACAAAACATAAACTTTTAGCCAGACTCATCAAGAAAAAAAAGGGAGAGGGCTCAAATCAATAAAATTAGAAACGAAAAAGAAGTAAACAGTGGACACCACAGAAATACAAAGGGTCCTAAGAGACAATACTACAAGCAACTCTATGCCAATAAAATGGACAACCTGGAAGAAATGGACAAATTCTTAGAAAGGTACAATCTCCCAAGACTGAACCAGGAAGAAATAGACAATATGAACAGACCAATCACAAGTACTGAAATTGAAACTGTGATTTAAAAACTCCCAACAAACAAAAGACCAGGACCAGGTGGCTTCACAGGTGAATTCCATCAAACATTTAGAGACGAGTTAACCCCTCTCCTTCTGAAACTATTCCGAAAAATTGCAGAGGAAGGAACACTCCCAAACTCAATTCTAAAGCAAACCTCTGAAAGCTGGCCGACCGATAGTTTATACTCAAAAGTGGTAGTTCCCACTGTTCACCACCACCATCTCCTTAGACCTCTGTTAATTACTGTAACTATAACCAGCCAATGATTCTGAGCATGTGCAGGCCAAGGAAACCACCTCTAGGGGCTCTGATAGGCGGCACGTCATATCTGGACTATGTTTTCTTTGGGGCCAAGACATCTCCAGTCCTTCGTGATCCGAGCTCCCATCCAGAGAGAGACCACTTAAAAAAAAAAATCTTTGTAGAAGACGTATGACGTAAAATTGACCATTTAATAACGTGTAAGGGTCCAGTTCAGTGGCATTAAGTACATCCACAGCGTTGTACAGATATCACCACCACCCACATCTCCAGAACTTTCTCATCATCTCAAACTGAACCTCTGTACTTATGAAACACTCACCCTTTATTCCCCTCTCCCCTGGGAACCAACATTCTACTTTCTGCCTCTATGGATTTGAGGACTCCAGGGACCTCACAGAAGTGGATGCACACAATATTTGTCCCTTTGTGTCTGGTTTACTTCACTTAGCATAAAGTCTTCCAGGTGAGAGGAGCTACTTCTGTCTCTACGGATTGATGATCTGCGGGGGTGTGGAGGGTGAGGGGCCGCCACTCTGCAGAGCATCCTCATACACCTGACGTCCTCCTCTAGGTTTACAGCTGCCAAACTGAAACCAACTCGACGAGACCTAAGCATTTTTATTCCAACTGTAAGGAACAGAGAAACCTCTGATATCAAAGCCCAAGATACATTTTATCTACCAGTGTTGACATTTGGTGGCCACTGAACTTCCTCTAATTTGAAAGAGTCCCAATCCTACTTTTCCCCCAAAGGAGAGAATGACTGAGGGCTGAGCATGGGAAGAAGGATGACCAAGGACGACCGAGGGCTGGGGAAGGGCCATAAGACTGGCCCAGTGAGGACCACGGGGGCCTTTAGGAATTTAGTGTTTTTGGGGAAAAATGATAAGATCCTCTTGGGGAGAAGAGTAATCGGTGGGGTGGAAACTAGGTAAAGAGGTGCAATCATGGAGCTGCAGTAGGCATTGGAGGGAGGTGTGCCCATGCATTGGAGACCCGGAAGGGCCCTGCCTCCATCCTTTTCTGTCCTTTTGTAAATACCGGACGGACGAATCTGCCGATCCTGAGGACTGCTCTGAAACACACCAGGTTCAACTCAAAGGCCAGCGTCCTTTCAGTGAACTGAGATCCATGAGTGTGATCCAGAGTCAACTGCTAGCACACATATATCATTTAACAAGCTGTTGCTACACTTCAGGGCAGAAGTTCTCAGAACTGGGGATTTCATAATAGAACAGCACCTGGTCTTAAATTATATTATCGACATAGGGTTCCCAACGTTTTACCTTGTTAAGTAAAGACTATCCTCCGTATTTAATAGCGTCCTGATGGAAGAAAAAGAAATAAAACACCAGAAACACTCAACTTCTATCCACTGCTGCCATCATTTCCTGACGGAAAGGACGTTTTGACATTCGAAACATTGTGGGGAAATAAATACTTCAAATAAAGACTGGTCAGATATATTGAATGCAGTTAGATTCATGAAAAGCTCTTGACGTGGCTCTTGTTTTTCTTATTTCAAGAGACTGGTAAAAGTTCATCGTGAAGTTGGCCATTGGAAACTTGTATCAATCTCAAAGCCGCCCCCTGCGCTAAGGGCTATCACGTATACGATTCTATTTGACTCTTGCAATGACTCATTGCAAAGGAGGAATGTGAGATGCAGAAACATTAGGAGAAGAGCTGAGCTGGGAGCCCCCAGTCTTCTTTTCTATTGGGTATCCAACCACAGTGGTTAAAAAAATATATACTTGTTAAAAGAAGAAAGAAAGAAAGAAAATCATGTCAAACCGTATACCTTCAGATCATCTAGGTTGGATGGGAGTGGGCCTGGCTTGAGAGAAGAGACACCAGTTTGTCCAGAAAAACTGTTTTTGGCAGGAGACAAAGGGGTATTGCTCAGCGGTGCTAAAGGAGGGTTTGGATTTCTGATCACCTGCTCATTTGGTTCCCTGAAAAACAAACAGAAAAGAGGCACTTAAAATACCATCAAATACAGTCAGCTATACATCTGGGGGTGTGATACTGTGATTTAGAATAGGAAATACATATTTGGTCTTCATCCTGGTTTCTGGCATAGCTCCTAAAACCCTTGGGATTTCCTAAGTCATGAGAGCGCAGAGCTGTCTTTTGTTATCCTAACGAGGTGACTCTTGGAAGTCACCTAAGGATGGAGGGTGGCGGCCTGGAGAACCAATCAGGTGATTAGAGGGTTGGAACTTTTAGCCCCACTCCCGACCTCTGGGGAGGACAGAGGGCTGGAGGTTGAACTGATCGGCAATGGCCAATGATCTAATCAACCGTGCCTATGTAATGACATCTCTATAAAAACCCAAAAGGATGGAGTTTGGAGAGCTTCTGGGTTGGCTAGCGTGTGGAGATTTGGGGAGACTGGTGCACCTGGAAGGGCCATAGATGCTCTGCCTGCCTCCCATGTACCCTGCCCCAAGCGTCTCGTCCATCTGGCTGTTCCCATGGGGAGTCACGTGCTTTTACAATAAACCGGTTACCTAGTAAGTAGAATGTTTCTCTGAGTTCCCTGAGCCACTCTAGCAAATTAATCGAACCCAAGGAGGGGATTGTTGGAACCTCCCATCTGTAGCTGGTCTGTCAGAAGCACAGGTGACAACTTGGACTTGTGATTGGTGTCCGAAGTGGGAGGGGACAGTCTTGTGGGACTGAGCCCTCAACGTGCGGGATCTGACACGATCTCCGGGGAGAGAGCGTCGGAATTGAGTTGAATTGTAGAACACCCAGCTGGTGTCAGAGAGTTGCTTGGCAGTGTGGGGAAAACTGGGTGACCAGAACCCTTAGGGGGTGGCTTGCAATTAGACTGGATCACAAGCTAATTGCCCAGAAGGATCAGGCGTGTAATAATAAATACATCAGCGATAATAATCAGTGCAACGTAATAATAAATCAGTAGAAGTGGCAGGGTGAGGAAGAACCACAGAGTGGGCCGGATGGCAAGTGGCAAGCACCCCTCAAGCTAGTTTTGGGGAGACTGTGGCCACGGGAGAGGCCCGTCCATCTGTGATTCAGCAGATGCCCTGTCCTGGGGAGGAAGGAACGTGCGCACGAAGCTTGATGGCGTACAGCACGTGGCATGATCACCAGCATGACCCGAGGCTGAACAGAGGCAGGTGGGGGAACCTACCTCCCAGCTTTATGGTTGAGGAGAAAGACCCTTTACAAGGTGACCTAACTGTGAGATCACACACTGGGCTCAGGAGTCAACCTTTGAGGCTGTCACCCAGTCGCTCAGCCCTGAGCCAATGCCTGAAACGTAATCAGTATTGGATTGGCTCCCAATTCCAGTGTTACATTCTTAGATGGCTCCTCCCCTCTGTTCTGCCATTACTCTAGCGCTAATAGTTTCCCCGAAGGGGCCTCTTATAAGCACTGATGTACCTGCTTCCTCCCAGCCTTCCGTCCCTGAAAAAGTGGGCGTGGTTTCTGAACCGTCAAACTCTAAACACACCGGACCAGGATGCGGTGCAGCGCAGGACGCGCTGGGTCCCCAGGGGCTGGCCCGGGGGCCTCAGCCAGAGAAGTCACCAGCAGCGTGTGCCCCCAGGCGCCAGCCTGGGCTTGCCTGACTTACTTGAGCTGAGCTTGGTGGAGCCCGGGGTAGCTGAAGCAGTGCTGCTGCTGCTGACTGAGGATCTGCAGCTGCAAGAAGAGCTGCTGCTGCTGGAGCAGCCGGGCGTAGGCGGAATCCATGGGCGGAGGGGACTTCTCGGCCTTCTGGTCCGGGGGGATGTACTGGTGATATTTGAGCTTCTTCACCTTTGGCTTGGGGTCCTTGGGCTTTTTGTGGCGGTTCTTACTGTCGCTCAAGGACTTGGACTGCAAAGCGGATGGACAAACGGCATGTGCTTTAGGTGATGGATGGGAATGGCTTGGCATCATGAATATATCTCTAGGACGTTTCATGGGATGGATGTTCCTGAACCCCTGACACACAATACAGCAAAGGCAGGATGCACAAAGAGATCCTGGACGTTAAGGTACCTAACGGACAAATCCACTGCAAATGCATCGCAAAGGAAGGACACCCCTGAGGCGGGGAGTCTTGAGTCTTAGAAGTGGCTCCAGGAGAATTTCCTTCCCGGAGGAGAGGGAGAGGTACACTTGTGTTTCACGAGTACACCTTCTTAACCTAAAACCACCTGACGGCCTAACGAAGGAGATATTCTGCTCTTGGCATGGATTCAGAAGAAAGCTCTTTCATCTGTATGCATGTAATCACCTTTAGTGAAGCCCTTAGTACGCTGACTTAGTAATGACATAAACTCAGATGAAGTTCAGCTTGCCTCTGAAAATCCAGAATGTGGATCTTTGTTACCTCAAACGTAAGATCAATTCCCCTTCCCATAAAACACTGATATAAGATCAGGAAATGACATCCTCTGAACTGAAGATTCTTTATTGACTACGGGACGGGTTAGTCACCCACTGGGACCTTTCCAGAAGTTACCCATCATGGAGCATGATTTGGACCCTTGAAAAAAGTTAAGGACACAGGCTCGGAAGTGAAGACACATTTTTGAACATGGTACAATCATCCAACTTCATGACATCTCAATTACCTCACTTGCAAGTTGGGAAAAACATTCTCTACTTTCGATCTCAGTAATCAATGGAAGAATGGTGAAACATACTGTTGAAATAATAAGATTTCAAAGGACAGTGTGATTATATTTATAACCCACTCCTAAAATCCAAAGGCCTCCATAGATTGGAAAGCAATAGATCCATACTGGAATCGGTTAAAAAACATACATTTCCAAACCCTGACTTTATTACGGGAGATTGAAAGGAACATAGATATGGTGATGGTAGAGCCTTTTGAGGATCTGGGGACAAGTGGGAGGGAAGGTGTGGTACCAGCAGTGTCCAGAAGAGGGGGCTCCTGAATAGCTGGCGGGCATGTTGTGACTGGGCAGCTTCCCCGTTTTAACCGCAAAAGTTTTCTCTGACTCAGCGCATCCCTCCACCGAAGCCTTTTTTGTGTTTTCTCAGGAAGGCTTCTTCTTGGAGACCAATGAACAGTGAACTCAAGTATTCCCGTGGGCTAGGGGCTCTCCTCCCTGCTCATTCATCGGTTAGCGCTCCAGGTAATGAATCGGTCTTCTGCACTTGGGAGAGTTTCTGCAGGGCTCCTACAGTCAGCTCTGGCCTGCTTTGCTCTGGTGCAGCCTCCGCTCCCACTCCTAGAACTTGCTTGTCTGGGGGAGCCGCAGCCCTGGGTCTAGCAATTAAGTCAGGGGCTAAGGCATTTTCTCTATCTGTCGCCTTAACATAGGGACTCTGAACATTTTAGAAGGTACGAAAATCGGACCATTTTCTCTGGATAGTGAGGGGCAAAGGCCGCTGAACCCATGGAACTCTGAATCCCTGGAACTGTACAGTCTCATATTTTTGACACCAGAGGATACTAAGGCTGTGGGTTTGCTTTTGTTTTCTTTCTAGAACTGCATGGCTGATAGAAGGGGAGCACAGTCATCTTTCTAAAGCAGACCTGGATCCCAAATCCAGTGGTTTAAGACTTGGGCATGAATGTATAAAGCAAGTTAGTGTAAGGCAAGAGGGAGCGGTGGGGCCTGCAGCTAGAGAGGGGCACGACTTCCTAAAGGCCTTCTGCCTCGAATTTGCACACATACCGCACCGGGCAGGCAGCACGCCCCCCCAAGCCACCTGCACTCAGTTTGTCCATCCCGCACGGCACACTGAAGTCCAAACTCCAGCCTGCAAAGGAGACCATCACCAAGCTGCCTAAACATACTCCTCTCCAATGGCTTACCCCTCCTGACTCTTCTCCTTGTCATTTCCTGCCATCTGTGACTCCCTCCTCTGCTTGCTGTCTGACGTCGGCTCATCCTTCGAGGCTGGCTCAAACCCTGGCTCACCTGGGAAGCCTTTCCTAACCCACAGTGAGGTCTCTCCTCTGCATGTCTCATATGACACTTGAGGCTGCCCCGTAACGGTCACACTGCCGCAGACCCCGCTGAGGGGGGAGGGAGACGGACATCTAGCCCCAGGTCTGCTTCCGAGGCTACCGGCCCTGATGGGGGGCTGTGGCCACCTGGGGAAGGGGACTCTCCTTCTGTATTGCGGTAAAATACAAGGAACATAGAAATCCCCAGTCACCATTTTCAATTCAGTGGCATTTAGCACATTTACGATGTGGTGCGACCATCACTGCTACCCAGTTACAGAACATTTTCATCACCTCGAAAAGTGACTCCATCCCCGTTAAGCAGTCACTCCCCATCCCCCGCTTCCCTTGGAAACCACGAACGTGCTTACTGTCTCCATGGATGTGCCCATTCTGAACACTGCATAAAAATGGAATCAGACACTGTGTGGTGCTTTGTGTCTGGCTTCTTTCACGCAGCATGTTTTTCAAGGTTCACTCATGTTGTAGCAAGAATCAGTGCTTCATTCCCTTTTCTGGCTGAATAATCTTCCATTGCATGGATATGCCCTGTTTATCCATTCTTCACTTGATGGACACTTAGGTTAGTTCCAACTTTTGACTATTGGGAATAGAGCTGCAATGAATATTCCCGCACACAATTTTGTTGGAACACCTGTTTTCAGTTCTTTTGGGTGTGTATCTAGCAGTGGAATTTGCTGGGTTACGTGGTCATTCCGTGTTTAATTTACTGAGGAACCGCCAAACTGCATTCCACGCAGACGTGCCATTTTACATCTCCATCAGCAGTGCACGAGGGTGCCGATTTCTCTACACCCTCAACAACACTTATTATTTTCCATTTTAAAAATTTTAGCCATTCTTGTTAGTGTGAAGTGGTATTCTGTCGTGGTTTGGAGTTGCATTTCCCTGACAACGAATGACATGGAACCCCCTTCTTGTGTGCTTGTTGGGCAATTTGTTTATCTTTGGAGAAACGTCTATTCAAGTCCTTTGGGGCACATTTTTCTTACTTGCTCAAAGCCCCATATGGACTAGTGGTGGCTGTGATATCAGACTAGATTGTAGCCTTCTTGAGGGCAGGAATCATGGGGTTTTTTTGGCGGGGGGGGGGTTTGTTTTTTTTGCAGTATGCGGGCCTCTCACTGCTGTGGCCTCTCCCGTTGCGGAGCACAGGCTCCGGACGCGCAGGCTCAGCGGCCGTGGCTCACGGGCCCAGCCGCTCTGCGGCATGTGGGATCTTCCCGGACCGGGGCACGAACCCGTGTCCCCTGCATCAGCAGGCGGACTCCCAACCACTGCGCCACCAGGGAAGCCCAGGAATCATGTTTTATTCAACCCGATATGCACTACTTGGAGCCTGCAATCTTAGCACCGTTCTCTTACAGAAGATTTTACAGTTTTCAAAGAGTATTCTTGTGCATGCTCTCAATGGCCTTATGTGAAGCTTACGCAGTCGACAGGGCAGAGATGTTTTCCCCTAGCTGGGCTGCTTCCTTCTTTGAGAAGCCCTCTAGTCACCTCCTAGCTTAGAGATGATGAATATTCGTCAGCTGAGAACCCACAGGCACTGACCTGTCAGAAGAGCTGTTGGCTTTCACGTAAGTCCTGCTGGACCAGCTGGTTATCAACCCTGCTCCTTGTTGAAACTGACTGTCCTTCCTCAGGGCGACTATTACACTCCCTCAGTACCAAGAGGCTGAAGGCTTTGCTCATCTGCATTAGGCAGAAGTTAAATACTTCGGTAGAAATACCGATGCAATTTCTCTCGGCACGCAACGTTAGAAATCACTGAGTCATCCCCTCCACCCTCCACCTGCAGGGAACAAAATTCATCAATGCCACTTATTTTCAACGCTGTCCGGCTGAGTGGACTGTAGGCTGGGTTTAAGCCACTGCAGTCTGGGGAGCTTTCCTGGGAATCGGAAATACCCGCCATCCATTTATAAGATGAAAACCACTCCCGTGTACGTGCAGTGGAGGGGGCAGTGGGTGGGCACCGTTACTTTAGCATTGATTCTAACTCGATTTACAACCTTTTCAAAAAATGTGTCTTAAGAATCATCTCTGCAACAAGCGGTGGCTTTAGAGCTGAGAGAACACGCCCCCCAATCAATCCGAGGTTATCTGGGATAAAACGAAGAAAGTCAAATGACTACCAGGCAGTTAACTGAGGAGAAAGTACTCTGTGAACCATTAGCTATAATCCTGAGAAACTTAAACCAAAACTATGCGATCGTGCTTGTAGTTATGTGTCTCTTGTGAGGGTAACCCTCTGCTTTGTCTTTATTTCCATAGGGAGACCGGCTTGAATGATATAGGGTTTGCTGTAGGCAAGCCCTTCAGGTTTGCTTCCCTTGCATAAAATGCAGCTGCCCTACACCTGTTTTACGCCACATACAAAGCCTGTGTGCGCTGCAGTCAGTTGTGTCTATCTCTAGGCTGAGCTGACGAAGCCTTTTAAGTCAGGAATAGGCTGGCTGAGCTGTGATCCCAAAGGAGGGCAAACATTGCCCAGCGGGGGTCTTCGTCTGCAGGGGAGACCCCTGCTGGGCAAGAGCATCTTGGTCCATACACACTGATGGCCCAGGTCTCAACTCCTGTCTTGCGATGCTCCCAGTGGATCGAACACGTCCGTGGGTCCGTGTGACTCTCCTCCTGTTGACAGACCTAACTCGGCACTCCCTGCCCCGAGCTGGCCCCGTGAGGCGAGTGCTCAGATGGGCGTGGAGGCCGGCCCACCTTACCTTGACAGCAGCGTGTACAGGGACGGGGTTGCCCGGGGGGCCGAGCCCCTGCTTCCCCGGGTCTGACTGGTTGCCGGGCTGGGGGGCCGAGTCACTCCTTTCATTTTCTGAGCCAGAAATAAGATCCTAAAAATGCAAAGTTCAGTATTAGGATGCAGGAGTAAAGACTGTGTGACGTGGAAATGTTGCGGTAGAGCCTCCCACTCCCACCCCCGAGGTCTGCTGTGTTCATCCTAGCTTCTTATCTCAGGAACATCAGATTCTGTCCTCCAGCGGGAGGAGTCGTGTATGTAATTTGTCATCCAGTTGAGGACACTTTTAAGAGAGAAAGCAGGCATGATTAATAATTATTCCAGCAGACAGGTATAGGACTGGCCTGTTCTAGGCAAACTGGGACATCTGGTCACCCTGGGTGAGGGTTCCACCTACCTGCGGCTAGGTCTACCTGTTGGAATTGACAGTGGGATTGAAAAAGAGAGGAAGTGGGAGAAGTGGGTGTAGGAGCTTTGGGGGAAAGCAGGACAACAAAAAAGTTAGATGAAACAGGGGTTAGCAGATGGAGGGAAAGTGTGTAGGTATGTGTATGTGTGTGTACGCATCTGGGTCTCTGTATTTGTGTGCATGTGTGTCTGTGTGTCTGTGTGTATGCCTGTGTGATGTATGTGTGCATATATATATGTATATGTATCCCTTTGCACGTGTGTCTGTGTGTATATGTAAGTGTGTGTGTGTATGTGTGTAGTATCAGGAAAACCTTTACGAGAGGCACGTTCCCGTATGCAGAGGACTCTGAAATGGACCAAGTGCCCTCTCTCTTTCCCCTACAATCCTAGGCCATGACTTTGAAAAAGGGGCAGGGGCTGCTCCACGATCTCCCAGAGCGGCTCAGCCCTTCCCTGAGCCCCAGCACCTATCAAAGGTCTGTAGCATCCCTTTCTCTCAGAGCCTGTGCCCTCATCTGTCACATGCGGTTGCCGGATGAATTGACATAAGATGATTTTTGCATTTTGCCTGGCATTGTTCAGTGTTTGTTCCCTTTTTGCCCCGCTCCGAGGGTTAAAAAGAAAAGAATGCGTCTTCTCCCCAAAGCATCTTTAAATCAGAAGCTGAGGAATTTACTGTCAGAGTAATAAGATACAAATGGTCTGATGTACTGTTTGATGTTATCAAAGAAGTTGGGCTGCAGGGACCAGCTGCGGGATGCAGGGGACGGAAAAATGCTTTGATT
This sequence comes from Phocoena sinus, assembly GCF_008692025.1. Classification (NCBI taxonomy): domain Eukaryota; kingdom Metazoa; phylum Chordata; class Mammalia; order Artiodactyla; family Phocoenidae; genus Phocoena; species Phocoena sinus. Next base: position 4,854,260 of record NC_045782.1, read on the forward strand.
ATAAACTCTTACACAATAAACGTACGGCTCTTTTGGCTCTGCTTTCTCTGTCTCCCGCCTCCCTCCTGTTCCACATTTCCTCCTGGGCAGCCCTGGCTTTGTTCTGACGGAGTGAAGAAGGGCCTGACAACGACCCGGTAACAGCACAGTTTCAGGAAACAGGGTCGTGGTAAATAATTCCTGAAACTGTCCCTGATTCCTGCATGCTTTACAGTGTAAAAAGGTTTTCAAATACACTATCTAATACGGTTTACAAAGTACAAACATCCAGCTATACAGTAAGTCCTGGGGGTGTAATGTACAGCATGGTGACCATAGTTAGCAATACTGTAGTGTCTCTCTGAAAGTTGCTGAGAGTAGATCTTACAAGACTCTCATCACAAGAAAGAAAATTTGTAACCATGTGTGGAGACGGATGTGAACTAGACTTACCCTGGTGATCATTTCACAATACATACAATGATATATTGTATCTATCGTACATATTGTGAAATACATGTGTATTTAATGGTACACGTGTATATGTACCATAGATACAATATCAAGCAATTATTTTGTACACCTGATATTGTATACATTGTATACATTGTGTATTTCGCGATATATACAATATCAAACAATTATGTTGTACACCTGAAACTAATATAATGGTATCCGTCAATTATACCTCAATTTAAAAAATTAGAAGTACATACAGATATAAAATATCCATATATAATAAAAATGAGATATCTCTATATAATTAAAATATATAAAATAATATCTGTTAATAAAATATACATCGTATATATAAAATATCTGATTTCAAGTCATCGAATAATTCCTGTGAGGCCAAGAGGAGTAAACGCTTCCTGAAGGGTAGGGGCTGAGGTCGGAGGGTTCTCTCCAGAGCCAGGATGTGGTGGAAGATTCACAGCTCGTTGTCCCACGAGTGCAACCCCTCCGCCTCCTGTGTGGGCCTCACACTCATCTCCTCTGGGGGCTCTGGGAATACCATCCTGCCAGGCCAAGGAAAGGTCCCAGCAAGCCTGGGTGTGGCTTATAGAGGGGGAGCTCCAGGTGTTAGTGGGGGCCCTGCATGCTCCTGGGGCCACACAGCTACTCAGCCTCACTTCCTTCTCTGTAACGTCTAATAGAAAACGCTTGCAAGGTGCCTAGCACTGGCCCTGGTATACAGTGGGCCCTTAATAATGGCAGTAGATGTTGTTAGTTATCATTATACTGCTCCTTATAAATGTGCTTTTAACAGTACGTGCAATATCCATTTCTCACATCTCGACAGTCTGTGGATTTGTCCAGAAAAAGGGGAATGCTATGTTTGGGCTGGGGCTGGAAGTGGTCCTTGCTCCAGGGGTTCGGTAGGTAGACGCCTGCTAAGGGTAGAACTGGCTCGGGGCTCCAGCTTTGTAGCCAATCAGCGCCTTCTGCTTCCTGCTCCCCAGGGTCCTACGGTGGTAACTCAGTGCCTGGAAAGACCGTGGGCTTTGAAACCAGTCCTGCTGAGGCCCTTTCTCTCCAGGAGACTGTTGGTTGGTCATCTCATCTCGGGGAGCCTCATTTCTACCTTGTCTCTAAAAGTGGAGATAAAAGAGATCTACTTGACAGAGTAGATACTGAAAACATAAGTCAAAAGGGCATATTTCTGGGGATTCTCTTTCGGTGCTATCTGGAAGCTTCTGCCCTTACACACAGACCCCTGGACCGAATAGGGTGAGAAGCGTCATCAAGATGACGTGCCATGAAGAGACATCTCTGGGGTCTCTAAGCAAAACCACCTCAGCACTGCTGACTTCAAGACTGAAGAGGCGACAGGCTGAGATGTGGTTTGTTTACCTGGGTTTTCCCCCGAGGACCCGCCAAAGGGGTCTCTGTAGCTTTCATGTCTGGGGGCGATCCGGCTGAGCCCTGGAGGTCTTCACCTCGAGTCTGATCTGGAGAAAGCCCATCGCTGCTGTCCTCCTCAAAGGCAAAGGCATCCGCTGATTTGGAGAAACTCACCTGGTTACCTGAGGGAGTGAAAGCCAAGAAGAACTGGGTCAGTGGCAGTGCTTCAGTGTGCCATCCCTTTTAGGAGCAGTTACCTACCTCCTTAGATGTTTCCAGTTCAAGGTAGGGGTGGAGCTATATTTAAAATGACTTGCTTTCCCCTCTATTTACTCCATACAGGGGATCTCGTGTTTATAAAAGTGACACGTTTGACAGGGACGAATCAGTGACATATTAAAGGTCTATCATCTTTATTAAACTTCATTTTCAGATCGATCCATTCCTGCACATTCTGTATGTGAGCCCCCATCTTTCTGAAGCTAAATCGGGGAAGATGAAGGAAAGAACAGGGGCCATCGGGTGCAGGAGGAGAAGGTCCCTGTCTCCCCGGGGCTTTACGACGAGAGGTGAAACTGAAATGACAGGGGGCCATCTGCATCGTGTTCAAACATAAAGCGGGGCAACCGGCACAAAATGTTTCGCAAACTTTGCTATTAAGGAGAAGCCAGGGAGCTCCTAAGTTTAAATTCCTAAGTGTCAGAAGAGCTAATGTCACCAGAATGTCCCAAAGCCCCACTCAACGAACGCATACCTGTTTATAAAAGCCATAACCGTGTCTCAGAAACTGGAGCGCGATCTTTATTTATTTTTATTATTTGGATTTTGTTGTTATTCCTCTCATCTTTGTCTCTATTTTGGAAATCCCCAGCGAATCACACGTGCTCAGATTCTTCCCCAGCAGCCTGCGTGGTCTTGGGAGGGAAACCCAGACACTGGCTTGGGGAGTGGGGTTACCAGACCAGGTGGGACTATCGTGACATCCTTATATGTCCCTTATGTGTGTGTGTGTGTTTTTTTTATCATTTTGATCATTTATAGTACTGTGATTTTATTTATTTATTTATTCATTTATTTTTGGCTGCGTTGGGTCTTCGCTGCTGCACGCGGGCTTTCTCTAGTTGCGGCGAGCGGAGGCTACTCTTTGTCGCGGTGTGCAGGCTTCTCACTGCAGTGGCTTCTTTTGTTGCAGAGCACAGGCTCTAGGCACGCGGGCTTCAGTAGTTGTGGCACACGGGCTCAGTAGTTGTGGTTCGTGGGCTCCAGAGTGCAGGCTCAGTAGTTGTGGCGCACGGGTTTAGCTGCTCCGTGGCATGTGGGATCTTCCCGGACCAGGGCTCGAACCTGTGTCCCCTGCATTGGCAGGTGGATTCTTAACCACTGTGCCTCCAGAGAAGTCCCTCCCTTATGTTTTTTAATTGCCAAATCTCCTCTGGCTTATTATCCAAATGCACAGTACAAAATGTTTTGAGGCTACACAGCTCTTATGACCCTCTTGCAGGCACAGCTCTTCGAAAGGAATTTATGTATTATCAGCAAGGTTTCCAGCCCGGTATCCTGCAGTTACACTGACAAGAACTTTTGACTCAGGCTTGGGGCAGATAAGAGAGAGGCGCTCTCACTGTGGAGATTGGAGAGGCAGCAAGGAGCTGGCAGTAATGGAATGAATGTGGTTTGGGGCTTGTCATCACCACCACTGCTGGCATCTGTCATGGACCCTCACTCAGACACGCAAGTGTCAAATCAGGAGAGAGGCCGGACAAGGACAGGGCAGGTGGGAACTCCAGTCACTGGCCCGCTGGGCAGCCTGCTAACCTGGAAAGGCTTGGGGACCAGCGTTGCTGCTCTTTGGTTTCAAGGATTCTTTATAAAAGTCATTATTACTTTTCTGTGATTATAGAAGTAATGTTTACTTATAAAAATTCATACCATATGAAATGTACATAACAAGGTACATAACAATCCCACTTCCGTTAATGATTTGCTCCCTCTTCTAGACTTAATTCTATCCATACAGCAAGACACGCACGTATTGAAAAAGCATTTCAAACAGACAGGACTGAGTGAAAGATACTGTACTGAAACTTGCTTTTTTCACCCTACAGTGTATCTTGGAGATCTTTACATGTGAACGCATAGAGATCTTCCGCAATATTTTGGTAACAGCTACACAATATTTCATTGTATGAATGGGAACTTTTGTTTTCCAACTTTTATTTCCCAAGGGGCCCTTATCTTTAACTATAAAAATTTTGAAATAATAGAAAGGTACAGAGAATAATATAAAACATGTGAATCACCTGAAATAAATATATGTCAGTATTTTCCTATATTTGCATCAGAAACCTATTCGTTTTCTAACAGAAAGGGCTTTCATCGGGTATTTGACAAATGTCAACTTTTTCTTTGCAATCAGGAGTCACTCTTCTCTCCCATCTGGTCTCTCCCACCTCCCTCCCTCTCTATTTTAAGGTCCAGAGCTAGCTCACATCCTTCCCTTCTTTACTTACAGCAACCCCCCCCCCCCCCCCACACACTGGGGCTCTGCAAAGAAGCCTCGCTCTGTCATTTGCACACAATGTGAAGGATTTTATATACCATTTTCCCTTTCTCCAGGGGATCATGTGCCTGCGATCTTCCCAGGAAGGTCCTTCCAGGAGCCTCCGTGAATACGCTTCCATTGTAAACTCAACCTGTCTATTTCTTTACTTTAGAAACCACGTTTTCATTGAAATTTCAAGTCCCACTTCTAGTTGTGGAATTAAAGGCTTTGTCCCTGTTGAAGAGATGATATGTATTATTCAGGGCCAGGTGGGCATGGGATTTGGTGCGGGGGGAGTGGGTGTTAAGCCCTCCCCACCTCAGAAGCCACAGCATTTCATTGGGATTTACTTGGCGTAGACTTGGCAAGACCAACTCAGAGAGCCCTGCGTGTGACCCTACCAGCCCCTGGGGGCAGCCAGCCTGCCCTGCCCAACAGGACCCGCCATGGGAGAGCTGTAGCATCTTACACTCCCTCCCCACTTCCTTCAGCCTGAACGGTAGGGATCTTCTCTGTGTGACCTGACACTTCGTGTGACAAAGAAGATGCCCCCGCCCCCTGCCACCTCCACCAGCATCAAGGATCGTGTCCCAAACGTGTGCAAATGAGAGGGAATTAACCAAACTGCAAAGTCCTCCAAGCGTTCTAACATGCGTGGAAATATTACAAGAAGGGCGGGGATGGGAGAAAGAGAGAAAATTTCTCTCTTAATCCCCCAACTATCCCCCTTCAATAGTTTCAAGGGGAAAGATAACAAATGATAAAAACAGTGGTTTGCATCAGCAGCTCCCTTAGCAGTGGCGGCAGTAACAGAAACAATCAACTTGTGTTAGGCCTTAGAACGGTCCAGGAAGTCAGAGGAAGGACCACACTCTCTCATCTCTGTTTTGCAGACGAGGACATTGCAAGATCCAGGTCCCCCGGTTCTTTAGAGACCGAGCTAAGACACAGGCCCAGCCTTTGTACGCTCAGAGCCTCCAGCAGAGGGGGAGGCAAAATCAATTTCCCTCCCGGGAGGTCAACAGATATATGTTGTTTAGGGAACATCGCAAGACCCACTGGGTTGGTGGCAGTGGGGAGGGGTAGCATAGAAATCGGCCAACGTCCATTTCTTTTTCGGCACACACGTACTAAGGACAGCTCCATCCTCCACAACATCTTTCACTCGAGTTTTTGAGATCTGAAGGACTGAACGTGACATCTTGACTGTGAGAAGAGAGAAGGCAGACGATCACTTCGACCTCATTGCCACTGTCTCAGAAAAGGGACTGGGAGGATTGTGAAGCCCTGTTGTTGTGGCCATAAATCAGCGTGTCCTTTTCACTTTGGCACCTGCCTGGAATGATGTGGAAACGTCTAGAAGTAGAGTGTTCGGAATAAAGGAGTTGGTAACCAGTCCCATTTCCCCCAGAATTGGATGGAACATTCCTCAACTATTTTGTTCACTTCCAGCCTTCCCACTCAGAGAGGAGTAGAGAGAAGCAAAAGTATAATCAGATACAGTATGGTGAAGATATGGAAACCACGAGAAGGATGCTATCCGTCTATCTGCACGGGACATAACCGGAGAACCTGTCAAGGACTAGACTGCCTGGTGAGTGCTGCTGGTGGCTAGCAGACAAAGGGGATGGAGATGTGGGTCGCCCAGGCAGACTCACTCCCAGACGAGGTGGGATGGAGCTGAGCCTGAAATGACGGTGGACAGGATGACAGAAAAGGGGAGGGCACCTGGCAAGAGTTGCGGGGCGCAGAAGGGAAGTTACAGGGTGGTGATGAGCGGAGTTGGTGTGGGAAGGATGAAGAAGTAACTCTCCCAGTCACCGGAGTGGATTACTTTAGGATCCAGTTCCTGGAGACACACAGCTTCGAGGAGTCTGCTTTACAAGTGACATCAATCATTTAAAGAGGTTCCTCTGCTTAAGTCAAGGAAGAAGCCATGAGTACGTGCAACTGTATACACGAAGAAGCCGTGAGTACGTGCAACTGTATACACGAAGAAGCCGTGAGTACATGAAACCCCATACATGAAGAAGCCATGAATACATGCAACCACGTACAGGGTAGTTGTTCACACCTGAATGAACAAACACAGCGTGAAGAACAAGGCCCCTAAAATGACTCCCATCTAGTTTCTAAAAGCATGTTGTACCAGGTCAGAATAAGCCGACAGACACACTGAGGACCACTCAGAGGCTGTCCACACTCAGAGAGCCGACCACGGGGGGCCCTGCCAGTCCCCCAGCACCACAAAGGGCTTGGATCTCTGACTGCGAGGCCAGAAGGTGAGCGACAGAGCAGATAGATGAGCCCACACTAGGCTCAGCCCCTGCTGATGAGAACAGGGACGGCAGGAGGCCCCCGAGAGCGTGGCAGTGGCTTCCTTTGGCGCTGAGGTACGTGGTGTTCGGTGTGGTCAGTGTGGGCCAGACAGGTTGGTTTGTTTCTTGGTTCTACCCCTTCGGTGGTGGAGTGACTGTTGATGAATTACTCAACTTCTTAGAGCCTCAATTTCCCCATCTATCAAATGGGCAACGTCATCATAGTCACCTCTCGGGGTTTTGAGGATTAAAATAACGCCTGTAAAAGCACTGCGCTTTACATGTTTTATATGTTATCCACATGGTCCCTGATGCACACGTGTCGTCATTTCTCGCTGCCGTTGTTGTTATTATTGTTTTTGGTAGCAGTGTCTGCTTGTCTCAAGTTCACCACGATCAAAAATAAAACAAAGCGGGGCTTCCCTGGTGGCGCAGTGGTTGAAAGTCCGCCTGCCGACGCAGGGGACACGGGTGCGTGCCGCGGAGCGGCTGGGCCCGTGAGCCATGGCCGCTGAGCCTGCGCGTCCGGAGCCTGTGCTCCGCAACGGGAGAGGCCACGGCAGTGAGAGGCCCGCGTATCACAAAAAAAATAAAAAATAAAAAAATAAATAAAACAAAGACCACCCAAGAGGCAGTTTATCCTGTGGTCAGCTTTGCAAAGGTCAGCCCAACTCCGGAGCCAGAAACACTGAGAGGTTCCTCCCGGGAAAGCAAAGACAGACCTTCCCCAGAGCAGGAGGAGTGCCCCAGGAAAGGCTGCGCGCTCCCCCCTCTCCTGCCTGGTTCAAGGCGGGCTCGGTGGAGAGGGACGAAGGTCACCTTATCTGGCTGCTTCAGGAACAAGCAAAGTCTGTCGGCTCCGTGCTGTGACCCTGGGCCCCTGCTCCAATCCCCCACGGCGGGCGCGGGGCTCACTGGCCGCTGCGGGAGAGTAGGGCGCTGGCTGTTGTCCCTGGAGACACGTCAGGCGCTGTGATGACAAGGACCTGCTTCTGGAAGCCCTGACTCACCCCCAGGCTATGCCCACGGGGCTGTCTCTGGGCACCGGCCCCTTGGGGATCTCGGCCTGGAGACTCTGGCGCTTTCCCCCCTCTTTCTTGGAAGTGATTGGATGAATGAGTCAGTTGGACTTTCATCTGCATAAACATTTAAAATTCCAAGATGAAAATGCGATCGCTAGAGTCCTGGTTACCTTTCCGCCGGGACCCACACCAGGGGCTGGAAAGCATGGGGTGGGAATGTGAGAACAAACTTCGCTCGCTTATCTGTTTGCAAGCCTGAGCGGTGCTCGCATGACAGCTACTTTAATTCATGGTCAGACTTCCTAATGTCCTCCTGGAAGAGACTGAAGCCAAATTCACTTCCTAAGGGAGGAGGTGGTCAGGTGACAGTAGCTATAGTTTAAGAGTGGCTCTTGCCTAAAGAGATTTCAGTACACTGAAGATACCATAGTCCGGAGGAGATGGATTATGTTGTCCAACAAAGACCGAACCTACTGCCCTTGCAGGGGATCAGATGCCTTTAGGATGGAAAGAGATGAAAGTGGAATTTTGGAGGGACAAGCATTCTTTTTCCTCAGATCCCAGGCACTTTAGAAATTGGCTTTAAGTCTCTAGATAGACCCTGATGCTAGGAACACACGAGTTGTGAAAAACAATTCAGCTGCATAAACACTTGTCCTGTAACAGCTTTCGAGGCTAATTCTCCAGGAACAAATTCTTAGGTGGGCAAAGATACATTAGCACTGTCTCAGAGCACCCTAACTTTCCTCCCTGTCACCGACCCCCTCAAAGCTACTGGCTTTCTACTTCTCTTTTCCCACCCCCTTTCCAGAACCTTCCTCAGAAAAGTATTTATCACGTGTGCCTCCGTGTGTTTCTTTGCCCCAAGGATTATTCACGCTTTGGAAATAATTTCTCATTATGGAATGACAGATTTTGTCCACGAGAAAGTTATGCCAAAGCAAACAACGCTACCATCTGCCTTAGGGCCATGGTTATTGTCTATTTGTCTTAAAAATGCATGATCGGAGAGTGGTCCGACTTCCAGAGTCTCTGAAGAATGACGGGATACTTAGTAAACAAGAATTTTTGTTCTGTTTAGTTATAAAGTCTGAGCCTTGGGCTTGCAGGTGAGCGAAGACTAGCGTAGGATCCTTTAGAAAAATGTACACGACGCTTGTAAATGGATGATTTCTGGGCCGTGCCTGGCGGACAGAAACGTTGCTTTCCTGTGTCGAAGGGTTACGGTGATAAAAAGAACTGCTTTATCTTGGATTATGGCGCTGTATACTCTGAATCACAGGTTCAATTAAAAAAAAAAAAAAAAAGAGCTGAAAAGCAGACTCAGGCATTCAGGTGGGAAGCCTGGCTCAGTTCAAGAAAAAGAGGACACTTCAGGGGGAGGAGCTTGTTCACTAGAGCAGGATGCCGGGACCCTTCCACTGTTTGAAGAGTTGGGAAAGCCAGCTGCGGTTCTCTTTTACCCAAGCAGAAGCCAGCTTCTGCTGGTACCTAAGGGATGCTCCTGGCAAGTTAAGAAGACACCCGGATGACCAGAGAGAGGATGAACAAGCTCGGAGTAGGGCTCTCAAAACTGAGGGATGCTAAGTGACAACGACCACGTGTAAGCAGAACAAAGCCAGGCTCAACTCCAGTGTACAGTTTCCGTTCTCGTAAATCATCACTCTCACATAATGTTATACTTGTTGTATTTGCAGTTCTGGCCTGAGAGAGAGTAGCTGTTAGAGGTTTTCTAAGAAGGAGAAACAGGGAAACAGGTGTATGTTCTGAGATGTAGCCACGAGGCGCCCCAAGCCTCCTTTTGTGTCAGTAAAATCACAAGGCCCCCTCTTCATCCACATTGCGTCACTCTGGTCACACAAGCCTATGTTTCCTCCCCAGGGAATCTGTAAAATTCTACCTGACTCAGAAAATAAACTTGCAGGCTGGAAGACGGATGGCTAGCTGGCACCACAGAAAGGAGAGGAAAGTTTTGGGGGAAACGATTTGCTACAGTCATTCAGCTGATGCAAGAGGTGGGACATCTGGGAAGGAGAAGAAAAATCCCAGAGTAGGGGCTGGTTCCCTGTCTTACAGTATCCTTCCCTCCCTGCACTGAGAGAGGTTCTGGATTATTGTATGTTTGGGATGGAGAAGGTCTTGAATAAAACCGGGAGGGAGGGAGACAATGAGTGTCTCGCTCAGGGCTTGGCAGAAACACAGACGCACAGCTGCAGAGGGAGCTGGAAAATGTAAACACATCTGGAAAGGCACGTGCACAGAGGAGGAAAAATACACAGATGCCAGGAGAAGGATACACAGACAACCACAGCCCTGAGTCACCACTTCACCGAGGGTGGATGACGTGACCCCAAGCAGTGACAGATAGGTGAGGGGTCGGTATCATCACCACCACTGGAAGGGCTACTCAGAGCGCTGTCTCTACAACTGGTCACTGAGCAACTCCCTCTGCCTCTATGACACTTCATAGGATGCCACGGCCTTGCCCATAGGAATTCACGCACATTGAAAGATTACCGCTAGAGAGCCTGAGGCACGGACGTTCCCTGGATGAGGTCAACCTATATCCTCCACCTCTTTCGCTAGCTATGCCTTCTCTTTATTCTTCACAGATCCCTGCCTCTGTCTTTCATATTCCTACATGAGAGCCCCCTAGCCCTCTTTGCTTCTTATACATCCTTCATACCCCCAGCTCCCCCTTCACACCCCGTCTACTGGGCACTCCTGACTCTCTGTACCCTGCGCAGCTTCTATTTTTACAGCATCTATCACCTTTTATTAGGATGTATAATTATTTATGGGTTTTGTGTGTCGTCTGTGTCTCCTGCACTATAATATAAGCTCTGTTAGAGCAGAAATTTTTGTACGTTTGTCTAGTGTCTGACACATAGAAGATGCTCCATAAATATTAAATGAAGAACTAAATAAATGAAAGGGCAATCTTATCGAGTCCATCTGTTTAAATTACCGTACACACTAAAGTCTCCCAAGTCTACAGCTCTAGACCAATACTTTCTTCTGAAGGGTAGTTGGATGGAATCTACTGCTTACTGAATCCCTGCCCTTGGAGTTCCTGCAGACCTATCGGCTGCAACAGTTGAAACGGAAATTCATCATCTCTCCCCAGATCTGCTCCTCCACTCTTGGTACATGGCTGCCACTTACTCAGCTGACCAAGAGGGAAACCTCACTGTCATCTCTGACTCTTCCTTTTGCTCTCATCGACATATTCTACCGGTCATCTAATGATGCAACGTCAGTTACCTCTCAGATGCTCTTTTTTTTGTACCCACAGCACGACTCTTGTTCAGACTCTTAACTAAAAGCTGTTCAACAGATTTTACGTTCCCCCTTCCGAAGTGCAGAGATATTGCTGTGAAATCGCTGTTCAGCCAGGGAACACCACCCCTGCCCGCCGTGTGTACTGTTTTCACAGTGGGATGTGAGTGGAAGCGATGTGTACATCCCCAGGTTGAGCCTTTTTAAGCATGTGGGTGGACCTTTTCATTCTTTCTTTCCTCTTCACCGGCTAGATCCAGAAGATGATGAGACTGTAGGGCACAGGTTGGCAAAATTAGGGCCTGTGAGCCTGCCGTCTGTTTTTGTAAATAAAGTTTTATTGGAACACAGCCATGGCCACTTGTTTACATATTGCTTATGGCTCCTTTCCCACTACAGCAGCTGAGATGAGTAGCTGTGACAGCTTAGAGACCTCAGCTTATTCTTTAAGAAAAAGTTTGCCACCCTGGCTCTGGCGGATGGTGGAGCAGCAAGACCAAAGGAGCTTGAGTGCCTGAAGGGTTTGCTGTCGAGGAAAACCCTCTCTGGACTGTTTATGAACAAGAAATAAACGTCTATTGTTAAGCAGCTGAAATTTTGTGGTTTGTTTAGCAGCCTCTGTTATCCCAACTAACAACAAAAGAGATGTAAAGTCTCAAATAAAATACTAGCAACTTCTAGGGAAAAAAATCCAAGGAGGATTTATTTCCAGAAATGCAAGGATGATTAGGAAAGACAGCAATACCACATTGCTAGATCAAAGAAAGAAGCCCATGTGATCATCTTTACATGCGTGTTGAAAGCATTTAGAAAACTCAGCATCCATCTTGCAAGCTATTCTTAGTGGAACAGAATAGAGAGACACTTCCTTAGAATATCTACCTCCAGCACAAGTTAGTGTCATATTTAGAGGTGAAGGACCAGAGGAATTCCCACTGAAGACTGAATCAACAAATGTTATCATTGGGCTTCCCTCGTTGCGCAGTGGTTAAGAATCCGCCTGCCAATGCAGGGGACACGGGTTCGAGCCCTGGTCTGGGAGGATCCCACGTGCCGCAGAGCAACTAAGCCCGTGTGCCACAACTACTGAAGTCTGCGTGCCGAGAGCCTGTGCTCCACAACAAGAGAAGCCACTGCAGTGAGAAGCCCGCGCACCACAACGAAGAGTAGCCCCCGCTCGCCACAACCAGAGAAAAGCCTGCGTGCAGCAATGAAGACCCAACGCAGCCGAAAAAAAAAAAAATGTTATCATCAACATAACAAATATATAACATTATATAATGTTGCTTTTGAAGCACTGGCAATGTAGCAATAATAATAATTGTCTACTATGTAATATAGCAATAATTTTTAAATTATATAATGAAATATTGCATAATGCAAAATAATATAAATCATATGCGCTTTATATAATTCATACATATAATTTTATATGTAAGGTATATATCTACGTGATATAAATATTTTATATATGATAAAATACATATAATTAGATTTGTATAGTATGTTATACTATTATAACATATATCATTTACAAATAAATGTAATGTAATAATTTACATTACATTACATTAATAATAATTTACATTACATTAATAAATAATAATTGATATTAATACATTAATATTTTATTATAATTATATATAATTATAATAATAATTATATTTTTATCATAATAAAATTATATTATATATAATTATAATTTTTATTAATACATCAATAAAAATAATTTTTATTAATACATTAATAAAAAATTACATTAAATTAATACATGTAATATTTAATATATAATATTTAATATTATACATAAAATATTTAATTTATAAATAAAATACATAAAATTATATTGAATTTATATTATGAATATACTACATGTAACTTTTAAAATGATGTTAATTGTGTAATTTATTAATAATTCCATGATGTGCTTTTCAACAACCAGCCAGTGCTCCAAGGCAGAAAGAAAAAACAAACAGGAGGCACATCTTCCTTATTTGTAGGTGATGTGATTGCCCATGCAAACAATTAAAGATAAAATGAGATACTATCGGAACAATTAAGAAAATCTTCAAAGATGCCCAGTTATAAAATAAATGTGCAAAATTAAGAGGTTTCCAATATGTAAGTAATAACTGATGTGAATTTATTTAAAAAAACCTTACCAAGGGAAATAAAAGAAGACTTGTAGAGGTGAAAAGAGATACTATCTTTCTGTCTCAGAAGAATTAATGTATTTTAAACCTATGAATTCACCATAAACTAACCTATAAATTCACCGCAATCCCAAACAAAATTCTAATAGGATTGGAGTTGGAATATAATAAACTGATTCTAAATTTCAGCCACCATATACTTGTGAGAGTAGCCAAGAAACATTAGAAAAATCAGACCAACGTAAAGAAACTTGTGAAGACAGATATTAAGACAAATTATAAAATACACCATTAAAATCGTGCAAAAAGGAGAATTAGACCCGTCTCTTGAACCGTGCACTGAAATAATTTAATATGCAGTAAAGACTGAAATATAAAAATGAAGTATACACATGTTAGAAGACAGTATAGGTGGATAACTCTATTCTTGAGGTAGGAAGTGTTTTTGAAAAGCAACAACAAATTCAGAAACTACAAATAAAAGATTAAGAGATTGCACGATACAGAAATTTAAAACTGCTATAGGTGAAATACGCTACACACAAAATCAAAAGGCAAAGGACAGAAACGAACAAACAAAGCCAACAATAAAAGGCAAAGGACATGCTGGTAAAAGGATGTGTAATACCTGTGACAGATGGAGGATTAGCTTTTTTTTTTTTTTTTCAATATATATAAATAGCTTTTATAGTGAGGGAAGAAAATGCCCAGTAGAAAAAAGGAATAGCCACGAGTTGCCAATGACACAAGATCCCATGGAAAAACATCATCTCTCTATAAACCAAAGAAGGCGATTTAAAATGAGATATTTTGCCTATCGTATAAAAATCAAAGATAAATTTGCATGCATGGAATAAATATAATGTTCCAATAAATGATAAGAGACACGCGATAGAGACCTTTTCTGTCCTAGATCTCATCAAAGTAAAGACGGGGATGGTGCACTGTTGACTGGGCTAGTCCAAGCTCAAAGGTACAGGATATTTAGTGTGGACAGAGAGAGTAAAGAAGAGAGAAAACCACGGTGGGATATTTAACGGGCAGTGATGAGGATACTGTCTCCCCTAGAGTTGATTCTTCCATATTTACAGGTTCCAAGTACAAAATTCACGTGGCTGGCCTCTGACTGGTTGGGAGCAAGATTTTAGAATGTGGGTAAGTTTAACAACGAACTCAGCATTTAATAAAACATCTTTATGCGTAATATTGGACACTGTGTCAAAACATGTAAATGTGCATTGCTTGTTACATATCAGTAATTCTTAGAGCTTTTGTAGGCTTCGTGTGTTGTCAAAGAGTTTTCACGTGCTTAAAGAACTGAACCTCGCTCCCAAGAGCCGATGAGTTGGGCTGGTTGGGTATTCATCTTGGAGGAGTGAAGGGACCTGGGGAAGCCCCAAGCCACAGCACCCGAACTGGGCTTGGCGTCCAGGTCTTCCCCTTCAGGTCCAGCGCTCTTCCCACTCTGCCAGTCTACACCCCTTTAAAAGAGGAAGGGCGGAGAGCGCCATGACCCCAAAGTGACGGAACCTTGCAGGGAAGATGTTTTGAGGTTTAAAATCAAGTCAGCTCCCCGACCTGCTTGACCAGAACCAGACTGGTCTATGTTAACCTGACTTTGGAGGCTGAGCGGGTTTCAGTTTCTTCCTTACTCCCCGGACCTCTGGTTATGGGGAACACTCCGGAACAGCGACCCACGGATTGACTCTTGTCTAGTGAGAGGTCTTCACCCCCAGGGCCCCAGCATTTCAGAGCCATGGCTGCCCTCAGACCTCAGCACGGAGGGAAGCGTGCCATTCATTTGTGCTACCTACCTTTTATGGCCTCTTTCACAGCAGAATCCACAGGGAGTATGTTCTTCTCCACCAGCTCCAGGGGCCCCGGCCGGAGGGCGATTTTTTCATTGAGGTCATCTGCAAGTCGGGCTCTTTTCAGCTTCATCTGAGCAGTTGGAACGGATCTCTCTGCAGTGGAGCCTAAGGGGTTAAAATCAAAAGGGTCAGCTCTAGAATTCGATGTTATTTTTGTGGGTTTTTTTTTTTTTTTTTGCTTTTGTAACCCAAACACTCTGACACATTGTACTCCACCATCCTAATAATTTTTCAATGCAATCATCCTCATTTCACATGGATTAGCAGCGAAGACTAGACACTTCCAAATAAAGGCAAATAGAGAAGCACAGAAGAGTTAGAGAAACTTGCTTTGTGAGGATTTGGGGGAAAAAAATGTGCAATTTGGCGATTCTGTAAGTAAGTAGTCCACGGGGCCTGTATTGCTTGCAGACACTAAACTATAGCATTTGCGTGCAAAGCCTGTCTACGTATTGCCCAGCCCAGGCTGAGCTGGCAGTAAATATTATCTATTATTATAATTAATTGTAGTAGCGTGACTTCTCAAGAGTTTTAGACTTGTTGAGGTTGTGATACTAACTGATTCAAATGTCCAGGTCCAGTTGTAAAAGAAAAACAATTTTGGGGGGGGGGATATTTAATTAAACAGAGATTTTTTTTTTTTTTTTTTGCGGTACGTGGGCCTCTCACTGCCGTGGCCTCTCCCATCGCGGAGCACAGGCTCCGGACGCGCAGGCCCAGCGGCCATGGCTCACGGGCCCAGCCGCTCCGCGGCACGCGGGATCCTCCCGGACCAGGGCACGAACCCACGTCCTCTGCATCGGCAGGCAGACCCTCAACCACTGCGCCACCAGGGAAGCCCTAAACAGGGATTTTAAAAAGTTGAATTTATCCAACAGGCAGTTTCTCATCTTTGGGAGAGTGGGAAAGGTCACTGACAAGCCCTGAATCACCGCTCTATTCCTCTTTGGGTGAGGCCCTGACTTACTTCTGTGCAAGAACGTGGAAGAGAACCTTGTGAGCCGGTGGTTGCTATAACGCAGGACTGGAAGTTAGGGTTCCACGAGAGTTTGTAGCTTTCCGCTCAACTCTGCACATTTAGAAGTTGAGACCTTTACGGACGTCCTGGTCCTATTGTTCTATTAATATCCATCTACTAACCCAGGCTTAGTGTCTGGCCGCTGCTCTAGAAATCTCCACACAGGGGAGGGCTAGGGATGTCTCATGGTTGCAACAGGTCAGACTTGCTTAGAAGCTACATCTGCAAAGCACTCGATGTGGGATGGAGAAAACATCAATATTCCAAACCCCAAAATGGAAGTTTCTAAGCGCAAATCCTGTCCCAACTACCCGTCAGGCCAGTGCAAGGGCTTCTGCTACACCCCCTGCCTCAGGGATCTTTCTGACCCATACTGCACAGCCATACAGGATTCATCCTCAGAAAACACTCCTTTCTTGCATCCCCTCCAAGATGGTCCTCTCCATCCGTCTCTCAGTCCGGTTTCGCAGGCTCGCCACAAACTGAATCCACCCCCTACATGACCTGAGACGGTTGATGCCCAAACTACCACTCCAGCGAGCCTGGTCCTTTGCCTTCTGCCCCCCGCCCCCCATCTTCCTGAGGTCACCTTTGTACCTTTGCTTACTTTGTTTCCCCGCCCTAACAAAGTCTTCCTGACTCCTGTTCTTACAGCTTCCTTCTGCTTCGACTACCCCCAGCAGTTACAAGCATTGGTCCCTAATCTTATATTGCTATTTCCAAAATCAGACCATGAACCCTTGGAGGGCAAGGGTCATTTATAATCTAGCAGATCCTTGGTGCACCAGGGGGCCAATTTCCAGTTTCTGTGGGGGGGAAGGGTGGGTTTCATGGGAACCAACAGAGACTAAGCTTGGGGTTTCTGTGGTTCATAGCCTGATATTTTAATTCAAGACTGGCCTGATATGACAGATAATGCTTTCTTGATTATAATATTATACATACGTACTGTTTTAAGTATGGACAACGCTAAAACATTATGCAAAAGAAGTGAAAGCGTTAGGAAACTTCCCACTTAGGGTCAACTGTTTTTAATAACTGGGCATCTTTCTTAATTACTTATACAGTATTTATTGGTAAGTCTGTATTTCTTCATCATAGAATCTGACTGTAAATACAATTTATGTATATATTTTTGCCTCCCTGATTTTGACTGTAAATATAGTTTTGTCTTCTGGTCTCCTCACTAAACATCATTTTGTAAGCCTCTTCTCATTAAAACCTGATTCTTCTAAAGCCTCATTTGTGGTAGCTGCAAGTCATTCAATCACACGGATGGTGCATCATTTATTCAGCCTCTCTACTATTCTTTGACGTTCCACTGATTTCAATGTGTCACTATTTAAAGTAATTACATGATAAACATCATTGTACATAAATCTTTGTATGTCTGATTATTATTTCTTTGATACAATACTAGACATTTATTACTGGTATGAAGGATGGACATTTTAAAGGAAGTTGATAGATATTGGACACTCCCTATGTGCTCAGAGAAAATTGGGAGGTGGCACAGCTCAGAATGAACGCCAAGTCTGGTACTTCTTGGCCACTATATGTCTTCCCAATTTGACCATCTACATGGCCTCAAATGACTAGATGAGAGCTCAAAACCACCACTTTGGAATGGCAGGGGACTCTTTCTAAGGGGAGTTAGCAATTGTGCAGAGACAAAGGACCCTGGAAAATGGCCCACGCTCCATTCCCACTGATGGGCCCCAGTTTATGACTTTGGGCAACCTTACCTTGGAGTATGTGCATTTTCACCACGTCTGCACGGTCGGACCTGTTTCTGACCTTGTGCTTCAGGGTGTCTTCAGCCTGTTAGACACAAACACAGAATGAATTCTGCTATCAACCTCATACACTTGAGTCACCTAGTTTTAACTCTAAAAGAAACCCCTTTTCTCTCAAAGGGAAAAAGTCTCTTTTTGTTTGTTTTTTGTTTGACAAAGGCAACATGCAAATATCTCTGTTCTCCTACGTCTTGATGGAGGGCTCACAAAAACCTCTAATAATTTTAGGATGGAAAAATAAGATAAAGAGGCCAGGCAGGTACCTAATTATAAAATATCAATAAAACTGTCATGATACTACACTGCTTTTGCATGAGAGCCAATCCTATTCCATTGCCTCTTAAAAGAGTCAGAAATTAACTAGAGTCAGAGATGAAATGTAACCTCAGTCCATCCAGTATAACGTGACAACATGTGCGCCCCTCCTGTTTTGCCCTTGATCTCTCTCTCAAGATGTGAAAATGTAAATCCTGCAGACCGAGACCCACTGTAAGCTGGGAGGACACTTAGAGATGAGCTATTTACTGAGTCTCATGGCTTCCTTGATGATGGAGCTGTCTGTAGGGATGGCGCTGGCTGGGGCAGGGCCACAACTGGACCTCAGGGCTCTGATTTCTAGTTCTGGGTTTTTATCCCACTATCCTGAATCTCTTAATTGGCCCCCAAGAGGAGTCTGGGGGATCACTCCAGTTCTGATGAAAGGACAATTGTTCTCCAGGCAGTAGGAACCCCAGCCTCTCACGAGTGACTCTGAAGAGTCCCAGGGCTCTGCCCCTTCTTCCAGCCCCTCCCCTCACTAGTTGCCAGGCTAAGACGTCCCAGGAGAAAGATACCTAATGGCCTTTCCTTCTACATACAGCGCTGATGCTTGCTCAATAGCACTTACTGTATTGGTAAATTCAAGTTGCAGAGATTTGCTCTGGAGGTACAGAATATACACCGATTTCCCCCCTTCAAACGCTAAAAGAAAGAGAAATAAATAGAATTCCTTTTGCCTTTAAATAGCCATGAATAAGCTCTGTATCTGCAGGGCCCTACCCTACCACTGAATTGGATTTAAAATAATCTGATTGTTGCTGAGAAAAGCCTGTCACGAAAGAGAGGGCAGCTTGCCGACACACCCTTACCTCCCTGTTTCATGTCTCTCTGACCCCGCCGCATCCTTGCAGGGATACCCCCGACATCAGAAAGATGGGGGACATTTTCTTAAAGTTAATAAACAGTAGCTCAAAGCCTAATACTATTGATCCCATTTCCACAGTTTTCAGTTTCTAGGAGGGAAGATTCCGCATGGTGTGCGGGGAGGGGACCAGCAAATCGGTTGAGTTTGCAGGAGAAATTCTACCCGCTTTCCCCCAAGCTTAGCATTCAGAGATCCAGAGGCTGGAGCCTGAGTTCAGGAAGGTGGGAAGTTTGCAAACAGTTACCTTGCCGCTATCCAAACGTTTTCTTTGCTCATGGAATTCAGGTGGGCTTTTCAGGGCTGAAACAGAAAGGACACAGACGTGAGCAGAGAGGGCTTGGGGCCGGGGAGCGGCGTCGCAGTGCTTGCCGGTGTGCTTGCCGAGCGGTGCACAGTGGACGATGTGATTGGACATGTGATGGCCTTCATCAGGCCACAAGCAATGGAAGAGGAAAGGCCTGGAGGTCACCAGCTTCCCTGAAGCCGGAGAATCCAGAGGGAAGGCAGACGTCAGCCTCAAACAAGAGGAGCAGCAGAGACAGAATACGCGACAGGAAGAGAAGTGGCAGAGACAGGGCATTCCAATGATGCTGAGGATGAGGACAAGCCTGGGGGACGAGAACAGGCAATGCTCTAGCTTTAGGGAGACTGGGGTGACTACCACCTCTTTGACTTCGCTCTCTGCCCTTGAGTGCGCAAGTCTGGGTGGAGACTGCCAGTCCGTGGAGGAACCTCGTCCCGCGTTGCAGGAGGGGAACTTGTCCTTTGGGTCAGGGAGTTGGCTGGTGGGTAGGAACATGCAACCAAAGGGCAGTGAGTGAGAAGCACAGAATCAGACTCTGAGGGCTGGAAGGGACCTTGGAGATGGTGAAATACAGCTCCAAGCCTGAGCGGAATGGGGAAACGGAGGCCCACGGAACGGGACTGCCTCGCCCAGGGGTCACACAGGTAGGGCTAGGAGCCTAGGTCTTCTGAGAACCTAACTTCTTTCAGGCTGTGATGCTCAAAATACTAACAAGCAGTAGACAGGGCACTGGTCCCTCACAGCTCACAGTAGCCGGAAACAACCTGGACCGAACGCCGGCCTCCCTTCTTTCCAAGACCCGCTGCTCCCCTTCCCAGCTCCCAGCAACTCCTCAGGTCGATGCACTGAACTTTGACTTTGCAAAGCAGTGGAACATCGTTCAGCAAAATTCTACCTTTTTACTGGTTTTCCTGATCCCCTGGAACAATTGCAACCAGAAGCCATAAAGGACCGCCTTTCATCAGAAGCGATGAGGCAGTTCAGAGGTTAGAGAATCACATCAGATAGTTTTCTGGATAGTCGGTCTGGACAAGTGGTGCGAATCACGGGATCCAGGTTTCTAATATTCACTCCCACAGATGTCAACTCTCAAGCGCAGGCAAGAAAATATTCTTCCAAACCTTGGCTGGTATTAAAAAAAAATTGGATTTCTAGCCAGATGGGCACTTGGGGCTGTGTGTGTGTGTGTGGTGAATGTGTGTGTGCGCGCATATGCGGTGAGCGGTGTGTGCCTCATTCAGCCTTAAGACCATGCCGAATTTTGAGCCCAGCTCTCAGACGGGCTTGCTGGACAGCAGGCAGACTCCACCTGTGGTCCTGGCAACTGATCGACCACGTTATCCTCTACTGAGGGTGCTGCCTGGGAAGCTACTAAGGCATGTCTGAGTCTTCCTGTCTCACCCCGACATCTGCAAAGTTGACCAAAGGAACGCAGAGTAGTCCCAGCTGGCTGCCTCGTGCCAAGGAGGATGGACAGGCACACCGTCCTCCTCGATCTGACCAGAGACTAAGAGGCTTCCTTCCTTACAGGAAAAAAAGAATCGCCCGTTGCTTGACTATCGTATTTCCCATGGATCTAACAGCCCAGTTTCCTCTTTGCTGCTTTTCACGCTTAAAATGAGCCTCTCTGCCAACCCTTGTCCTTTTCAATGGCCGCTTTCCCCCTCCCTGTCTCCTCACTCAGTGCTCTGGGGAATCATCTGGAAAACTGTGCAGGCCTGCCGCGTTGCTCACGCCTTTTCTCTGATTTGGGTCTGACCCTCATCCTGGGTCAGGAGGCTTGCTGTTATTTGCACTTGATCACACTTGCGATTTATGTTGATGGAGTTCTGAAACCGTCTCCCATTTCCCCAGGCAACCAGATGCTATGAATCTGCTTGAAGTCCAGTGGGCCCTGGTGAGTCTGTACAATCTGAACCCATAGGTCTGCACCTCTGTCCGACAGTCTGGTGGTCACCTAAGTGGCTATTATATAGTGGTGCGGCTTAATCTCTTCCATAATCCAGAAAAGGAACTGATCTCAGTGTGGCCTTATTAAGTGGTTAAAAAGAGCAACACAGCCTTTGCCTGAAGAAGCAACCCTAAGGTAACAGCATGAATCTATCTTGAGATCGCTTTTACATTCCAAACTCAATTGGGTTTTAATTGGGCTTAGGACCCTAGGGGCAGTTCATCTGGTTCTCTTATCCCTGAGGCTTTCAATTCTTATTTGCGGAACTTATTAATTCTTCTACGAAACACTGCATTTCCTGTATCTTAGCTTACAGAGCTAAATCATCACTTCTTGGTGTTAACTATTCCCCTGTGAAATGACTGTACAGTCCAGTTCTCCAGGGCCAGGAGCACAAAGGTCTTCTGGGATCTTCTGCCCCAGGGTGGGAGAGGCATACGCCCATTTAGCCAGAACTCGGGAAGGAAGCTAAAAATCCACACACTGCGTTTCACCCCACGCTCTTCTTTTCAGGGCTTAAGGGGTGTTACGTGGGGCACCATTGGCTGCCATGGGCCCTGTGATTGACATTTGCCTTTTCTGTTATTCCAGAGAATGTGGGTTTTAGCCACCTCCCCTGAGGGCCAGTGAAAGCCATAATGCACCCCCTATCCCGGTTGACTTTTTGGAAGAAAGGACCTCCTTTGCTGCCAGCCCTGGGAGTATCCAATGGCAAAATTTTGTATTTAAGGGATGTTGACATTTAGGACTGAAAAGGAATTTTGGATTTCTAAATTAAAAAAAAATAATAAGTCAATGTGATCTCAAATTAAAATACGGTTGTAATTCAGTCAACCCCACACCTAACTCACTCCGCCTGGAGGAAGATGAATCGCTTCTCACAGGGGAATTCATGTTCTCCCCGTGGAGTTAGTTAGGGGCTGTGCTATTTCTGTCCCCGCGGCTCCAGCTAATTTGGGTCAGCTGTGTGTATAAACATTTGCTTACTCAGAGCTCAGGAAAAGATCCCAAGATAAGAACAGGCCTCCGGCGGTCCCCTGCTGCTAACCTCCTGCTTCCAGCAGGAGCCCAGCAAAAGGAGAAAACAGGCTGCAAGACCGTGGACCATCCGTCAGGGAGAGGGGCCTGGCTCTCACAGAGGAGGGGTCTGGGGCTGGTAGCAGCTCTGGTGGCAGAGGCAGGGCCTGCCTTCTCTCCCAGGGCCGCTCACTGCCAGGCTTGCAGGGGAGAACCCAGCTCCACCGGTATACGGATAAGACCAAGAGGCCGCATCTCGGGCAACAGATGGAGCAACGGTTCTCAGAGTGTGGCCCCTGCACCAGGGTCTTCAGCAGCACTGGAAACTTGTTAATAATACGAATGTCCAGGCCTACGGAATCCAAAGCTCAGGTGGGCCGTAGAGGGACGGAGGGGTCTGTGTTGGAACGTGCCCTCTGGGAGGTCCTGGCGCCCCGGCGTTCACAAGGCCAGTGGCTGCTGATCTAGAGTCCTTGGGAAACTGAGAGTTCAAAAAGTGGGGAGTGACGTCTAGGACTGACTTCTCAGTATTTCAAAAAAGCGTGTGTTTGCCCAGAGAAAGGCTGCTTAGTTCGATGAAACTGCCACTTCTCATACTTGCTGTCTCGAATCAGAATAACTTGGGTTAGAACTGGTTGTTCTCATCAAGAAGCACTGGCTGGTAAGCTTATATGCCACTAATTAAAGACAGATATATGGATTAATAATTCACATATGTAGGGTTCTTTGGGAGGAAGACAAAACTAATTCAGATGCAAGACCTATGGCAGTAATGGGTATAGTTTAAAAAGTGACTAAAATTTTGGGAGCCTTCCCTGCGGGCTCTGTCCTTGCTTTGCCATCTATTTTTGGTACAGCCTTGAACACGTCTGATAGGTTTCCTGTGTTCTCAGTTTCCCACTTACAAAATGCATCTAGTAGTACCTGTTCTCTCTTGACTCTGCTTATAAGGACAAGTTGGACCACGAGTATTTTTTTTTTCCCAAACAAATGGGATCCATGCTATGGGTGTGATAATGCTTTGGAAATTGTCTTAACTCTTTAGGTAGGCAACAGATTGCCTATTCGGTACCCAAAGAATGGCCTTAGGGGTCTAAAAAGAGTGCATTTTCCCTACGGAGCTCTGTAATATTTAAGGCCTGGCTTGCACACTTGGGAGAGTTTAATGCATCACACATGAATACTCTGGAATTTCGCAGAAGGGTTCGAAGACAAATTCAAAGGGTGCCTGTCATCACCGGTTTACTAGTTTCTAAGGAGCAAGGAACTAGAAAATCGAAGGAAAGAGGGAGGGAAATAAAGAAGTGAGGATTTTAGACCCAAATGGGCTTGGCATGAAAATCCGGGGCGCCTTTTTTTTTTTTTCCTCTCTCTGAGTTTGAGATGTTAGAAGGAAGGGGAGAGGGACAGATGAAACCCTCGTGCCGTGTTCTGCTCAAACAGCCAACAGTGTGTGGTACGTAGGGTGCTGTGGGGAGAAGCCAAGTCAGATGGAGGCACTGAGGAAGGGAAGGAAGACTTTGCGCCCCGTCAACGTCTCAAAACTATCAGGAAGCTGCATGTGCTGTGGGTGGAGGAATTGCCCCGCCATTCTTCTTGCTATGCAGGAGGACCACAGAATTCAGGGATTTACCAAGGCTTTGCAGTAAGTATGTAGCTGCTGAGGCTTGGATTAGTCTGTAAAACAAATAAAGGCAGCACCATTCACAGACAGCTCATCGTATCTTTCCATTCATTGACATCGATCAGACCATGGAACCAGGCTGCCCAGAAACTTCTTTCTGGCCAGCGGTGCTTTCTCTGAGTCTCTGGGGAGAAGTCGCAGCCTCTCTGGGCCCCTGGGCCTCTGTAATCCACTTCAGTTCTCTAATCTCATTTTCTATATTCCCCGGAGAGTAAACTCAATGTTCCCTCCTCTCTCCCCTGGGTTCATATAGATGAGCCCCACTGTAGTAGCAGAAGGAAAGGGAGAGAAAGTCATCCGTTTCCTTCAATTCTCCCAGAAACTCACTCCGTGTAGCGGTGGGACATTATCCAATATTATTAATGGGGATAACTAAGCAGGAGCGATTTGGGGAACCTTCTGGACTGTAGGCTCTTTGAAACAGAATTCATGTCTGACTCCTCTGTGTTCCATAAGGCCTTCCTCCCAGCAGATGGTCGAAATATTTACTGAATTGCTCTATGACCATTGTTTTCTTTTTGCATTGAAAACTCAAGAGCTGATCGTCTTTCTGCACTAAGGCTTCTGAAACGGTTGGAATAAAATGGTATTTAAGATTCAACCCAGAAGAGTGATGCCCAGAGAAAAGAAGAGAGTGGGGAAAATCTGCCCGAGAAATAATGAACAGATCTGAGCCCCATCCATAGGTCTCCAGAGGACGAGCCTGGGCTCTATCTCAAAGGCAAGAGAAAATAAGAGAAACTTGATGTCCTCTTGCAGCCTGGAGCCTGGCAGGGAGGGGTGGCAAGGCCATCCCTTTGAACTCTAGTTGATGGTGACAGGCAGGCAATTTGAAATCTCCGTTTTGAGATTCAGAGGAAGGATTTTGGAGAGGAGTCCAAACAATATATTCTTAAAGTAGTATTTCTACATTAACGTTGAGAGGCTATTTCACTCAGATTTCACGACTCTTTGGAAAATGTGAATTCCACCACTGATACTCTAAACGTGAAAGCAATCTTAGAAGCCAACCTGGGCCCGTGCTTCTGGCCCGAGAACGCTTTCCCACTGTTTAAAGTTGTTCAAGGGGCCGTGTGCCTTCCTTGACTAAATTCAAGGAAAAATGCCTTTAGGTGCATTCAAAGCACTGGAAGGGGAAAATCCTAGACCTATAATACATACAAGTAAGATATGAGTACATGCTTAAGAGAGGTGAGGAAGGGCGATTATAAAAGAGACTTTGAGTCTCTGATTGCTGTGGCCTGTTGGTTACTCATCAGTAACTTTGAAACCTGCAGGATGCAAAGCCCACGAAGGAGGAAGGAATTAAATTCAATCCGCGTGGACCCGTTTCACCAGCCTACTGAAAATCACCCATGGTCCCACTGGAGTCAGTGGGGGAGAAACCTTCTACTTAATCGTCAATTTGGCGTGCATTTGAAATGAGACCAGCCACAGAGCAAACTCAGTGGAATTTTCCATTCACTCTTGGTCACGGTGAGACATAGATTACAACGTAGAACCCAAAGCCATTTCATTAAAACCATGGGCTTTTCCTTGGCATTTTCACATATACACGTTTTTATTTTCCCAAATTCCAACTGAATTTTTCTGGCCACAAAATGCTTGATGATAGAAACTTAAGGAAGTGCTTTTACAGTTCCAGCGATTCCTTTTGAATATTTGAGTCAAGAGCCCTATACCAGGATCAGGAGACACGGGTTCTGGCCTCAGCTCTGCCGCACTAGGAGAGGACTGCACTTTTGTTTGCAATGGACGATGCCCTTGGGATTTAATCTAATGTACAACTCATGACTAATTCTGTCCAAGGAGACCAGGCGTTTCCACTGACCAGCTAAAAACTGCAGAGCCATCCGATAGCACCATAAGGGCGATGGACAATTCACCTGGCCATAAGCTTCCCATTTAGGCAGTTACGACAAGTTTGAAAATTCAGGGGAAGCACTGCAATTATTTCCAATGTATGGATAACGTGAGATCGTGTTACTAATTTTATTGTGCGTGCATTTAAAGTCTCACAGCTCAGGTTTGTAAGTAGGACCACACTGGGCCCTGGTTTTGGGATGTTTGAAAAGCCGCCTAGGCCTCTCCAATCTCGGTTTCATGGAGGTTAAAGACAACGAGACGTGGACTAGGGAAGGGATTTTCAAACTCTGTTTGAAGACGACCAGCGCTCTGGGGAGGATAATCAGGGTCATCTAGGAGGGATGAGGGGAGCCAGGTGAATGGGACAGAGGACCCCGACCCTGTTCCAGTCAGTGTGTATATATATATATATATATTTTTTTTTTCCATAAATTAAAAATGTTTATTTATTTATTTATTTTTGGCTGCATTGGGGTCTTCGTTGCTGTGCACGGGGTTTCTCTAGTTGCGGCGAGCGGGGGCTACTCTTCATTGCGGTGTGTGGGCTTCTCATTGCGGTGGCTTCTCCTGCTGCAGAGCACGGGCTCTAGGCGTGCAGGCTTCAGGAGTTGTGGCTCACGGACTCAGTAGTTGTGGCTCGCGGGCTCAGTAGTTGTGGCACATGGGCTTAGTTGCTCTGTGGCATGTGGGATCTTCCCGGACCAGGGCTTGAACCCGTGTCCCCTGCCTTGGCAGGCGGATTCTCAACCACTGCGCCACCAGGGGAGTGTATATATATATATA
This sequence comes from Phocoena sinus, assembly GCF_008692025.1. Lineage (NCBI taxonomy): Eukaryota > Metazoa > Chordata > Mammalia > Artiodactyla > Phocoenidae > Phocoena > Phocoena sinus. Next base: position 4,880,871 of record NC_045782.1, read on the forward strand.
TATATATATATATATATATATATATATATATACACAGACACAATATCTTTAACTATTAAAAAACATTGAAAATCCGTAAATTAGATGATCTCCAATGACTACCGGCTTTGCTTCCCTCCATTCTACCCCCTTTCTTCCTCCTTTCCTCTTTCCTTCCACTTCAAAAAATTCAAATGATAGAACGAAGACATAAAGAGCCCTCTTGTAGCACATAACTAGTTTCACCCTGACTCATACTATGTGTCTCTTGTCACCTTTTCCCCTGAAATCTCGAGTCTCCGTGAAGGACGGTCCTGCTCACTGTGGCCCCCCACAGCACCTGGCACACCACCCTGCAGAGAGTCTTCATCATGAAACGTGCTGAGTTTGATTGAGTTGAAAGGACCTTGAGACTGTGGGCTCCTGTTCCTTCCTCTGGAGCGGCTGCTTTTACACACACGCCCCCGGGGGCGTTGAGTAAACAGACTGCATGTTTCACGTCTGGGTTGATGAGGCTACCATCTCGGCCCCCAGCCTCTCAGCAGGTGCAGAGGCTCGTCTGGGTCTGGCTTCCCCGGAAGCACTAAGTCATCGAGGTCTAGGGGCTGGGCCTGCAGGGTGCACCTGCTGCGGCTCTGACATTTTTCCACAGCAGAATCGACACCCTTGGGAAGCCTGGAGAGGAGGTGGCTAAAGAGTAAGGAAAACTGACAATGCTTAATCAACCCTCCTCATTTTGCTGAATTAAAAAGAAGTATCATTGCATTACTCTTAGGACTTTCCCCCAGCAATTATCTTAATCATACAGTGGGCTATGGATGCAAAATTTCTGTCAAGCAGTATTTCGTTAATATGTACACTATGTGATTCTGAAAATCCTGGAGAACAAAATATTATATCTTCATTGGATTCGACTCTACAAATGGACATTCAATTTGCAAGACTTACATAAGGGTGTTATGTAAAAATGTACCATCGGGTTCATTCCTATTTTTATTAGGTGTTTCACTGACTCCCTGAAATTTAACCCCAGCAACCTAAAAACAAAAGTTTATTCTCGTCCAAAAGCCAGCTGCAAGACCCAGGCTTGGATTATTTAAGCACGTAGGTTAAACTTTAAATCAGCTGTGAACGGCTTGAGGGGATGCAAAGGTACCAGGCCTCTCTACTCCAATTGCCTTTCCAGAATTAAGGGAAAGAAACACCCGTGAAGGAACAGATTATTTTAATCCCACTGAAACTGATGTGCTCATCTTCTATTTGAGGGCACGTGGCAGAGACACTGAGAGGATCCTGGTGGATCTACACTTGTCTACACTCCATTCTTAGGGAATCGTTCTTCCAGACGCGGTTAAACAAATTCGATTCTATGTGTCTTCTACAGGATTCTGAAAAAGACTGGCCTGCTCACATCGGAGTGCGAACGTATTTACCTGTCTTGAAGTCTGCAGACTCTTGGTCTTTCCTGGGTTTTAGCACCTGCCCTGCTGGGCTGACTGAGATGAAACAGGCCACACAGACTTGTACCTTTGGTTTCTCTTCCTAACTGTACATTTTATTGAAGCAGCCTTTCAACTGCAAGGTGAGATCTTTCTTCTGTGCTTTAGCAAACCTCTATAAAAGTTGTTCTGCCATAAGGTCACCTGCTGTTTATTCTTTGTAGGGCTTAGCCATGAACAAAGAACTTCACCTGAATTACCAAAGGAAAGGGGCTTAAATATTCTTAGTTCTGTTCTGGTTCTGAAGCACGGACAACACTTAAATTGTTTGGACCTTGGATCACAGGGCACCAAGGTTACTACCTGCAGGACATTCAATCAAGGGGCACATGCTTGCTTGTTGCATGCTTGACCCTGAAGCCACAGTCATGACAAGGACCTGGATTTCCGCAGGAGTCATTACGGATACTGACTTTTAAATTTTGCTGGGGTGAGAAGTTAGAAAGTGTCACCTAAAGGAGCTTACATGGTGATTCCATTTCTCCAGTACTTTTCCTGTTTCTATAGCTAACCAAAAGTTAGCTTCCATTGCTAAACTGGCAGGAAATTTCAAACGTATCTTCTAAAAGATATGATAATCCTTCTTCTTTGACCCAAATGATGGCCAGTAATTCAATGTTATACCATTTTCACTAGAGTGGTATTACCGCTCATTATTCCAGAAAGGAAGCACTGGACAATATTCAATTACTTGTGGACTCAGGTACCCAAACAGAAGTGAAACCGAGGAGGTGAGAAAAAGATGATGTGATTGATGCTTCCGGAAAGAAGAGTGATTAGATCCAATTCTAAAAGTAGGAGAGAGGGATGGATGCCCATAGAATTGTGTTTGTCCTGTAAACAAACCACCGCATTAGAATTTTAGGTACAACCTATATGATTAAAGGGAAGCCCTTACAGGTGAGTAGCATTTGGGGCTAAGCCTCCAAGGTCTGGGATTCCTGCTGATACAGAGTCTGTGAGGATCTGGGGAGACTGATCCATGGAATTAGACTATGACCTCTGAGGTGCTTTCCAGCTCTCAAGCTGCATGGTCCCATGGTACAGATCAGTCAATAAGAGATGCAGCTACTCACGTGGTATGATGCCTTGGTTAGCCAGCTGTTCTTGGGTCCTTCTCTGTTGAAGCCGTAACTGTAAAACTTAGAAAAGCAAGTGTTAGTTTGTGAGTTGGGCCAAGACCGATTGCAGTCACTTCTATTTGCCTTGTACTTTTTTTTTTTTTTTGCATCACTCTTCTTGCATTATTTCTAGAACAGTTCTGAAAGTCTGCGTGAAGGACACTTGCGTGTTTGTTGTAGACGTGGAGAAGGAAGGATGAGAGAAGCTGAGGGGGTTGCAGGGTTTTGCAGTAAGTGGGTAACAGCCAGAGACTAGAAGACTTGTCTCCTCTGTGAAGTGAATGTTACTTTCAAAGCACCATGCTCTGTCTTCCCCTGCTATACCACCTGGGAGGTGAATACCATCAAACACTGCTGGGAACTCGGCCATGATTTCAAAAGAGGAGACGGAGTAAAGGAAGCTTGGCCTCTCCAGTCTCACCTGGGTTCAAATCCCATCTCTAGCCCCTTCCTATGTGGGTAACTCTGGGCAAGTTGTTCAACGTCTCTGACCCTCAGAGTGTTTTCATTTGTAACTGGGAGCAATGCCTGCCTTACAGGATTGTTATATAGTTTGATTAAACTGTATATGCAGAGTGCTTAGCAGGGTGTCTGGCACCTAAGTCATCTATAAATGGTAGTATTCTGAGAGTTTAGAATCCCATCAGAGAAGGGCTATTGGAGTCATGCTTTACTTAGAAATATTAAAACATTGTAATCTGTCCAAACTATAAATTATAAAACTTTGTTACTATCCCTAGCATATTATTTATGATTTTCTCATTCTCTTCACCCCTTTCCTCCTAAAAAAATACCCATCATCTTTGGACATTTACAATTTCTCAGGGAGATTCTGAGTTCGCCATCTTGGTTCCCGGGTTTAAGTTGCTCAGGATAAGAACAGAAAGAGCAGAAATTTTCAAGGAGAGGGATTGGTTTAATCACCTTATAATGAAAAGAGAGAATAAGCATTGCTTTTATGAAGATGAAATTAGAATGGAGAGAAGAGAAGCAAAGATGAAAAGGATATATGGGCTGATGTTCAAGTTTATTTAGTATTTCAGAGTGAGGCTTCAGAGCAAATGCAGTCATAAGATACACTGAGAGAGTAAGGGAGAAAGACAATTTTAAAAAGTGTTGCTGTGGGTTTTGAAATTAGCTTCTCACCAAACTTCTCTGGGAGAGACCAATGTTGCTGAAACACTTTTAATTACTTTTGGTGGCTAGACTGTGCTTCACTGAATAGCCTCATATGACTCCATCTTAGGACTGGACAACAAAGAGGACTAAATTATTTTACTTTGTGGATAAATGAAAACAACACGAGTGTTTATTATTCAAGCCCTCCTTCAGACCAACCCTCTTACTGATAAAAACCATAAACTCTGAACATAATGTGAAAAATAACTACGTGAGGATTCTGAATAGTGACAAAATCAGGCAGACTGTAGGGAGGAGTTGAAACTTGGAGAGGTGACTTACATGCGCAGGTGAGTTTCTCATTTTGGGGTGGGAGGCTTTGCCTTGAGGGTGGCCTGTAGTCATGGAGTGGCAAGTCATAGGTAGTTAAAACTCCAATAGAAAACCTGCTCATCTTTCTGGCCAGAGGAATCAGGAAAAGGTGCCCAGACAACCAAGGCTGCCCACCAGGGCATCAGGGGGGAAATCAGCAAGGGAGGGAGCTGGAGAAGGAAGGGGTTCCCTAATTCCATGTGTGAATCTCTGCAAGTTTCAGGTTGATCCACTAATGATGTCTCCATGGGGCAGATTCAAAGCAGCAAAGCAAAGGTTTAAAATTAAACTGGAATTTGAACATCTGTGCACACAGGCAAGAGAGAGCTTAAAGTGGGACTCTACCTGGGTTAACTGTGTGCTAAAACAAAAACATCAGCATTCTCCTGAGGACCGTAGGAGTCTATGTATAAGATTCACAATGTCCAGGATGCAATGCACAATTACTCTACACACAAAGAATTAGGAAAATGTGACCCACTCTAAATGGAAAAGACAATAATAAGATGCTAACCTTGAGATGACCCAGATGTTGGAATTAACAGACAAGGCCTTTACCTATTTTCAACTATGCTCAATGAAGTAAAAGAAAACATACTTGAAATGAATGTAAGGACAGGAAGTCTCACCAAGAAAACAGAACACATAAAAAGGAGTCAAATGGAAATACAAAACTTAACAGTAGAATATCTGAAATAAAAAAATCACCAAAAGGCCTGAAAAGAGAATGAATATTAGAGTAATTAATCGGTATACTTGAACACAGAGCAAACTGAAGAAGAGAGAGGGAAATGATGGAAAAAGTGGACAGAGCCTCTGGTACCTGTGCCACAATATCAAAAAGTCTAATATCAGCTAATTAGAGTCCTAGAGAGAGAGCAGAAAAATAAATAATTGCCCAAACTCCCTAAATTCGGTGAAAAACAGAAATTTACAGATTCAGAAAGTTCAACAAGCCCCAAACCAGATATAGTCACAGAAAACCACACTTTGATACATCATAATCCAATGGCTGAAAACCAAAGAGAAGGAGAAAATCTTGAAAGTAGCCAGGAAAAACAACACATTACATAAAGGGAAACATTGATTTAAATAATCACAGACTTCTCAGCAGAAATCATGGAGTCCAGAAAATAAAACAAAATGAAAACAAACCTGAAACTGTCAACTCAGAATAGAAAATATCCTCTAGGAATGAAGGTGAAATAAAGATATGTTCAGGTAAAAGTGAAACAGGATAATTTGTTGCCAGCAGACTTTACTACAATAAGGAAGTAAATTCCTTATTACTTACTACTATGCTTAAGGAAATTCTTCAGGCTGAAGGGGAATGATAGCAGAAGGAAACCTGGATATTCAAGAATGATGAAAGCATATCAGAAATGGTAACTAGCTGGGTAAATTTTAAAGATTTTTTTTCTTCTTAAGTTTAAGAAATATATATGTCATATATGTGTGTGTGTGTGTATAAAACTGTTTAGAGAAAAGTCATATCATTGTCTGGTGATGTCCTTAAGGCATGTAGACGTAATACAGGTAACAATTATAACATCAAGGGCCCTTTGTGACAGCAAAGGCTATAGGTAGACTTTAGGTAGACACTGTAGGTAGACTACGAAAGGTTAATTATGTATATTCTCATCCTTAGAGCAACTAAAAAAAGATGCCAAGAGGTATAATTTAAAAGAATAAATAGATTAAAATGGAATGTTAAAAAATATTCAAATAATCTAAAACAAGGCAAGAAATGGGGAAAATAGAAACAAAAAGTAGAGGGACAAACAGAAAATGAGTACTAAAGTGGTAATCAATAATTACATTAAATATTAATGGGTTAAACACTCAAAAGCCAGATTATCAGGAGGGATTTTTAAAAAAGCAATATTCAATTATATGCTGTCTACAAGAGACACACTTTATACATAAAGACTCAGATTGGTTAAAAACAGATGGAAAAGAGATACACCATACAAACAGTAATCTTAAGAAGGTGGAATGGCTGTATCAGTTAATATATACTTCAAGTCAAAGAGTATTAACAGAGATAAAGAAGGGACATTTCATAATTATAAAAAAGACAATTCATCAGGAAGACCTAGCAATTATAAATGGATAGGCATCTAATAAGAGCTTCAAATTACAGGAAGCAAAAACTGACAGAATTAAAGGGATAGACAATTTCAAACTCATGGTAGATTTTTAAGATCCCTCTCAACACTTGGTAGAACTAGATAAAAAATGACTAATGACATAGAGGATGTGAACAACGATATCAACCATCTTGATTTAATTTATATTTACAGAGCTCTACACCCACTAACTACAGAATAAACATCCTTCTCAAGTGCACATAGCACATTCATCAAGATATACTAGACCATAAAACAAGTCTCAATAAACTTAAGAAAAACTGAACTCATATAAAGTATTTCTCTGATCACACTGGAATTAATTAGAAATGGGAACCAATGTGCTAGTTAGGAAAATACCAGGTGATAACTTCTAAATAATTCATAGGCCAAAAAATAAATCACGAGGGAAATTACAGATATTTTGAACCGAATGATAATGACTATACAACATACTACAATTTATGGGATGCAGATAAAGCAATGCTTAGAGGGGAACTTAGAGTCTTAAGTGCTTCTGTTAGATTAGGAGAAAGAGTTAAATAATCAATGACCTAAGTTTCTACCTTAGTGAGCTAAAAAAGAAGTATACTCAAAGTAAGGAGAAGGAAGAGAAATAAAGATCAGAGCAGAAATCTTCAAAACAGAAAGCAGACAAGTACCAGAGAAAATTAACAAGCCAAAGGCTGGTTCTTTGCCAAGACAACAAAACTGACAAAGCCTCACCAGACTGACAAAAAAAAAAAAAAAAAAGAGAGAGAGACAGAAAGGATAAATTTTACCAGTATCAGGAATTACCACCCTAGACACTCGACATTAGAAAGGATAACAGGAAAATATCATTAACAAATTTGTGCCAATAAACTTGACAATTTAGATAAAATTTCTTGAAAACTACAACTTACCAAAATTGATACAAGAAGAACCAGAAATCTGAATATGCTATATTTAATAAATAAATTACACTGATTACCAGAAAGTTCCCCCCTCAAAAAACCCTCCAAGCCCATACTGTTTTACTAGTAAATTCTATCAAAATATTGATTGGAATAAGTGATTTTGCAAGTTCTCCGTCAAATAACTTCCATATTCTATGTATTACACCAAAAGTAAGAATCCTCAATTATTTTGTATTTATCATAGATCTTAATCCAATAAAGGAAAGTTTAGAAAGATAACCCATTACTAGTGTCAACCATTTTGAAGTCTGCTTAAGTTCTCTAGATATAAAGCTATTTTGACTTAGACTGACTGCATTAAAGTAATAGAAGTGAATGAAAGAGAAAAATATGAAAACACTTTTGAACAAAAAAATGGAAGAATTTGGTGATATGAATGGAGAGAGAAATATATATATATATCCCCACATGTGGAATCTGACGTATGGCTTGAGGCTAGACTATAACTTTAATTTATTCCAAATAATTGGCAAACTACATATATCTCTGCCATTTATTAAAGAATTTTCCTTTGCTCACTGATTTGTAATGTTGCTTTCATCATTTATTAGAGTTCTAATATAAGCCATGATCTGTTTCTAGGTGCTAAGTTCTAATTTATACTAATTTACACTTCTTATCCTTTTCTCTCCTCTTAGCAGCAAAAGTAGTAAATGTTTTCTGTTTCAAGATGGCAGACGGAGTACACACTGATTGCTATAAATAACAGAAATGATAGTTTAAAAAACCTATACCTTCACAGGGAAAGAAAAAGGGGATTCCTCAGTGGATTGGAACCGTAAGTAATCTCTGAGACATAAAATGAATATGGAACTGACTGGATTGGAAAACTCATCCCAAGACATACACAAGTGAGTGACTGAAAGCCATGCCAAGAATCCTCCTTGCCTTGGAGCAGGAGGGAGTCTAAGGCTCAGTGTAACAGGATTGTTAATTGGGGTACCAAAGCTAGAGGTCTGCCCCTACTATGTCCTGTACCCCTCCATACACTGGATCGGGCATTGGTTATTTGGGATGAAACTGTCTCCAGGTGGGAGCGGTAAACAAGTCATCTTGGGAGACACAGTGGTGGGCTTCAGACTGTGAAGCAACATGTCTTTTCCCCACAGACTGTGCTCACCTGTGCACCAGACAGTCTAACAGGTATCCACAGGGCATACGTGAGGGTACAATCAAGAATCACCTCATCTGGGAGGAATGTCAGCACCATGAAAGAAAGGCTCCAAACTTCAACGAAACAGTGTGAACAAACGGAGCAGGTATTTCTCAGAGACAGGCAAGATAATTTTCATTAATTAAAAATAAAATAAAATGACCACTTCATATCCATTAGGATGGCTACTGTTAAAAAAAAATGGGAATTAACAAGTGTTGATGAGGATGTGACGAAATTGCACTGCTGCTGAGAACGTAGTTTAGCTACTATAGAAACCAGTATGGTGGCTCCTCAAAAAGTTAAAATAGAACTACCATATGACCCAGCAATCCCACTTCTGAGATTCACTTTCAAAAGAAGTGAAAGCAGAGACTAGAAGAGATACTTGTACACCCATGTTCACAGCAGCGTTATTCACCGTAACCAAAAGGTGGAAATAAACCCAAGTGTCCACCAGTGAATGAATGGACAAACAAAATGTTGTGTAGACAGACAGTAGGATATTACTCGGCCTTAACAAGGAAGGAGATTCTGACACATGCTACAATGTCGATGAACCTTGAGGCCATTACGCTGAGTAAAATAAACTAGTCACTAAAGGACAAATACTGCAGGATTCCACTGATATGAAGTCCCTAGAGTAGTCAAATTCATAGAGACAGAGAAAACAATGGTGATTGCCAGGGGAGGAGGGGACCAGGCCATGGGGAGTTATTGTTTTAATGAGTATTGAGTTTCAGTTTTGCAAGATGAAAAAGATCTGAAGATGGATGGTGATGATGGTTGTAAAACCACGTGAATGTATTTAATACCGCTGACTGTACACTTAAAAACGATTAAACTGTAAATTTTATGTGTGTTTTACTATAATCAGAAAAATAAAATTAAAAACGAAACCAAAGGTCAAAGTATAACTTAGTTCATTAAAATAAACACACTCAAGTGGATGGCTGAAAGAATACAGTTAAAAATAAATCAGTAAACGGGATGTCTGAGCCATTCTCTTAGAATGTAACATAGAGGGATAAAGGGTGGATAGCAAAAGCAACATGAACTCAATGTAGAAACACTGCAAGATACAGAAAGGCTTCCAGGAGAAAAAATACTCATCCCTGAACTAGAGATAACTATTATTAATATTCGATTCATGTACTTGAGGTCCTTTTTCCTATATGTTTATGTGGGATCATACGGTAAGTTTTCCTTCATTAGCTGCTCTTTTTAGTAATGTATCACAAATACATTCCTAGCCATTGAATACCCTTCAATGCATAGTATTTCATTTTCCGATTATTCCACAAGTGACTGAACGAAATGCCTGTTATTGAATAATGAGTTTGTTTCCCATATCTTACCATGTGAAACTGAAGCAGACGTTTTTTGTAGTTAATTTGGGGCCACGCCCTCAAGATATTACTTTGGGATACACTCTTAGAAGTGGAACTGTTTGCAGGCTTTTGGTCCGTAAAGCAAACAGCTCTCTTGAGGGGTTATTCCGACGTTCTTCTCACTAGCTAAGTAAAGCATGGCAGGGTTGTCCAGCACCCTTGGCTTTGCTGCTCTTATCACTTGGAAGCTGCTGTAATCCTTCTCTCCAGTGAAGCTGGTGGCCTGGTTGCCAGTTCAGTGCTCCAAGCCTACAGGGAGAGGCCAGACGGCCAAGGGCAGGATGATCTTGGCAGTGGCATTTGTCCCTGGGAGGCTTCTTCTCCAGGTTTGGCAAAGCTCTGACGCTACAGAGGTGGAGACTGAATGACCACATCCCTTTCCATGCCTGCTTCCGGCTACATGTGGGAGACCCCTGCTATTGGGGCAGAAACCGTACCACTACTGGCCTTTCCCTCTGGGCACAGCTGTCCTCAGCTATTGTCTGGCCTCCATCCCTGACTGTCTCTCTGTGCTTTACTGACCAGCACTGCCCTCCCTGCTTTCAGCCTGCTGTGGCCATTTGTGTCCCCAGAGCTCTTGGCAAACCTCCACTGCTTCACTGTAGCTAAAAATACTCTGAGCAGAGGGTTGCTTTTCAGCCCAAGCCTTCCCCCACTCCCAGTTCCAAGCACCTACAAATTACGGGTATCCATGGAGCTTCCTCTTCGCTTCCTTTGAGGCCATACGGTTATCTCTGGGAGGTGAAGGGGAGCGAGTTCTTGGCGTCTTTTCCATGTCATCCCAATGTGTTCCCTTATGGTGCTGCATTTGGGTGTCAGCCTGTCTTAGCTTTCAGAAACAAAGCAATTTTTTTTCCCTCTATTTTTGTGTTCATTTGGGCATCGTTGCCAGAATTAAGAGTCACATGTTTGCACTCAGGTTGCTCCTTTTTTTTAAAAATTAAGTTTCTTTATTAAAAAAATCAAAATCATTACAATGTTATATTTAAGGACAAAAAGAGACAATAAAACCAATGTGATATTTCCCCCGAATGTTAAAATAAAAACGTGATAATTATTGTGACCCATTACACAATAATTGTTAGGCAATATTTATATCATTCTAGAAATTTCCATAACTTGCCTAGGAACCAATAGGAAGATCTGAGAAAATATTAAGGTTAAAACAAAAAGGAATCCTCAGTACATGCTGTTCTTTACTACACAATATTTACATTAGTGATTTTTATCTAATCATAAAAATATCAGCTCTACTATATTAAATTCTCTTCAAGACTGACAAGTAGTCCAATTTGGTGTTCTTGGTACAAACACAGGTATTTATTCTAATCAACTTGCTTCTTTATTCATAAGTTCTGGGCTCTCAATTCTGATTTTCTCATCTGTCTGGGGCTTTTCTTGCCCCAGTACTACACTATTTGAATTATTCTAGATTTATGATAGATTTTCATGCCTGATAGGGAGGATCTTACGTCACCCTTCTTTTATAAATGTGTCTTGACTACCCTAGCCTGCTTTTCCCCCAAAATGAATTTCAGGATGTGAGTCGCAAGTTCCGTCATCACCCCAAGAACCTACCTCCCCAGAAGCAGGAGGAATATGTTCCTTTAGTATTCTGTAATCACAAGTGTGAACCCTACCTGGATAGGTAGCATCATCCTATTTAAGATTATTAAAGAATATATAGAAACCTCTGGGTCAAGTATAGTGCAGGACCAGGACTAGGTTCCCTGCATGCAGCTGGGGCTGAGACTGGATACCCAACCCAAGAATGGGAGCTAGAAGTACTATTCACAATAGCCAAGACATGGAAACAACCTACAAGTCCATCAGCTGATAAATGGATAAGGAAGATGTGATACATATATGGAATATTACTCAGCCATAAAAAAGAATGAAATAATGCCATTTGCAGCAACATGGATGGACCTAGAGATTATCATACCAAGTGAAGCAAGTCAGAAAGAGAAAGACAAATACCATATGATATCACTTATATGTGGAGTCTAAAATATGACACAAACGAATCCATCTACAAAAGAGAGATAGACTCCCAGACAGAGAAGAGACTTGTGGCTGCCAAGGGGGAGGTGGGTAGGGGACAGAAGGATTGGGGGTTGGGGATTAGCAGATGCAAACTATTATATATAGAATGAATTAACAACAAGGTCCTCCTGTAGAGCTCAGGGAAGTAGATTCAATATCCTGTGATAAACCATAATGGAAAAGAATCTGAAAAAGAATGTATATATATGTCTAACTGAATCACTTGCCTTTAGAGCAGAAATCAACACAACATCGTAAATCAACTATACTTCAATAAAGTAAATAAATTTAAAAAAAGGATGGGAGCTAGAATATCTCTACACACCCCTGGGTTGCAACCAGAACATGTCAGTTGCCTGTGCCCAGCAGAGGAAGCAGGGCCAGTCAGGATGGGAAGGACCAGGTACAACTGTGCACGTCTCTGAAGAGTTTCAGGTTAAAGAGGAGGGAGCTATCGGGATTGATGGACACTGTGACATTTCTCTTGTCACACAGACAACCACCTCTGCTACATGCCCAGACAGACCTTTCCTGATGCAAAAGGGAAGCAATATGATGGAGCAAGGGTGGGAATGGAAAACAGAGACTCAACTTTGATTCTACCAAGCCGCGTGACCTTGAGTAAGTCACTCTGTCTACGAGTCCTAGCCTTCTCTGTGTATAGCAACAGCGTCAATAACAAACCAGAATAACCAATTTCACAGGATTACTGGGATGGAGTTAACGAGTTAACCACTTTCGAAACTATACAAGGCTGTCAAATACCTTTCTGTTTTATACTGCTAATAGCTGCTTCGGGAGAAAGCCCAACTGCTGGGTTCTGGTTACAGAATTTGAAGAGAAGGAGCTTTAACTTGTAGTGGGAGCACTAAAGCATAAGTTTTAGAAAGTCACTGCTGTCTTTAAATACTGGCCAAGTTCAGGGCTAGCAGTTGCTGGGGGCAGGTGATGCGAATTGTAAAGGAGGGATTTGTAGGAAGAAGGGACCAGAGATACAGAGGTTATACGGTACGGAGAGTGAAGTGGGAAAGGCAGAGGACAGAAGAAGAAGTGAATGGTAGAAGCTGAATCAGTAACTCAACACAGATCAATTCTTCCATCTTCCTGTTCACTATTTCTCCCTGTCTCTCTGGCATTGGTAGAATTGAAAGTGCCAGTCTCTCGGACCGAAGTTTTATATAGATCATCTCATCGAAACCTCCCATTAATCCTGTAGTTGTATGAATTCTGATCCCTATGTTATAACTCATAAGGCCCAGAGGGTGTAAATAGCTCATCCAAGGCCATAGACTTACGAAGCAAGCACAGCGAACTTCAAACCCATGACTCTGGACTTTAAAGTTCTGCCTCATGGGTGCAAATTCTGATGGAACCATTTGGATGATAAAATGGTAACTTCTTCCATGTTAAACCTTATGTTTAATGTATTTCCTCCATTGGAAGGGTTCCTTTCAAATGAAGAATCAGGAGCCGCTAGAAAACGAGGCATGTTTTATGCTCCCTGCCTCTTTAGTAACCCACAGCTCAGCATTACTGTCTGTAGTGTTTCCATAGCAACAGTCATGTAGAGTACCATGCTCACCAACACAGGTGATGGGCTCAGTGGAGTCTCCAGTTAGGATGAGGCTCCTGAATGATCCCAGACTCTGACGGCATCACACAGAGTTGTTGCCATGGTTTTGGTGAGAAGTATTGCTTTTCTGAGGATTGCAAAACACTTTATGTTCCAACCCCATGCTTGTTCATTCCTGACAGAGTGGAAAATGCGTCTCCTTGGCTGAAATGTTCCTCTTGAGTCCAGCCCAAAGATGACATTTTTAGGAAAGTTTGAGAAGAATCCTGGGTCTGTTACTGAGTCACGATAGAGTAGAAATGGATCTTTTCTATTTAAAGAGTTTTGTGCTACTGTTTGAAAATGTCACATTGCTAGGGAACAGTGGAAATGGAAAACTTTCCATTTGCCATCAACAAAGAAAGATCATTACTGAATGTGAAACAGAGGAGTTGAAGAGAAGTTCTGTTACCTGTCTGACCAAAATAGAAGGAGGCTGATGGGAATTTGATTTAATAATATCGGTCTGCATAAGCTGGTGCCCTAAAAAGGGATCACTTATCTGGAATACAGCACATGTCATTCTAGAACCCCCTCTGCTCTTACGTAGTTGTTTCTTTAGACTGGTCCCAGAATCTCTCTGGATCTCAGTTTAATCTAAAGCAACAGAAGAGATTAGATTAGCTTAGATCAGGCTTTTCCCAATTCATCTCATATCAAGAGTCACCTGGGACCTGGAAAAGAACATTTCTTTGGGATCTTTCCTTGGAGACTACAGTCCAATAGCTTGGGTGTATATTGGAAGTATATTTTAACAAACATTCCAGGAAATTCTGAGGAAAAAAGTAGGCTTGAGAAACAGAGATAAGCAAATATATTATGCGAAGAAAATGAGACCATGTCTTTATACTGCTTTGCGCCTTGCTTTTTCACTGGTAATATACTGTCACTTTTTGTGTGGGTGTGTATATGTAGACTCTCATTTTTAATGGCCACATAGCGTTTTGTCATGTTTTACTATCTGTTTAACAAACCCCCTTTCATTGTACATTTAATTTTTTTTTCCAGAAATGATGTATCACTTTGTACTCCTACTGGGACTTTTGGAGGGTTCGCATTTCACTACACCCCTTATTAACAATGCTATTAAAGAGGAGAAAAGCTTTGCTAATTTGATAAGTAATGACGGTATCCTGTTATCTTTCTAATTAGTCAGACACATTTTCATAGATTTGTTGATTATCAGTATCTTTTCTTTTGTGCGTGGCCTTATAATACTCTTTGCAAAGTTTTCCAGTGGGATTATATTTCTTATAGGTTTGGGAGCGCTATTTATATCTGAAGCACATTAAACACAGTCATATATGTTGTAAATTTCCCCTGGTCTTTTGTTTTCCAATCAATTTTGTTCGTGATGATTTTTGGCATTTAACATTTCTATATGCAATCCTTTTAAAAACTCTGTTATGATTTGTATCTTTGGTGTATACTTAGAAAAATCTCCATCTCCAGATTACATATTCACTTAAATGTTCTTATATTTTTATGGTTTGCTTTTTCTATCTGACTTTGCAATGCACCTGGAATTAATTTTAGTATATAGTATTTAAAAAGGCTTTTCATTATTTTTTTCAAATTGTTAACTAATTATTCTAACATAATTAATTTCTAATTAAATGGATTTTAGATCTAGATTCTGTCGTATAATACTTAATATATTACTTCTATACCCTTGAATCCTTTTCTACCCTTTCTTTATCTTCTGACCTCGATACTTTGTTTTGTTGGCAGGCTGGGTTTATCCTGACTTAAATATACATTTTGTACGGTGTAGGAGTCTAATCTGAAATACCCTCAGTCCCTCCAGTTACACAACCCTTATTTAGATGATCAAAACCAAGCCCTCAGAATGATTTCTAAGTAATTACAAGGTTTCAAGATACCAAATGGTAGAAAGTAGCTTCTATTCACACCAGCGACAGAGGTGACATATCAAGTTAAGATAGTGCCATGTATTCATGGAAATGTTTATATACGACAGGTAGGAAAAGTTTTAATCTGATGAAATCTGAGTCTGAATCAGTTCTGAACGTACTGAGGATTTTAGGGAAAAGGGGAGCAGACAAAGAAGAGAAAGCAAGGATGGGATAAAGGTAAAAAGAGGAAGTAACAAAAGAAAGACAGTAGGAAAAAGGTTTCGTTTTCTTTCACTGTAAGGAGAATATTTGTGTGTGTATGAATATCCCAGTGGAAGGCTATTAGTTCATATGTATGTATTGGAAAAGAAAAGATGAGTTAAATCAAGGGTGAGTTTTCTTGCTCCAGGAAGGAAACCACAGATGGGCCTAGTGTCTTGGTACAACTATGGATTTGTAGGCTCCACCCAGATTCAATAAGCTGCCTCCCTGGGCCCAGCGTGGAGGTGATTCTAATTCTGAATGAGGTGGAGGGAGAGGAGAAGGATGGAAGGAAGGGAGGGAGGGATTTGGAAGCAGCAATTTGGGAAGTAGAATTCTTCATGGGAGCCATCTATACCGACCCAATAAGCTGGATTATCACCCATTCATTACTTGAGTTTGGGCTGTATTGACAAAGCTGGCAGGTCCAAGTGAAACCCAGATATCTTCCTCTCGGCCACTGATGGTGGAGAGTAGCTGCCTTTTCCCCCTAAATGATAACACTAGGGGTCTTGGTGTTTCCCAACTCTTCGGCAGTTGTGAATTCTTGTTTATTACTTTCTATCTAGAATACGACATTGGGCCCATGAAGTTGCATCCTACAGAGAAGTTGCTGGGATCTGTGCGCTAAGCTTTCTACTTGGTCCATCTAAGTAAACCATCACTGCGATGAGCATCATCCTTACCCATCACACCTCCCGTGTTGCCATGGAGACACTGCCTTCCTAAGACCATCATATTATTCATATTTGATTGATTTTCCTGTTCTACCCTCCCTCTACTCAACTGTTTTTTTTCCTACCAAATCCTCCATTTCTCCTAAACACATTTCTCTCAGCCCTCGCTTCGCCTGTGGTCTCTATGCAGCTCACTTGCCACCACCCTTCGGCCTCTAAGAATGGTCATATTTTCCGAAGCGGTGGTCCCCAACCTTTTCGGCACCAGGGACCGGTTTCGTGGAAGACTCTTTTTCCACGGACGGTGGGTGACGGATGGTTCAGGTGGTAATGCCAGCGCTGGGGAGCGCTGGGGAGCGATTGGCGCGACGGGGAGCGGCAGATGAAGCTTCGCTCGCTCGCTCACCCGGCCGCTCACCTCCTGCTGTGCGGCCCGGTTCCTAACAGGCCGCACACCGGTACCAGTCTGCGGGCCGGGTATTGGGACCCCTGTTCTAAAGGAACCCCAGAATGCATGGTCTAACAAGATACTGTTTCTGAATTACAAATTATTTTGTATTTAAACGTAACCAAGTCATAAACTAATTTGTTTATTTTACATTTAGTAAGTCATTTTTGTGGGAGGGAATGAATGAAAAAACACCTCAAAGAAGGTAAAATGATAAACGGAAGACATGTACTCACTAAACCAACCATAGTATTCATCATCTAGAGAATCATCTTCCTTCTAATGTTCCATAAATTCCAGTCCAACAGCTGGAGATCTGCTTTGACTACGAGGTAAGGTGAAAATCAATCCCCCAATTTTGCTGAGCGAACCCAAAGGTCTTCTTCCAACAACACTTCAAAATAATAATACAGAAAGGTCATCTCGGGCTTCCCTGGTGGCGCAGCGGTTGAGAGTCCGCCTGCCGATGCAGGGGACGCGGGTTCGTGCCCCAGTCCGGGAAGATCCCACATGCCGCGGAACGGCTAGGCCCGTGAGCCGTGGCCGCTGGGCCTGCACGTCCAGAGCCTGTGCTCCGCAACGGGAGAGGCCGTGACAGTGAGAGGCCCGCGTACCGCAAAAAAAAAAAAAAGTCATCTCTTTGGGCTCCAGCCTCCTTACCCATGAAGGACAGGACAGATTAAGTTAGAATTAGGTGCTCTCAAACTTAAAAAAAAAAAGAAACCTTTTTTTTTAATTCAAGCTGAAATCCTACATGGAAGGAAAAACAAAACAAAACAGTACCAGGGAGCACAGTAAAAGCAAAACCTCTCATGAAATGTCAGAGCTCTGTGGAGTAGTTTCAAAAATCATTGGGTTGGGTCGTCCCTAAATCCCTTCCAACTTAAATGTTATTTTTGTGATTTCGATCTTAAAAATCTCAAACCTCCAAGGAGACGTTGCTTAGGAACAGATGGAGTGATTTTTACTCAGGAACGAGGGTCTGAGGGGCGGATAACGGCGCCGCCATTGCATCAATAGAACCCTATTCCTCCAGCCCAACTTGGTCCTTTGAACCCTTCTTGCGGGGGAGTAAAGCCTCGCGAGAGGCGGGAAAGCTTCCGATTCAGAGGACCACGCCAAGGTTCCTTAGCAACAGCAGCAGAGGGAAGCCTTTCCCATCAGCAGCTGGTGGTGGGCTCTCACTGCTTCTTTAGCACCTTATTACAATGCGCTCCTGTCTCCTGGTAGAATCCTCTGTACCCTGCCTAGCAGCCAGCATCCCTTGGCAACCACAAGAGCAATCATTCCGTCAGACCGGTAACGCTGCTTGTATCCTCATTGCTCTATACGTTGTTTCATGTCCTGCATATACAATATGCCCTCTGTCTAAATGTGAATCCTTTTTATCATCTGAATATTGGAAGACAGATGCCAAAGTCCAGAATCTCACAGAAAACCGAAGTGAACTGTATTAAAAAAAAATAATAAGCTGCATCCACGGTGAATTTCTGGTTTGCACACAGGCAAAATACTTATGAGTACTGGTTAGAAGATCACCCGGAGCTCTGCCTGCTGAAATACAACAGCGGATGTCCCCTGCAAGTCACACGAGAGTTCAGGGGACCAAGTCCTGCTCCTCCCATGAAACAGCTGTGTGACCTCGGTCAAACAGACGTCACCTCTGCAGGCCTCGGCTTCCTACTAAGAGTGTTAACATTTCATGACCTTTGGCTTCATCTTTGACCCGGGTCTTTCTGTGCATGTCTCCAAATTCAAGCCTCTGAGATGTTTCTTCATCTCCGGAGTTTTCCCCACGAGATGATGACATGTCTTGTAAGAGTTCTTAGCATTATATTCGAAGTGCAGGAAAAAGAGCGCAAGACAGCAGAGCAGTATACCATCGAGGGTTCCAAGAAGTCAGATGTGAAATGCAGGGTCTTAAAGTGAACCTCCAGAGGCAAATGTGACCCAAAACAGCTATTATTTTTACAAAGGCCCCAGAATTGGTAGGATGCCCCCCCACAAAGCTACCAATTCAGTCTCTCAAAAAGTATTTAACAGTCCCTTGCTATTGGCTGAGGCATCTCCAGACATTGAGGACGATACACAGTAATTTAAGGCATGAATAATCTAATGAAGAAAAGAAGATGCCCACACATGAGTTAGATAAATAAAGTGTCACGTAACGCGTGATTAAAGAATACATATTCACAGAAGGGTACCGAGGATAAAAGAATGCAACCTTTACATTTGCAAGGGAGAATCTTAGAGGAAAGATGGTTGATAAAGGGAATTGTTGATCAAGGGAAAAGCATGCCTAAAAATTGGAATGTGGAATCCATATGGTACCTCCTGGCCAGAGCCAGCTTCATGAGCATATATGACCTGTGCCATGAGCATCCCACGCTCAGAAGGGCCCTGTGCTTAGTTTAACGCTGTGCTGTCACCACCTGAAATTGTGATCCCACATTATAATGCTGCATTGGGCCCTCACCAGATACGTAGTGTGCCCCAGAACACCAACTTTTCAAGGAGAGGGACTCCTATCGTGGGGCGGTAAGAGATAATACTGGAAAAGGAAGTCGGGATTCGTGGACAGAGGGCCTTGAAACCTACGCTGAAGTGTTCAGACTTAATCCTGTAGAAAGACGGCAGTACTGGCACTTTTTTTTTTTTAATTTATTTATCTTTGGCTGCACTGGGTCTTCACTGCTGCGCGCGGGCTTTCTCTAGTTGCGGTGAGGGGGGGCTACTCTTCATTGCGGTGCGTGGGCTTCTCATTGCGGTGGCTTCCCTTGTTGTGGAGCACGGGCTCTAGGTGCGTGGCTTCAGTAGTTGCGGCACGCGGGCTCAGTAGTTGTGGCTCGCAGGCTCAGTAGTTGTGGGTCACGGGCTTAGTTGCCCCGCGGCATGTGGGGTCTTCCCGGACCGGGGATTGAACCCGTGTGCCCTGCATTGGCAGGCGGATTCTTAACCACTGCGCCACCTGGGAAGTCCAGTACTGGCACTTTTTGAGCAGCAGAGTTATATGGTAACATTGAGATTTTAGGGTAACTAATCTCGTGTTAACATGAATGGCGGAGATGGGGCTGGTGTGAAGACTCTTATCAGGCTCCGTGGGTAAAGCAAGAAAGGTCACTTGCACATGGTGAGAATGGAGAAGAGAGGCAAGATTTGAGAAACAAGTGGAAAAGAAGAATCACTATGTCTTGATAATAAGTTAAAGATGGAGAGAAAGAGAGAGAGTCAGAGACAGGTGAATCAAATTTACATGACAATTTCTTTCATCAGACTTTGGCAAAGAAGAAATAAAACCACAAAAACTGAAGCACTGGGCTTCCCTGGTGGCGCGGTGGTTGAGAGTCCACCTGCTGATGCAGGGGACACGTGTTCGTGCCCCGGTCCGGGAGGATTCCGCATGCCGTGGAGCGGCTGGGCCCGTGAGCCATGGCCGCTGAGCCTGCGCGTCCAGAGCCTGTGCTCCGCAACAGGAGAGGCTGCAACAGTGAGAGGCCCGCGTACCGCAAACAAACAAACAAAAAAACTAAAGCATTGTTACTATAATTATTGGTAGGGCTATCAGGAGCTTTGAGGCCATGCTTTCATCTGGGAACTTGGCAGTAAGGTGAGTGCGTTAACATCACTCATCCTTCATTTCAGTCTTTCAATAGTTATTGATCTCTTACTAAATATCTAGATACCGTTTTAGACATTTAAAGATCCAGCTGCAAATAAAGCGGTCACGGACCCTGCCTATGAAAATTTTACAGCCTAGGAGGCAAAAGACATTAAACAAATAATTACAACTGTGGGTACATTATGAAAGGGAAGCTTCACGTCGTTTGGGAATTAGAGAGGCTTTTCTGGTCTTTTCTCCCAGGAAACTTAGGCAAATAAATAAATGGAGTTGTTAAGCCCATGGCACTTAATCTGCTTCCTTTCAGTTCTACTCAACTACAGCCCATTTTGTGTGTGTGCGTCCGTGCACACGCATGGGTAGTTTCCATTTCCGAAAGACTTGGCTCCCCCGATGAGAAAGGGGGAGATACTGACCATAAAGTCCCTGGCAGAGTGAGGAATGAAAGAGGAAATAAGAAGCAAGTCATACCTGCCTTTCATTATCTTCTGAACGGTTTTCCACTGAACTTACAAGGAAATGCCTTTCTGATCTGCTATGGAGGTGTTTTTTTTTTTTTTTTTATTTACGCGGGCCTCTCACTGTTGCGGCCTCTCCCGTTGCGGAGCACAGGCTCCGGACGCGCAGGCTCAGCGGCCATGGCTCACGGGTCCAGCTGCTCCGCGGCATGTGGGATCTTCCTGGACCGGGCCACGAACCCGCGCGTCCCCTGCATCGGCAGGCGGACTCTCAACCACTGCGCCACCAGGGAAGCCCCTGGAGGTGGGTTTTGTGTAGCTAAGATTTTCCCACAGGATGGCCTCTCTTCCTGATCTCAGTTTCCCCCCAAGGATGGGCATCCCCCCAGCCAGATTGGGCTTTTCCCCAGGAATTTTGGAAATTGGACTGGGCGAGAGCTGTCTACTTGGGAGCTGTCGGGAGTGGCCGTTTTCAACCACGTGAATTGGGAAAATGGTGAAGCTGGCCAACAGGGATGGGGAGAGCCAGGGAGAGTGGCCTGAAGGTATTCCAATCCCCAATTCCAGCTCATTCTCCTCCAAGTACCAACCACATTCCTGTTGCCGAGTTCCATGAGACAGCCCGGGATGCTTATAGTAAGTGCTCGCTCTTTGTTTAAGCTTGTTCAAGATTTAATTCTCTACTGGTTGCAAACCAAGAAGCTCCCTACTGATTAGTATTGAACGGGGGCTGCCGGTGGTGGTGGAAAGCTACCAGCGCAAGCAAGCAAAGCTTTGAGATCTATTTTAAAATCCTGGTCCACCAGTCAAAACTCCTAGGGGTGCAGACCTAGGGTCTGCAGAGGTGGCAAAACATACACCCCAGAGCACAATGCTGGCAGACCCAGGAGGCCAAGTTAAGCATGTCGTGGGACGCATCCTGGATGGTTGTTAATGTGGCGCCCTCTCTAGCCGATGCCAGGTAAAGACCACAAGCCCTGGACACGACAGAGCAATAGTTGGCTGAAAGCTCTCCCCTCAGAAGGGGCAGTCGTATCTGTCCAAAATTTTGGCCTTGAACTTCTTTTTGTTGAGCTCCACCCTGCGTTTAGATCAACCTTCACGTACGACCCCCGACTTCGACATCATTGCCTTCAAGGACACCGTCAGGCACAGGGCAATGGAGGATCTCCTGGTAAGTATCAAGCAGGACCACCACTGGAGGTTTCAGGGATGCTCAGAGCTGGAAGCTGATGTTGTCGGACACAGACTGTAGAAATAACTGCTCTCTCCTTGCCCAACAGGTGGCCCGCTCACAGAATTCTTTCCTTTCCCCGGCATTTTCCGACTCTGGGACAGACCCCCTTCCCAGGAGCAGGCTGTGTCACTCGTGGGTCTGATGGTACACGGGCATCAACCCGCCTAGTACAGAGGAGACGGGGGGATGAGAACTGAGAGAATGTGACCTTTTAGGCCAGGTTGTCTACACTGTTCCTGCCCCAAGCCTGGCCGTGTTCCCCAAACAAGGCTGAAAGCCAGGGATTATTTCTGTGTGTCCTGCTGACATCTGAGCACACCCTGCTCCTTGCCTTCAGAGTCCAGGTACCAAGAATAACTGTTCCCTTGACCAAGCGTTGCCCTGTGTGCAGCCAAGTGGTCACAGTGAACAAGAAGGACAGAAGCTGACTGGGTACCCGTCCATTGCTGGGGGCATCGAGAGAAGAGGCAGAGAAAATGACGATCAGGTGACTGATGCGCCCCTTGTGGTCTGATGGAGAAGGGGAGCCCGGGCTGCCGGACTGGCGTTAGTCGTCTTCACAGATGAGCAGACACGCAGGGAAGAGGCTGGGACCAGGCACCACTGTTCTTTCTTGATCTCACGAGATGTCCCGACTCTGCTTCCTTCGAGGAGATTGGGACACACGAATTCAGGCCAGCTTCCAGCACTGGGCACGTGTTGGGTAAAAACCAGGGGAATATTCACATCCAAAGAGCACCAGCTCAGAATGACCACGCAGTTATTTCAACGATCAAGCCTCACACACAGTCTCAAGTTCGAGAAGGATGTCTGTTCACACAAACACTGCGAAGCGATCCTTTCCGTAAGCACCACCCTCTCAGTTTGTCAAAACACTTGAAGACTAATTCATGCCTCAAAAGGAATTCTCTCTCACGCAGCCGGCTGCCAGGTTTGTGAGCCGAGGGCTTTTATGTTACAACATCTCAAGACACTACAGGCAGGAGGAACGCAGGCCTCGCGTGGATGTGCTGTGGGGCTGACGATGTCACTAAGGGGACAGAAGGTGCAATTTGCCTGCTCTCGGGGAGGACAGGATGAGGAAGCCAGCTCCGGCCAGCCTAGATGCCTGTGAGAAGCAGTACAGAGTAGGAGTTGCAGACGTAGGCTCTGAAGCCAGGGGTGCATATGTTCAAGTCCTAGCTTTTCCATTTACTAGTCGTGGAGTCCTATGAAATGCCCTTTGGGGCTGGGTTCTCCAATTTCTCCATCTGTGAATGTGGGGGGACGGCGGGGGACCCAAGGTACCACCCCACAGGACTGTTGTGTGGATTCAGTTCGTACATGTGAGGCACTAAAAGCAGTACCCAGCAAACAGTGAGCACCCAGTCATTCTTGGGGTGCTCTACTGGGACTGCGGTGCAAACCCCCAGAGCCATCCCCACGTGGGGAGGACCAGCTGGCGTCAGGCCACGCTGTCACCAGAACTGCCCGCTGAGCCCTGACCGCTCGGCTGCAGGGAAACTTTTTCCTCCATCACAAATAGGTCCCTGAAGCGTGCAACAGAAACTCGGCAACTGACATAAACAATTTCAAACAATCATTTCAGAAGACAAATGGTTCCATGTGGGCATCAAGATTCCTCCGGAGGCTTTCCCCACTTGTTTATGTGTTCCATGGCCTAGAGCCACGAGTGAATTAGGTGGACAGCGTGCCACCCCGGGGTGGGGTGGGGGGGGCAGGAGGGGCCTGGGGGACCAGAACCTGCTGTTTGACCTGCTTTCCTTGAAAGCTGGTGCTGGGGTGGGGGGTGGTCCTGGAGGAAAGTGACTCTGATTTTCATCTCCCAGGGTCCACCATTCATTGGGAGGGGTCACGAGATCCAGGTTCAGCCCTGCTCTGCCATGTTTCTGCGTGTGAATTTCAGTGGGTCACGAACCCTTTCTGAACCTCATTTTCCCATCCCTCTAAGGAAGGTATCATTAGACCCATTTCACAGGGTCACTGCCGTGATCAAACTAAGACTCCGTGAGCTGGGATAAATGACTACACAAACATTCAAGAGGTGAACGTAGGCGTCCAGGGAAATCCTGGATGAGAACTGGTATTAGAACTTGGAACCAAGGGTGTGCTTTACGAGGGCGAGGAAAAGGAATTCTCTCCAAATTAAGGGGAAATTTTTCATTCCACGTCGCTGTAGTCCTGGAATAGAGACTGAAGTTCTTTCGAGATCCTCAGTGAAGCCTGTGGTATGCTGTGCTAGCATTGAAAGCACATATTGCCTCTTCTGGTTATAAAACATATTTCCATTTCATTAGCTATTCTTTGAAAGTACCATCTATAACACGCACGTTATATTACATTTCCGTGTCTTCAAACATTCTCCCTTTGTTGAGCATTTTGAGTTTTTCCTTCAGTTTTTCTGTAGCATGTATAACACTACAAAGAATATAGATCTTTGACTCGTCATATGAAGTGTATAGTATATACATAATATACAATAGACATATGTGTATATTATATACTCACACCATTACATAATCATGATATATATAATAGTGACTGATATAAATATATATAACATATAATAGTGTGAGTATATATATATATGTACACATATACTGTACCTTTAAAGTTTGAGAAAATAGTAAATGTAGGTATATTAAAATTTTTTTAAGCGTTAGAAAATAATCTTGGCTCTACCGTTTTTACAAGGTTTTGAAACAACCAAACATAACATTTAAGAACATTTTCTGTCTCTGGGACATTCCATAGCGCTGGGTTCTAGTCTATGTGCTAAGACCAGAACCTTCTACAGAGACTGGTATTCTACTAAAGCCAAAGGCTGCTTTGCCATTTCTATGCCTATTCTGTTCTCCTCTCCCAGCTAATACTGTATCCAACTTGCTGAATTTCACCTCTCTCTCTAATCTAGCCCTTTGAACCTTGAAGCCAGTGCAGATGGCTACTATGTGCGAAGAACGCTCTAAGCAGAAGAACCATTTATTTTGCTGAGAGCCACTGGCCTTGAAAAAGCCAGGCATCGGCCCATCTTTGCACCATCGATGTCTTCCCAGGCTGCATGTTCCTCAGAGGATCACACTGAGAACTTGGTTCTGGGAGCCCAGAACTCTGATTCTAAATCTAATAAGTAACCTTGCGCAGATTTCTCTTTTTTTTTTTTTAGCGGTACGCGGGCCTCTCACTGTTGTGGCCTCTCCCGCTGCGGAGCACAGGCTCCGGACGCGCAGGCTCAGCGGCCATGGCTCACGGGCCCAGCCGCTCCGCGGCATGTGGGATCTTCCCGGACCGGGGCACGAACCCGCGTCCCCTGCATCGGCAGGCGGACTCTCAACCACTGCACCACCAGGGAAGCCCTTTGGGCAGATTTCGTAATGTCCCAGACTCTCAGTCTCCTCATCCGCACGACCAGTTTTGTAATCGCACAGAGTTGTTATGAAAATATAAGCGTATCAACTTGCGAGTTTAATGCACCATAAAAATAAAAGGTATTATAATTTAGCAGGGTGCTGTCTGATCCTCAAACACTGTTCCCTCTGGAGAGAGCTCTTCGCCTTGGTTTCAGTTTTAGACAGAACAATATTTTCGATTACAAGGGTGTAGGATTTGGGCTCTCAGTGGAGCCCGAAGAACAGCCATGAGCCACGCTAACCCTTACAGCCAACTGGTAACCTTGCAAGGTCCCAGACAAGGCCTGGGGCTCTTGTCGGAAACACATAAGGACCTGAGCTGGACAACTACCCCTGTCTGGAGGATGAAAATGATAATAATGCCTTTCTCAAAATTTTCTTTGAAAGGGAAGGAATAAGTGATAGTACGTACATAAATCACTTTATAGAACACAGTGTAAATCCTATAATGATAATGAGTATATGCAACATTCTCAAACACCACCTGTGGTAAAAAGAAACGAGAAGAAGTAGCAGCAAGTCTCACGAGATAACCACAAGATGGTTGTAAATTTAGAAACAATATGATATTTTATAATAATATTGAAGTAATTTTAGATATTGCAGATTAACCTCCTATAGCATATTGATATAAATAATGATATCATCACGAATATTAATCCGTGGATGAAACCGTTACCATTGACGGAGTACACAAGGACATCCCTGCACTAGGTCCGATACCTTTTTTGTCATTTCACTAAAGCCTCACAAAATTTCCACAGGGCAGGCAATTTTGTTCCCACCTTCACAGACGGAAGAGTGGAGAGCTTGAAGGATATGCTCAAGTTCATACGACCAGGAAAGGTGGAGCCAGGATCTGACCCCAGGTCAGTGAGACTGTAGGGCTTGTATCACGATATACACATTAGAATTTTCCAACACAGATTAATCGGAGGGGGTGCCGATGTTCAGTCTCAGCTACGGACCAAGTTTTCTCGGTTGTAGTCTATGAACGTGGACGTGCTCTCGGATTGGTGGGAGTCTGTAACAACTTAAACCTCCTAGGTGTTCAGCCAACCTGTTTCAGCGGCTCCTCAGTTAAGGAATCTTTCATCTCCTGTGACTACATGGCTTAAAACTGAATACTCAAGCAATGTCCACTGCTAATTCACGTATTACCAAAGTTATTCCTGCTTACTATAGAAGATACAGGAGACACTGAATAGATCATCAAGATAAGGGACACAGGAATATAAGAAAGAAGATAAGAAAAATTAAAAATTACTCATTTTCTCACCACCCAGAGATAATCACTGAGAACGGATCCTTCTAGACTTTGTTGTATGCTTGAATGCTTTTGGTATATCTGTGGTGTGTTTTGATCCCTAACTTGCTGAGCCTAAAATATTTCAGCTATCAAAGTATTTTTTTTTTTAAAGGGAACACTTGTACACGGTTGATGGGAATGTAAGTCGGTGCAGCCACTGTGGAAAACAGTATGGGGGTTCCTCAAAAAACTAAAGATAGAACTACCATATGACCCAACGGTTTCTCTCCCGGGCATATGTCTGAAAAAAGCAAAACCACAAATTTGAAAAGATACATGCACCCCAATGTTCACAGCAGCATTATTTACAATTGCCAAGATACAGAAGCAACTGAGTGTCCATCAACAGATGGATGAAGATGAATAGATAAAGAAGATGTGGTCTATTTATACAATGGAATATTACTCAGCCATAAAAAAGAATGAGCTTTTGCCATTTGCAGCAACATAGATGGACTTGGAGGGAATTGTGCTAAATGAAGTAAGTCGGTCAGAAAAAGACAAATACTGTAGGATACCACTGATAGGTGTAATCTAAAAAATACAACAAACTAGTGAATGTAACAAAAAAGAAGCAGACTCGCAGAACAAACTCGTGGTTACCAGTGGGAGGGGGGACGGGCAATAAAGGGGTGGAGGAGTGGAGGTACAAACTACTGGGTATAAAATAGGCTCAAGGATATACTGCACAACATGGGGAATACAGCCAATATTTTGTAGTAACTGTAAATGGAAAGTAACTTTTAAAAATTGTATAAAAAATTTAGAAATACAAAAACGTTTTTTTTTTCCCACTGCCTTTTGATCAAGAAGTGAGCATGATATTTAGAATCTACTGACATTTCTGTGTGTGTTTGGGGAGGGTGCTAAATTTAAAACTGTCTTCTAATATTTTATGTCATGTCACTTATTTATTGTATAACTGAAAGTTTGTGCCCTTTTATTACCAACCTCTCCCTATTTCCTCCACCTCCCAGCCCCTGGCAACCATCACTTGATTCTCTGTTATTTGATATTCCTTACATGTTCAGTGTCTTAGGGCAAGTCTGTTCTTGTTGTTGGTGGTTTTCAAAAATATCTTGAAATTTTTTCATCAGATAAACTGAGATTAAAATACTCAAGTTTCATTAAAAGTCCTGGGATTTGGGAGAGATGGCATGTATAATTTACAGGTTAATTAGTATTAGAAACAAGTAGCTTAGTAAATCGCTATTTAGAAAATCACGGACAATAATGGCAGTTGGGTATAAACCTGAAGTTGTAGTCCAGAACTCCACTGGAATGTAGAATTAAATCCACTGGGCCAAGTGTGTGCGTGTGGGATGGGCGGTGGAGGGGGAGGGTGGGAGAAGCGAGGTTTAGCTTGTGATAGAGATGGTCATCATGGCACAGATGGGATCAGACCTCGTCTCTGCCGTTTACCAGTTACGTTACTCCGACTAAGCTGTTTGACATCTTGAGCCTCAGTTTCCTCATCTATGAAACGGAATAAGCATACCTGTCTCATAGCATTTTTTGTAAGGATTAAATGAGATACTGAAAATGTCACAGATAACAGGTTCCCAGTAACTCTTGGTCCTGTTCTCTTCTCCTTTGATGAAGCATCAATCATATTTGGAAATACGGTCACATTTGGTCCCCAAATAGCAGATCACACAGAGGCAGCCAAAGGTTTCCAAAGGTATCAGGTACTTGTGGCTCCTTTTCCTTTTCATTCTTGACTGAAAAGGTGTGAAAAGCTCACTGAACACCAGTCCGCATTGGATAAGTATCCAAGATGACTCTGAGTTAGTTCTATCACAGGGTCAAATATTCACTGCCACGTGGAAAAGGGACTACGGTTAAGCTTGGTGCATTGTTAAGTGCTCCAGAAATACAAGCTACCAGAGCGGATCATAAAGATTCCTATCCGTGATTTCCACACTTGGATTATTTCCTCTAAAGGATGAGTATCCTGTAAAACGATCCAGAGGAAGAAAGAGTCTATGTGCGTGAAGATTTCCATAGTAGTGTTGTTTATAACATAAAGAAGTATAACTGGCTTAACATTCCACTACAAGTGGAATTATTATGTACTCACTTGGTGGAATAGGATACAGTCTTTAAAACAAGAATTATGCTACCATGCAGCAGCCTGGACAACTGCTTATGATATCATGCTGACTGCTAAAAAGGCTGAGCTTAACTTAGACGTACGCTCTGACCACAGCTTTGTAAAGTTCTTTACGCGCCTGCACAAGGGCAGGAAGGGAACACAAAACAGTGAAGACATTTGAAGTATTGAGGAAATGATTGTTCAATGAATGTTGAATAGCATTTTCTTGGACTTAGCCTGTTTTGAAGCCCCACGGCCCCTGTCTGGAGCCTGAGTATCGGAAAATCTCGTGTGGAACTTCCCCTCAGACCAAGAAACCAGCCCAATCAGTCATGAGGACAAGAGAGTCGAATGACTTCCTGAAAGGAGAGTGTTTCCCGGAAGGAGGAACGTCAAAACAGCTTATGGGGTATTTTCCAGTCATTATCTGTGAAACAGGGATATTCCTGGGGGTTACTGGACTATATTTTATGAGAAAGAACTGATGACTTTGCACTACTTAAGAGTCCAAGGCGAAAGAGATGCAGATTGAAGGATGGATAACTTGTTTGAGTGGCAGTTCAAATTGAGATGTTAGGCAAGACATGCTAAGAATTTGAGAGTCTGTGTATTCGCTGATCACTGCTGCGCGTACCAAGTGATGGTTAAGGTCCTCCACGGGGGAACCCAATAAATATATTTTACAATATTACAGTGGCTTAATCCCCTGCTTCTACTGCTAGAATTCTACTGCTTTCTCTAATGATCTAAGGTGGCTGAAAACAGCAAACGTCAACTGGTGTAACTGAAATGTGAGAGAACTACTCTAGTGGTATCTGTAGAGAAACAGGAGAATTTATCTTCCTTCAACCAACAGGAGAAAAGAATGAAATTATTCTTCCTTCAGCGGTTTCTGAGGGCACTTTGCTGTGCTCTGTAAAAAATGAAAGTCAGGAATCAGCCTTATTTATTCCGACTTTCTGGGAATAAATGACATTATAAAAAATGTGGAGACCCTTGTATTTTCCTCTAAGGATGATAATGCAGATGTAGTTAGGTAAAGCTTGACTCACCAGCTGTTCTAGATGATATCAGAATAGAAATTAGTGCACATTACTGACTTAAACACTGTCTGCTTAATAAAGTAGAAAAAACTAAATACTAAAATCATAAGGCTGAAAAAAACTATCATTTGGCTAATGGGTGGCTTTGGTTATTTTTTAAAATCCTATTTACGTCTATCAAAACCACTACTCCATGCTTCTCTCTCGTGCGATTCTTGCCACCAGGTCAAGTAATCCCTTCCCATGTGGGGAATGGAGACGTCTTTCTGCAGAAGAAAGCCTTGATAATTCTACAAAACTCTTTCCCTCACAAATTGCAGCGATCGTTTTACCACAATGAAACAAGATGCCCAGCGAGCTGCAATGACTTTCCCAAGATCTTGGAGTCAGAGAGTGGGCGTGATGGGCTCCCCCTACAGGTCTGCCCACAGGAGAGCGGGCATGAGACTGGAAAGACTGATACCTGGGCAACACACCTGCCAGCTTCACTTTTCTGATCTGGGCAGAGATTCAAGATAGCTCTTCATGGCCTTCCCTGGTGGCGCAGTGGTTACGAATCTGCCTGCCAATGCAGGGGACACGGGTTCGGGCCCTGGTTCGGGAAAATCCCACATACCGTGGAGCAACTAAGCCCGTGCGCCACAACTACTGAGCCTGTGCTCTAGAGCCTGCGAGCCGCAACTACTGAGCCTGTGCGCCTAGAGCCCGTGCTCCCAATAAGAGAAGCCACTGCAACGAGAAGCCTGCACGCCACAAAGAAGAGTAGCCCCTGCTCACCACAACTAGAGAAAGCCCGCACGCAGCAACGAAGACCCAACACAGCCAAAAATAAAATAAAAAATAAAATAAATTTAATTAAAAAAAAAAAACTCGTCACCATCTGCTAGAGGACCAGTGAGTTCATGCCAGTAAGATGGAAATAAATATGAAAGACCACTTCATGTTCCAACATCTCCTATTCAGGTCTGGCTTCTTTGAGGTATGTAAAATCCTCAAAGTGCTGGGTTAAGCACTTCTGCTTCTGCCAGGCACTTGTGTTGTTCTCCAATTCAACCCAATTAGATCAGAATCCATTCAATTTGGTTCAGTCCTATCTGACAAACTCTTACTGTGTCTGTCATATACTGTAGCAGATAAAAGATGAATGCCACTCTTTATGGTCTTAAAAAACCCATGTTTTCAATTTTTTTCAAAGACCCCAGATACATATAATTGGATTCATCATCATCCCTGGTCCAAGTCACACTGTCATCATCAGCCCATGAATGAACATTATTTAATTAATTTGCTGAATAATCAACGTGCATGTCACCACCGCTCAACCTAAGACCACCACCAATAACCTTTCTCCTACTCAGGCTCCATGCCTAGCTCTTCCCCTTGCCTCTCCTACTGCAGAGGTAACTACTTTTCTGAATTTTGTACTTATATTCACTCATTCTTTTTTTGTTCTAGTCTTAAGCACCACTCCTTCAATATGCCTAAAATCTATATAAAAGCATAGACTGGTTACTTTTGTTTCTGAATAGTCTGTGGGGAAAATAAAATGTATCTATTCAAGGCATTGTTAATGGTGCCTTATCTATGCCAATCACTGTGCGAGGTGCCGGGGGAATAAAGCAGTGAAAACGAAGGAACAGACAAAAATTCCTGCCCTCGTGAACGATCAAGTAAAATGTTTAGTGTCCTCCATAGTGATAGGAGCAATGGGTAATAATAAGGCAGGTTAGGTGCAGGGGGGCAGTTTGGGGCTCTTGCTACAGTAATTAAGATGCTGGGGGAGGCCACCTGGTATATGAGGTGAAGGCAATGGTCTGAAGTAGATGGGCTGGCCCCTGAATGTTCCACTAGCTTTAAAAAAAGATTTAAAAGTCCCATTTAGCACTTAAAACACACTCATCTTTTAAAACCCCGGTAACTGTGTTCTCATGTGGACTTCTAGAAGGCTTGCAGGAACCACGCACAGGGTATTAGAGGGTCAGCTCTAACATTCCACGTGAGGACATGGGACGGGTCTTTTCTGCTTCCCAATCGAACCCCCAGCTCCTAACACAGTCTCCATTACAAGGGAAACATGGAAGAAATATTCCTGCATGTTTGTTGAATGAATGAATGAACACGTAACTCTCGTATAGCATTTTTTCAGCATCTTTCAGGTTGCCTGTGAGCTCCTTGGGGACATGGGTTATAATCCTCTGATGGATATTCCCGGGGTGGGGCCTTGGTGCCAATAAATAACGGAGGTTTGAGCAGTGAAAGGGGCACCCAGCACGGGAGGAAGCAGCCAGGAAGGAAAAGCAACAGAATGCGCACCTGGCTGGGTGCGGAGGGCTTGCCAGCTTCCTAGACACAGAGATTAACCCCATGAGAGAAATCACTGTCGGAAACTGTGAGTTTTTCTGTCCAGAAAGAATTCTCCACGATGTGTTTGTCCAGCTAAACTTGCCCTCTGAGATGCTGTGTGAATAAAGGTGAAGCATGTCTCGGAATCCCTGCCTTTCAGAAGCTCATAATAGACATGAGAAATAGTAAAGGCTTCAGAAATCCTGCAATTAAAAATCCAATTTAATTTTTCACTATACTTTGCTTCCCTCTTTTTAAAATTTCCTGCTGAACAACTTGAACATGCTGTGGAGTTAGTCTTCTGTGGACCTCCCTGGGGAAAACACCGGTATTATGGCTGAATAATCTATATTAAAGGAAAAGTGCTACAGAACGAAGTCTGCAGGAGAGAGGCATGGGAGGGGTTACAGTTAGGAATGCCTTATTGGAAGCTGCTGTCACAGGTAGAATAATGTCCCCTCCTCGAAGATGTCTACATCCTAATCCCTGGAACCAATGAATATGTTACCTTACATGGTCCTATGGACTAAAATGTGTCCTCCACACACCAGATTCAGAAGCTCTAACTCCCGTATGTCATAGTATTTGGAGATGCGGGGCCTTTGGAAATGATTAGGTTTAAATGAGGTCCTGATGGTGGGGCCTTCATGATGAGATTAGTATCCTTGTGAGAAGAGATCAGAGAGCTCGCTGTCTGTCTGTCTCTCTTTCTCTGTGCCATGTGAGGACACAGCGAGAAGATGGCCGTCGGCAAGCCAAGAAGATAGCTCTCACCAGAACCTTTCCATGATGGCACCCTGAACTTGGACTTCCGGCCCCCAGAACTGTGAGAAAATAGATTTCTGTTGTTTTGCTACCCAGTCTATGGTATTTTGTTACAGTAGCCCATGCTGACTAAAACGCGTGGCACAGGGGAATTAAGGCTGCTAATCAATTGACCTTTTAAAATAGGGGGATTATCCTGTATATTTTATGTTTATTAGTTTAGAGTTAGCTCTGAGTGCAGGGGTAAAACCTCACTCATTTTTGAATTCCCGGTATCTGTCATAGCACCCGGCATATAGTAGGCTCTGCCTTTGTGGTTACAGGAAAATGTTGTAACCATGGGCAAATGAGAGATATTTTGATAGCACATTAAGTAAACAAGTAGTAAATTTTTATATCACTGAAATAATTTTACTTCAAAATTCACCTTTGTTTTAATATTAGAATATATACCAATATTCTACTGGTCATTTCAATAGCAAAATGGAATTTGGGAATAGATATTTGTGCTCCAGTAAACGTCACACCCAAAAGTTGTCAAGGAAATTTAGAAAAGAAGACTGAACACGTGAAGCAATTGAAACGATTGTCTTAGAATAATCGTATCTTAGAATAATCTTAGAATAAGAATGGGTTAATTATAAAGATGGCAGGTGTGAATTATTCATTAATCCACGCGAGAAAAATTTATTGCGCATCTATGTCCCGTTCCCTGAGGATATGACAGTTAAAAAATGTCATAGTAACACTTTTATGAAGTTTATAGTCTTCAAAAGTTTACAGAAGTACTCAGGGACGTTCATTTGGGAAAATATCAAATCTTAGGGCTGGAAGCAACTGCAGAGATGAACCAGTCAAATCCTCTGTTTTGTAGATGACAAAAATGAGATCTGAAAAGGTCAATTAAATAAGGTAAATATATATAGTTTTATAGCCTAGTTGCCACAGAAAATGCAAAGTGCCTAGTTCAGGTGAAAGTATGCTCCCAATATAGGCTAAAAAATTAATCATTGTTTATCTGAAATTCAAATTTAATTAGGAATCCTGTATTTTTATTTGCGAAATCTGACAGCCCTAAACTTTCCGGGGATGGAGGTAAGGTCATGGCAGGAAGCAGAGTCTGCCTTTGTATGAGCTGTTTGGGAAGAAGAGAAAAAGAGAAAAAAGCAAAAGAAACACAATGGTTCTTTAGAAGGGAAACCCACTAATGGACCTCTCTCTCTCCTTTTGATCCTTTGTGCATGGTGTGTGTGTGTGTGTGTGTGTGTTTGTGTGTGTGTGTGTACACATGTATGGGTCCTTGTGTCTTACTGACACAAGGATTATGGTATTGAGGAAAATTACTGACAGTGATACTGATTACAGATACTGACATAACAACAGTGAAAAGATGAAAAACAATAAAAATGTGGTTAGTTTAAAAGCAACATTAATGACTGCATTTAAGCAAACTGCCTCTGATTTATGCCCCACTGGCACACAGCCCAATCACAATTTTGCTTATTTCCAATCTTTGCATTTTCAGAGAACCATAAAATGTTTCTAAAGGGTCTGAGAACTCACCTAGTCCAACCCTGACATTTACAGATGAAGTAACCAAGACTCAGAAGAAGTGACAAACCCAGGACCACCCTGCCTAAGAATTTAAATAATAGAACAACACTTTTTGAGGGCTTACTAAGTGCCAGGCATTTTTCTAAATGCTCTACTTGCAGTATCACATTTAGTCATCACAACAATCCTATAACCATTCTCATCATTCAGACGAAGCAAACTGAGGCAGATAAAGATGTAATTTAGCTAAGGTTCGAGGTTATACAGCCGATAAGGAGAAGTACCTGCTAAAAACCCAGAGAGTTTGGCACTAGACCTGCACATTCGATTGTGAAACCCTGCGGCCTCTCCAGTAAGATGAGTGTGTATCACTAAACACGTTCACCCATTAAACTTTCGTGTTTATTGCTCCAGTAGCACCGCTTTGCAGTTAATAACAAGGTCACTGGAATACAGCTTATAGAAAGTCAGTTGCAAGCTGTTACCATACATGTCAGTTTCAGAGTCAAAACAGTTACCTGTTCCCTTACAAACCAGCCCTACACACAGGCCCCTTGGTATGATCGATTTCGTTTCCTGTATTTTTTGTTTGAAACTTTTTAAATGAAATACACCAGAACCCACTGTCAAAGCAAACATTAGCCCTGAGATAGAGTTTTATGAGTTCACATTTTGAGTAGTTTGTGAAAGAAAAGAAGAAGAAAAAAAGAAAACAAGAGAGAAAGAGAGAGAGAGAAATCAAAGCAGAGAAGAGGCCTTCTTTATTCATTGTCAGCCATAAAATAAATCGAGGTCTCTTAGGAAGAGGCCCTCTTGTTCGCATGCTGCCAGCCAGACTTCTGTGCTCCCGCAGCTAGGGCTGTAATTATCTCCAGGAAGAATAATCCCCGTCCTCAACACTACATTTACTTAGTTTTACATTCAACTTGTCTTCTTCTCTATCTTTTAGGAGATATCAACCCCTTGCATTCAGAGGACCAAACCACTTTGTCCATTTCCAGACCCCGTTTCCCTGTTTATCAAAGGTAGAGGATTAAGCCTGCCTATGTCTGCTTCGATAGCATAGCATGTCTTCCCAAAGCAATCCTTCCTGTGATACAGAAGCCTGTCCCAGTTTAAAAAAAAAAAAACAAAAGTGAGGCTGCCATCGGAATTCTCGGAAGCCCCAGGGTCTAGGTCTGCAGGGTCCACCTGGGAGACACCAGGACTCCGTGGACCCACCAAAGCAGGAATTAAGAACACTGTCTTCCTTGCCTCTGCACTGCAGCTGAAGGAAGCATTCGTCTGGTAAGTCTGTTTCGCAATTCTACTATCAAGTACATCACCAAGTCCATCTAGAGACAAACCAGCTCCTCCCCTGCCCCTGCAGGAAACTGGCAAGGGTGCCTTTGAAATGAGCGTAGCTTCTTGGAAAACAAATCCACATCCTCTCTTCTTCAGAAAGGTGGCAGTGTTGCCCTGCGGTTTTGACCAAATTGCAAAGCAGTGGCCATGTCTCTAGTTGGATTAACAGACCAACCGCCTCACCTCACCACGGAAAGGAAAGGATGGATTAATCCACTGCAGAACCTAGTCCCTGACAGACCGGCCCCGGATCTTCGGGGCAATGAGTCTTGTAGCTGCCTCCGTTCTCAAGTTTTCATCTCGCTTTGACGGTACAGAGACATAGAAAATCTCCAGTGGACCCCACAGACATCTAAAAGCCAGGAGCATCTAAGCAAGTCCCAGAGGACCCTACTTTCCAGCATCCACTCTTCTCATTTTTTGGTAACATCCGTCCAAGTGAAATGCTGCGTGGTCCCACTTAGAAGGGCTATGGAAAACTTAGCAAACTATGCCAGCATCCTTCTAACACCTGTTATGGGAAATGTTCACATCACAGTTTATATAAAGTAACCCATCTTCTAAGCGGAAGTTGTACCGTTTACTGAGCAGTTTGTTACCACTTTCATAAAACCGATATTCTACACAGAGCTATTGACAAAGAACCAAAGAAGTCTCCCCGTCTCAGTGTGGAGACCCACACACATCAACACCTTCCAGGGGCGAGTTACCACCCTATGTGTGAGGCAGTTAAAGGCCCGTCTCCTCTCCACTCACCTTCACTCAGCGTCCTCTGAGAAGTTCCTCTATCGCCACTAACACAGAAATTTGGGGGAAAAGTCTCCATTTATAAACATCAGATGGTTTGGGAAAAAATATTTGTGGCACTGGACTTCTTTTTTTCCTACAGTGATGTCATTTTAAATACTTGGTGTGCTCCAAATTTGCTATTTTTACTTCCCCCAAGTGACTTTTTTTGGGAAATACATTTGTTTGGATTAGCTCCATTTGAAGTGACTCCTGTATCTAATACAACAGCATCAGGTTCATTGTCTCAGCAATTCTGACGGATACTGTGCAGCTCTCCAACTTGAAATCCCCTATTTGCTCACTTTCAAGGTTATTCCTGTTGGATGGACCCCTCCAGAATTTCTACTCGCAAACAGAGAGACAAAAGTAAAAGGACTGGCCTTTTCACAAACAAAAACCACACTCTATGACTCAAAGCATTTACAGCAGAAGACATTAAAGGCCCCCCAAGGCACATACAATTCTTCACTTGCCAAATGTGCTTTTGGGGAACAGAGTTGAAGTAGCCAAGGTGCTGGCTTTGAAACATTTATTGGAAAGCAGTGTGGAGTTGAGACGTGCAGAAGAGGAAAAGTTGAAGAAGGAATGCCAAGTGCCTTAGCCCTACCTGATCTGAACTTGCTCCTAATCAGCAATGAGTGCTCAGACCCCAGGAGTGTCATGTTGAGTCTCAGCGAGCCGCTGGTCCCTTGGCCAGATGGCCCCTGACTTCCACCAGGTACGGACTCCCGGGAGCCCAGCTGACCGCAGTTAACAACCCAGAATTCATCCAACTCTCCGCGAGCTCCCCCGGGTAGGAGTACAGTGGCAGCCAGTGACCGAAACCAGTGTCCCCAGAAAAGTGGCGGCCTCGCCGCGCGGGGCTACGCCACTCTCAGCTGGCGGGACCCTGCGCCTCCTCGGGGTCTGGCGGGGCGCCGCGGCATCCCAGGCGTGCGCGGCTGATGTCATAGGCTGCCCGCGCTCCTCGAGCATCCCCACCACGCCTTTATGAAGGTCCCCAGTTTGCTATCTGATCCTTTTTTTTACTACTGACAGGAGCTCAGCCAATCAGGAGTGGCAAGCGGGCCCGGGACGCGGAGCAGCCGGAGGAGTCCCGGGAGCCGGTCTGAACTCTTGGCTGCGGGCGGCGCGGGGGCGGGAGGCAGGGATGCGGAGGGCGCGCGCGGGGGGCGGAGCCGGGAGCCGAGAGCCGCGGGGAGGGGAGGGGCGCCGCGTAGCGTCAGGCGCGCAGGTGGGCGGGCCAGGTGGGAGGGTGGGGACCCCGGGGCGGGGGTGGGAGGGGGCCTGCATCCCTGCAGCCTGGCAGGCGGGAGGCGGGCGGCGGGCGGCGGGCGGTGGGCGTGGCCCACCCCGGGAGGGGACTTGCGCGCCCGCGCACCCGGGGCGCACCGAGCTTGGCAAGCAGGCTGGACCCCTGGCAAATAACCGAGGCTTCCAACGCACCAGGGTGAGCACATTCTCTCTCCGTTTGCGCAGGCAGAGACGGAGCATACATGTCGCAGTTCCCGTATCAAACCTGGATACACGTCCACGGAGAAAACGAAACGCCTTTCATTTTTCTGGGATATGCTCTTTTTGGACAAACCTGACTCAGGCTGTCTGCAGGTGCAGCCAGGACACAGTGCTCTCTCTCCTGGGGGAGATACACGAGTTGGAAGCCCTTTTGGGGCGCTCACTAGAGTGGGACTCAAGGAGGGAGGAGGGTCTCCGGAGCAGAGGGATGTCCGAGCCGGGCTTGGGCTCAGCTTGTAAAGGCTAAAAGACTTTTCCCACGAGAGAGTCCCGAATCCAACACCAAGTGATTGCGCATCCAGAATGTGCCAGTGTGATAGGCTCGTCTGTAAATAAAGACATGCTCTCGAGAAGCTTGCTTAATCGTTGGCAGCACAGAAAATAACACGGAACTATATACACACATAGTGTTGGGTTGAATTTATTTGCAACCTTCTATGCACGTGAGCGTCGAAGTATCATCTACTACATGCACGCCTGCTTATGTCTGAGAGTGCTAAACCCTTCAAAGATCCGTGGGTGACAGATGAAGACCTAATATGACCACAGCTCCTGGGACAGCTTCTAATGCTCTGAGTTTGGGCCTTGCCCAAATTCTCGGATCCTTGAGTTCACCCTTTGGAACTGACCAGTCGTTGGTATAAATGAGGTCTTCTGGACTAGACCACTTAATTCCTGATATGTCAGAAAGGCGGAGCAATCCCATCCTTGTTCCTCTTGGAGCTGGAGGCCTGTTTACGGAGGATAAGATGTACATGAGTATCTCAGTTATTATGAAACACACTCATACACAAGGCATCTCTTTCCTAGTCCCGCTGGAATAAATTGTCACAACTTGAGTGGCTTCAAGCGACAAGAATTTATTATCTTGCAGTTCTGGAGGTCAGAAGTCCTAAGTGGGTCTCACTAGGCTGACATCACAGTATTATCAGGACTACTTTCCCTTGTGGAAGATTTAGGGGAGAATAGTCTCCTTGCCCTTTCCAGCTTCTAGAGGGCGCCCATGTTTTTTTGTCTCTGGCTTCTTCACGTTCAAAGTCAGCATGATGGGTCACGTTCTTCTCACGTGACATGGCCCCGCCCTTTCGTCTCTGCCTCCCTCCTCATTTTAAGGACCTTGTGATTATACGGGGCCCACCTGCATAAACGCCGTTGTAAGGTCAGCTGATTATCAACCTTCATTCCACCTGCATCTTTAACCCTTCTTTGCCATGTGATGTAGCGTACAGATTCCTGGGGTTTAAGATGTGAACATAGGAGGTAGGGGCATTATGGTATCTGTGACACAGAGTGACCCCTTTTCCTACCAGCCTGTTCTTGTCCTCAGTTGAGCCCCAGGCTCGTGATCTTCAATGAAAAGAGGTCAAGTGGAGGGAGGTTTGGGAATAGAGCTGCCCAGGAGCCTGGAAGAACCCTGGCCAGCTTTCAGATATCTGTGGCAGGGAGGTCCTTGACAGGGAGGAGACCGGTGGGAGAAGGAATATTGCTAAATTATCTGAGCAGAGAAAAAACTATTCAGAGCCACATTAAACAACAAAAAAAAGCCAAACAGATTATTATCCTGAGGGCTGTGGAGCGATACGTGGCAACTTGGCGGAGAATCCTTCTTGCAGTGAAAGTCGGGATACGGGTCTGCCTGACCCAGATGAGTTGGACAGGAGTGGATTGTTTTCCCTCTGCAGGCCCGAGAGCGTGTGTGTGTGCGTGTGCATGTGTGTGCGTGGGGGGTTTCTTTTTGAGTAAGTTTGGAAATGCTGTAACCATAGCCTTCCTCAAGTTTCCCATCGAAGCATGGAGCTGCTGACATCGGCCCTCTGGGATTTGTACCCGCTATGGCGAGGAATATCTATGGATATAAATATGCTCATATAGAAGCTCATCCTTCCCCCCCTCTATGCAAGCATTTTTTGTGAAAAAAAATGTTTTTGGTGGAATTTAAAGAGGATGTTCCCAAGGGAGACAGATGTCCCAAGCTGCTGTGCTTTGGGAGCAGCGGGCTAACACAGCAACGGCAGGCCCCCAGGCTCTGTCCTGCAGTTTTACCACATTGGCAGCACTTCTCGGGGGCCTTGCTATCCCCTGTGGCCTAGCGTGAGCCTGCGATGTGATGTGATGTAAGGGAGAGACGTGAGCTGCTGGGAAACTCTCCATTTGCATCTAAGCTACCTCTGTGACCTCGAGTAAGTGACTGAAGTCTTCTGAGATGCTGAGCATCTTCATGTAAAATGGAGTTAGAAATGCTCACTTCCCAGAAGTGTTGGGGCACTGAAACAAAATAATACATCTGGAAGAATAATGATTACCCAGAACAATTCTTCCTGCGTGTTTTAGGTCCTTCTCTTTACCCTGCCCCCTTCTGCATCCATTCTTGATGATACCAGGTAATCCCAAATCCTTTTCCCTGGTTTTGGCTTTCCTTTCCTTTGCCCTCAGGTACCCAAGGCTGTGTAAGAACTTACCACGGATCTAGC
Source organism: Phocoena sinus (assembly GCF_008692025.1). Taxonomy (NCBI): domain Eukaryota; kingdom Metazoa; phylum Chordata; class Mammalia; order Artiodactyla; family Phocoenidae; genus Phocoena; species Phocoena sinus. The sequence goes on from NC_045782.1 coordinate 4,921,445, forward strand.
AGCTTGCAACAGCCCACACGTTTCTTTTTTTTCCAATTTACTTATTTATTTATTTTTGGCTGCGCTGGGTCTTCGTTGCTGCGTGTGGGCGTTCTCTAGTTGTGGCGAGCAGTGGCTACTCTTTGTTGTGGTGTGCGGGCTTCTCATTGCTGTGGCTTCTCTTGTTGCGGAGCACGGGCTTTAGGCATGCAGCCTTCAGTAGTTGTAACTTGTGGGCTTCAGCAGTGGTGGCTCGTGGGCTCTAGAGCGCAGGCTCAGTAGTTGTGGCGCACGGGCTTAGTTGCTCCGTGGCATGTGGGATCTTCCCGGACGAGGGCCCGAACCCGTATCCCCTGCATTGGCAGGTGGATTCTTAACCACCGCGCCACCAGGGAAGCCCTAACACGTTTCTTGTCTCCAGTTTCCATGGGTCAGGATTCAGGGCCTGGCTCTGCTGGCCCACTGCTCAGGACCTCACAGGCTGTAATCCAGGTGTTGGCTGGGGCTGTGGTCTCATCAGAGGCTCAGCATCCTTTTCTCAACTCCCTGGTTGTTGGTAGAATCCAGTTCCTTGCAGCTCTAGAACTCATCGTGGCTTGCTTCTTCAAGGCCAGCAGGAGAATCTCACTCTCAGGGAAGATTCTTTTAAAGGCCTCACCTGATTAGGCCAGACACATCCAGGATAAACTCCCTTTTGATTAACTCAAAGTCATACCAATCAGGACCCTTAATTATACCTGCAAAACCTCTTTACTTTGACCATAGAACAGAATCTAATCATGGCAGTGTCATCTGTCACATCACCCACCCCTCCCAGCTACACATGAATGGATAAAGAAGATGTGGTCTATATATACAATGGAATATTATTCAACCATAAAAAAAGAATGATAAATGCCATTTGCAGCTACAAATGGCCACTAGAGATGATCATAGTAAGTGAAGTTAAGTCAGAAAGAGAAAGACAAATACCGTATGATATCACTTATGTGTGGAATCTAAAACATGACACAAATAAACATATCTATGAAACAGAAACAGACTCACAGACATGGAAAACAAACTTATCGTTACTAAAGGGGAAAGGGGATGCGGGAGGGATGGATTGGGAGGCTGGGATTAGCAGACGCAAACTAGTGTATATAGGATGGATAAACAACAAGGTCCTACTGCATAGTACAAGGGACTATATTAATATCCTGGGATAAACCATAATGGAAAAAATTTTTTAAAATAAAAAATGAGTGCTAAATTAGAAATGTGGTGGGTAATGTAGCGTATCACCTCTGATTGACAACTGACTAGAGCATGAAGACTCAGTTCTTTCTCGTGGGACCCTGAAGTCAACTGACTGGAAATGGCAACTCAGAAATGCCTCCTAGTTACATCCTGGTTTCCTTTTCCCACCTGGAACTCCCGAGAATTCTCAGCTCCTCCTGGCACCCATAGCACCAGTGCAAGTCCCTTAATTTTAAGCTTCATTGCCTTCACAGTAAATCCATCTCTGGGGCCAGCAGAACATGTGTGTGAGCTCAGGGAGATTCATGCAGTCCCGCTTGGCGAGCCCTGTGATGAAATTTGTGCTCTAATCTCCAAGGGGCTCCATCTAGATCCTGGGATGGAGGGGTGAAATCTGGACTACCAATTACCTACTTAAGGAATACAGCCTCCACCTATCAATTTCAGTGTCAATTTCCTGTCAATTTCAGCCTATCAGTCTCAATTCCAGAAATGTTTATAAAGCACAGACCTTGTTCTAGCACTGTAAGGGTTATAAAGATAAAGCAGATGTGATCCTGGACCTCCAGGGGACAAGAATAGGGTGGCAGGGCCTCCACAAACTCCCATTAAACCAGAAATCCAATGTCATTATTATACTAGTAATGTAATGAGATCTCAGATGGAACTCGTGTGACCCACCCTATTAATATAGCCTGTTTTCTTTCATGAACGTGAGTATAAAAGGACTTTTGCCTGATTTAAACAAAGACTTTTAAGTTAAACACATGTAAAGAAAGTAGTTTCAGTGGAAAGTATCTATCGCGGCTCCTTCTTCTTCCCCTGCTTACCAGCAATACCTCTCAGTCTTCCCTTCTCTCTTTCACTTCTCTATCCTAGCTCCTGCCCAGGAAAAGGGAATCTGATTTGATAATTCAGAGTTAGAGCCACTGAGCTGGGCCACATTTGCTGGAGGACAGGGTCACTGTGTTAAAAAGTCATGCATCTGTCATCACCTCCTCTTCTGCTTCTTCCTCGCTGCTCTCACTTAAGAGGGTGGGAGGAGCATAGATCTGAAATAAAGAATGTGCATCGCCCCTATGTTTGTAGCAGCTCTATTCACAATAGCCAAGGCATGGAAGCAACCTAAATATCCATCAACAGATGAATGGATAAAGATGTGATACATATATGGAATATTACTCGGCCATAAAAAAGAATGAAATAATGCCATTGGCAGCAACATGGATGGAACTAGAGATTATCATACTAAGTGAAGTAAGACAGAAAGAGGACAAATGCCATATGATATCACTTTATATGTGGAATCTAAAATATGGGGGAGGGATGGAGTGGGAGGTTGGGGTTAGCAGATGTAAGTTATTATGTATAGAATGGATAAACAACAAGGTTCTACTGTATAACACAGAGAACTGTATTCCCTATCCTATGATGAACCATAATGGAAAAGAATATAAAAAAGGAATGTTTATATATGTATAACTGAATCACTTTGCTGTCCAGTAGAAATTAACACAACACTGTAAATCAACTATACTTCAATTTTTAAAAACGTGCATTTAACAGTGTTTGAATCAATCTACACCAGTCGTCCCAGCCCCATTACGAGTATTGCTTAATCTGGTTTGCACTGAATTTATGCAATGATGGTGTCCCTGGGTCCAGGGTATATGCAAGAGCCTGTCACACAGCTGTGACTTGTGTGCCATGGAGAGTATGGAATTTGGAAGTGTGATGCCCACAGCTGGACTCATGGTTGTCATTCAGTATTGGATGGGTGCCATTTGCACGGTGCAAATTCTTCAATTCCCCTTTGTTTTGTCTGTTTTTTTTTTTTAATTTATTTTGGCTGCGTTGGGTCTTCGTTGCTGCGCACGGACTTTCTCTAGTTGTGGCGAGCAGGGGCTACTCTTCGTTGCACTGTGTGGGCTTCTCGTTGCGGTGGCTCCTCTTGTTGCGGAGCACGGGCTCTAGGTGCGCAGGCTTCAGTAGTTGTGGCTTGCGGGCTCTAGAGCGCAGCGTGTGGGATCTTCCCAGACCGGGGCTCGAACCCACGTCCCCTGCATTAGCAGGCGGATTCTTAACCACTGCACCACTAGGGAAGCCCTGTTTTGTCCATTCTGTGAGGGCACTAGGACGACAAATAATTACCTACTTGTCCAATAGACACTTGTCAGTTTTTGTCTTTCTAGATTCTCAGGGATCAGGCATTGTTGGTCCTTTCCCACATATCCAAATGCCTTCTCCGCTGGGGTTTACCCAAAGCTCTTCAAAACAACAGGTACAACACCTAACTTATACTTCCACTCACCAAGTTTCCCTACACACCTACTCTTTCTCCTGCAGTTCCTGTTGAGTGAACAGGACAGTAGCCCCTGAGTTTCTGGCTTGGGAGATGGCCCACCATCCCTTCATTCGCCCCATCACCAATCTGTCACCATGCTTTTTCCATTCTCCACCTAAATACCTTTTGAACCTACCCCTTAATTTGCTCCTAATGCCTCTTCCTTACTTCAAGCCCCCCTTGGTTTTTTCCTGGATTATTACCAGTGTCTCTTGAGTGGTTGCCCTTCTCTTTCCCTGCTCCAACCCATCTTCCATGGTGTCATCAAAATGGTACTTCTAAATCATAAGCGGGATCAGTCTGCCTCCTGCCTACATCTTCCTTTGGCTCCCTACTGCTGAAGTATAATGTCCACACCCCTAAGTACGACATGGAGAACCCCACGTAATCTGGACCCACTAACTCCTACTTTATTTCCTGCCTTTCTTCCCGTTTCATCCTCTGCAATAACAAAGAATTTTAAAAACACTGAGGCTTTTCTTTCTTCCTTTCATGTTTCTTTCTTCTTTTTTTAAAATATTTATTTATTTATTTAGGCTGCACCGGGTCTTAGTTGCGGCATGTGGGCTTCTTAGTTGCAACATGCACGTGGGATCTCGTTTCCAGACCAGGGGTCGAACTCGGGGCCCCCTGCATTGGGAGCGCAGAGTCTTACCCACTGGACCACCAGGGAAGTCCCCCTTCCTTTCCTGTTTCTTCTACCTAGAATTCCTTCTTCCTTTCTCTGTCTAGAGACATCCTACTTATACTTCAAAACCCAATTCAAACTTTACCTTATCCAGAAAACCTTTGACAGGCCCAGGCGGAATTAATCACACCCTCCTTGCTTTGCTCTTTTCGTATCTTGCTTATACTTTGTAATTGCATTGATCAAGGAGTATTATGGATTACTTTTGACATGAACATCCCTCCACTAGTTTCTACTGGCTATTGGGGGACAGAAATGTCCTTTTCATTTATCCGTAACCCACTATCTATTTTTCCTTCTTTGTTTCTACTTTGCTAATTTCCTGTATTAATCCTCTCATAATAAACTGCCCTTTGACATACTTTGTATTTGAATTATTGTCTATAGGATAGTGTTTCTGGTTTTTGATCTTCTCTTCTGCAAATATATTATACATTTCTTGAGGGCTCTGGCTACATCTTAGATGCTTTATCTCTACCAAAGGCATCTTAAATGGTGGTTTTCAAATAGTTTGTTATAACAGGCGGTTGGTTGGATGACGCTGGGGTGTAGGGACTGTTTTGTTCTGATTCACTCCCATTCAGGGCCCGATGCAAACTTATACACTTTCCAGAGATGATGAAACCGCTTCTGGTTCATAAAGTGTGATCTGACGTGGGAGTGCGCTTTCTCTTCCAAATCTTTTTTTTGTTTTCCTTTTCTTTTTTTTTGCAACTGGTCACATTTCTGTTTCCTAACTCTTCCCTTTGCTTCAGCTCGCCTGCCACATGCTCCCCCGCTCCCAGAAAACAGAATGGAGGCCCATAAATCCCTGACCTGCTTCAGATGACCTTACAAATCACGCATGCCTAGTCCTCATTAAACCCTGGACGCCTATTATGGCCAAGGAATGGAGAAGCACCCGCCCCAGCATGGGAGGGGGCGGGGCAGGGCCAGCGGTGCTGTTTCCTGGACCCCAATCACTCAACAGCTTTCCAAACCTCACCTTAATCTCACCCCACGTTTCCAGGGCTGTGAGTCAGGGAGGAGAGCTTTTAGTTCTAGGGGACGTGGTCTAGAAAGGGCTATTTCTCCTCCCCTTGGAAACACCACACAGAGAGTCAGAAACAGGTTAACTGCAAGTGACATCTGACTATTATAATTAGTACATTCCAAGTGAGAATGTCTGAAAAGGGAAAATTCCAAGTGCTGTTCCAACCAGCTATGACAACAGGAAGAAAATTCATGGTGGAGGCTTGTTAACCAGGAATACCCTCAGCTGGTCTCAGTAAAAGGAAACTTGGGGAAAAAAAAATCGTTCATTTCAGCAAATAGCCAAGGGACCTTCAGACCCACTAAATGCTTCTGCTACAAAATTCCTATCTTATGGATATGATTTAGAACAGATATGCCAGTTTGATAGAAATGGATTCCTGAAAAACTCTCAGACTGAAACCTACACCATGTTCAGGCAGGGGTTGCAAATCCTTAGTAGTTCTCTTTTATAAGATTGTTTTTATTAAGACTTAATTTTTTTAGAGCAGTTTGAGGTCTGTAGCAAAACTGAGTGGAAGGCACAGGAGAGTTCCTATATCTCCCCTCCCCCCACCCCCACAACTCCCCCCATTATCAGCATCCCACCGAGGAACGCATTTGTGACAAGTGATGACCCTACATGAATCATCATTATAACCCAGAGTCCACAGTTCATATTAGGGTTCAGTCTTGCTGTTGTACCTTTCTGGGTTTGGACAACTGTTTAATGACACGGAGCCACCATTACAGTATCATACAGAGTAGTTTCACTGCCCTGAAAAAATCCTCTGT